>NW_026849415.1:0-377878 GCF_030869305.1 Colletotrichum tamarilloi | reverse complement strand
TCCTCGAGAGCCTGACGAAGCTGATCTTCGGTATATTGAGGCATTATATATAGAAGAAGACATGTGCAAAAGATGAGCCCATTTGGACGCGAATTGAAAATGTTGTGATAAAAGGAGGTTGGGGGTGGGCATTGGGTTGTGGTGGATTTTCGCGTTTTTGTGGGTGCCAGAAACAGGGGGGTGCCAGGAAGTGGGTATGTTGACTTAGCTTCAATGGCCCTTCCCAGTCCTGGCGTTGATTGATTTGAGTCATTGTATGCGAACAAGGCTGAGCAACAATTTATTGTGCGAAATCGGTGTCCAAAAGTTGAAGGGAGAATTGGTATTTCCTGCGTATAAATCCGAATGGAAATACTGCATGGCTTGGTGCGGGGTTCGTTTGCGTACTGGTTTGCAGAGGAACTCGATCTGGATAAATGGCTGCCAAATAGCGTGAGAAGAAGAGAATCCAATGCAACAGTGAGTAGCATTCTCTCAAATTAGTTGCTTAACTTGATAAGAGGAAAGCCATGACTGCAATTGCTTAGGAGGCCCCGTTGATTAAGTCCTATCAGATAGCTTTAGGTTCCGTGATACAACACGTTACGTCCGTGGTCGTAAACTTTGCAGGAGCGAAAGTCGAAAAGGCATCGGAAAATCTGGAGGCGCTGATTTTATTGACACAGTGGAATTATTCTTATGCACCGTCTTTCTAATACTGTAGTAGATCTTCTGACTTTTGCCTTGTGCCCGACCTCAGCAATCAAGTAGAGATTCAAAGATAAACACCAATTCGACAAGTCCCGCGCATGCAGTGAGATGGTACGACAGCTCCGCCTGACTACGAGGATGGAAGCGGAACGGCACAAGTCCAAGCTACCATGCGGGCTTCCGGTTAATTTGGTATGTGAGCATGGACTGATCGATACAGGCATGTGAACGCTGATGGCTGGTTGGTTAAGGTAGTTATTGAATATGTGGCTGATCACACGACGCCCGATGTGCCAGAGGGTACGTCTCGACGAAAAAGGATAGATGATAAGTCACACAACTTGAAAGCTGACACACTGCCTTCCCTTACTGATTGTGGTGGCCAATGACGTCTCATGTAATTTGCTGACACGGTGACATCAGGCAACGGCATAACCTCACACAGCTTTTGGAACTCCGACGTGACGGGGTTCTCGATGGCGGACCACTATGTGAGGGGAAAAGAGCCTGGGGAACCCTGGTGGTAGCCATGAGCAAAGACGGACAACTCATAATATGGATAGTGCTCTAAACTGGCAAATCCCTAGGAGCGGGTGGTATATATACTGGAAATCAGCCCCTGCTCTAGCCCTATCTCATATTCACTATGGTCCTCTTTGCGTTCTGCGGTCACTTTTATACGAACCTTCCAAATATCTGATATGGCTTCCAAATTTGTGGTTCAATGGATCACATCCGATGTCTACTCCTTCGCACTCCCTGTGGCTGATGACCCATTCCGTCATCATGCTGGGGCTAACTCTCACAACCATCATACAATGCACCCATGGGGTGATGAGATTTCTGTCGGTACCAAAGAGTTCGATGCATTATATGCCGAAGGAAACAACAAGTACCTTTACCATCTCTGGTATTCTGATCAGCTGACGCCTTTCATGGCGACTGAAGTCTTGAAAATCGAGACACTCTCAGCCGAGCTCTTGGCTAAACTCGGCTATGTGTTACAAAAGATGCTCAACTCCAATATGAGGACTGCTCTCGGCACGCCAGAAGGGAAGTTCGTTGTTGCCAGTATTCAGTCTATTTTGGACGACGCTACTAAGGTGTGCAAGGACCCTATCTTCATCAGACTCAGTGCGACATCAGCCAAGGACAGCTTCGCAAACGGAGCACCTACTGCCAAGCCGGATCCTCTTCCGCCCACCGCTGAAGTTGTTCTCGGCCGTCTTCTCACAAGTGGTAGGGTTGCTGGCCGACTGCTGGCTCTTGCGGACGGAGTCTGGAGCGAAGACCCAGGTGAGGCCTTGGTAGTTGAGCGATGGTCACCGGAAATCAGGCTTGAACATGAGCTCCGTGTCTTCTGCTACAAGGGGAAAGTCACTGCTGTCAGTCAAGATATTTGGTGGGAAAAGAAAGGATGGCGTGAGCGCTACTCGGATGGCCTCGTGGAAGCCGTGGTTGATGTATGGAATAACGTCAAAGGCCACATTCCCTTTGACACCTGCACCATGGATGTTTTGGTGTCCCCGCCGAGTCAGGATAGTATTAGGTGGGATGCCAAGGTCATCGAGTTCAACGGTTTTGGGCCTCATCTCAATACTGGCAGCGACTTGTTCCACTGGATAACCGACGCTAGTATTTTGCAGGGCGAGAGCGATGAGATCACGGTTCGATTTGTCGATGATTGGGAAAACTCCGAAAGCGACACAGATACCTTAGCTGTAGGAGATCTCACTCTTTCGGATACAACGACGGTGGAAGACAGCGAACCAGATTGGATGATGCTGGAGAAGGAGATTCAGGAAAAGTACGCAGACGACGGTAAGAATGAGGCTAGGCTCGAGCTTCTGGAGAAGAACAAGCTCCCTCTTGGTGGACGCTGGTGTAGTGCTTATTGATTTCTATTTCCTTCCATGCATGCGGAAAGCCAGGTTTCCTGTTATCATATTGAAGACCCAACAACGTCTGTCACCCTAGTCCACCCACCCTTAAATCAAATATTTCATGCAAAGTGAGTGACATAAATATTGACTCTACATGATGGAGGGGGTGGGTAAGCAAGGAGTGAGCAGTAGACCCATGTCACTCACACGTACCGGTACCACAGCACTGAACCAACGCCCAGTTCTGCTACAGGGGGCCTTGGTGCGCCGTACAAGGCTAAGCACAAGGGGTTTCTTGTTGGCATTGTCTATGTATATGACCTTGAAAAATACACCCGAGCCCCTCCTCTGTACCAGCTGCGTATTTTGTTCAATCTTTCAACTGACGGCACTCCATCCGGGCCCGGTGGATACGTACAAAAGCGTTTTAAGGGATCCGACAAACGATCCACTCACATTGAAGTTTTCCAACATTTGCATCAAGTTCCTATGTCTCCGACCTTAATCAACGGAAACCCGTTACCGCAAATATTGTATGGTACGGCAAGAAGACGACACAAACCATGTCCTGATATTGGGACCGCACTCAGCGTGGGATATCGAGGCATCGATACTGCAGCTGGCACTATACATCATGACGAGACACTTGATGGTCAGGCCACATCGGCTTTCCTTCTTGCACAGACAAATGAGCAAGATTCGGTCGGACGAGGTGATCTTTTCCTTCAATCAAAGTACATTCCAACCCCGAAGTCTGCTCATCTGAGGAGTACAGGCCAGGAGCAGCCAAACACTGAGGCACCTGCTATCCTCGCTTTGGAAAGTGTCATGGGAAGCTCGACTCGACTGAAAGTAGATAGCATTGACTGTTACTTCGTCAACGCCTCGAGGACCCCCACTAGAACAATCATGGAAATCTGGCTCGCTCTGGAGCAAGTTGTGGACCGTGGGGGCATCCGATATCTCGGCCTTTCGAACGTCAAGCCGCAAAAACTGCGCTCAGTACTCAAGAACTCGCGTATAAAACCAGCATTTGTGCAGAACTGGTTTCGCAAAGAGACAGGATACGATCATGATGTGGCCGTCATCTGCAAGGAGGAAGGCATTGTCTATCAATTATTTGGCATCTTTGACGCTAGCAATTCATGGCTGTTGGACAGCCTGCCGGTGCAGTACAGGGCCCAGAGAAAGCACATCAGCGCCCACGAAGCTCTACTACAGCAGATGGTCGAAGAAACAACAGCATCCGGCTGGAATATCTGTGTTCTCGATGGCACTACCGACAAGGATCACATGGCTGGAAACCTCGCCGCTGTTGAACAAGCAGACAACCGGAGTGCAGATAAGAGTGGAATACTTCTTGAGCTTATCGGGTGGAAATGACGGCCGAAGATCTGACCAGAAGAGAGGACTGAACCGCAAGACTTTTTCACGCACTTCGCGTACAGCGCACCGGCATCAGCTTCAAATGCTCCATGATATTGTTCGTAGTCACGCCGGTCAATTTTGACGGTCTTGTTCTGTCAACCACTGAACCTTTATTTTGCCCACTTCAATGCAATTTTTCCTTTCCCATGATCCAGGAGAAACTGTGCCGCGACGCGAGCGAAGTTTGTGGCTCCTATCATCAGCGGAAACAGTTGGCTGAAATCAGCACACTGGTGAACACCCGAAATGTTGTTCCAATCCAAAGTCTCTTCCACCGCCGCAATAAACAGTCCAAGCGCAAGCATGCTTCCAAAAAGCTGCCCTGTAGAGATAGTAACATCTACCCGCTGATTCTGGCGAGTCGAATTAGGCGTTGGGTCGTTCACGCCGCCAAAGATACGTTGATTCATGTTGATGTTGTTGTCGAGACTATTGGAAACCCAGCTTATGAGTATTATCGCCTGGGCGACTAGCAAGAGTGTTGACACTAGAAGACCCAAGATGAAGCCTGCGCTGAGGAAGAACCGAAACCACCCAAATAAAGCCACAGACGTGAAGAAGAACGCCCTTTCCTGGCATACGGTGCGCTCGAGCTTCCCAATGCCGATGAACAAAAACCATATGCCGTATGAAGAAATGATAGCGTTGAGAAGCATATCGCCTGCGGTTCGAACACGACGTCGTGGAGGTTCTACGACACCATTTTTCGACAGGACGGTGGAGAAGGCCGATCGATTCTGCAAGGAGGAAATGCAGGCACCAGCAAAACAAAAAAGCAGGGCAATGTAACCTTCAATTGTTTTGAGCCCCTCGCTCGGTCTACTGGTAATGAACATGAAGCCGCATGTCATGGCCAGCTGGTACGTGCTGTTGGCGTCCTGCATCCCTTCGACAGCAGGCTCATAGAAATTCTGAGCCAGTATCGATGTACACCATTGGAGGTAAACGCCGATCCTTACGCCCAAGCCATAGATGTCGCTATTTCCTTCGAAACCGCTTTCGCAGGTCATGTTGTCAGCCGTGTGAAATGCCTTCCAAAGGCCAGTTTGGGGCGGGTGTCGGGATGGAGCTAAAGGGGATATTCAGTGTCACGTTGCTTGCCGCAAAAGAGCGCTGCGTCTGGGCCAAGCACTTATTTATCAGAAGGCAGGCCAGCCGGCCTCGCATATGTGATGCAGGCTGACCACCCGTTCCCGATGAGGGTGACACACCCTCCTGCACTAAGATGGAGCGCAAATCCTTAGAGAGGCAGTATTTCATGCGCCACGTTGCCTTGCCAGCGTATCCCATCATCGAAGTAGTTATATTGGAGAACGCATTTCAAATCCAAGACAGCAACTATATGACGCTTTTGTTTCTCGAAGTGCATATTATCATGCCTCGCACTTCGCTGCTTTAGATCTCATCGCTTTTCTTATATCGAAGTTCTTCGAAGTCTCGATTAAGTCTTGTTTCCAGTTTCTCCGGCCAAACATGATAGCCATTGGTAGCCATGTAGTTCTACACAACATCTCCTATGGAGAATAATGATGAGTTCAATTAGCAGCAACTACTGATATATAGCCACTCCTTTAGCCAAGGTAGTCTCATTAGTTGTTGTGATGAAAATAGACCTTAAGGAACATCAACCTTTTGTAATAATCATTCAAATCCTTTTTAAACCCTCCTACGGTTTTTGTTTTCTTTCACTACCTTACGAAAATTCATATCTTGAAGTCAGGCCATTAGCCTCCTTACACACCCGGAACTCTTGAAACAACCATGCACTGAGACGACGAGGCAACCAATTTTCTCACTGCACTGATGCCTCATTCAGACATCTAACACGCAACCCGGCCTCTTTATCAAGCACCGAGGGCTAATGTCTCTTCTCTAAGAGCGGAAAACCTGGCCCATCAAAGACTAGTATTGAACTTCCATGAAGTCTACCTTGGCTATATAATGCTCCAAGAGTTGTAAAATTCCATCAGGGCGTTGGTTTCTGGTGGAACTGTACGGCAAGCAACGTCGTGAGGACTGTTGGGGGCCATCCAACTCTGGAATTATGCGAACAGTAGCTGGTTGTGTGCTACCTTAGTATGTACTTCTTGGTTGCACACTTGTGTTTGCCCGCTTCACATCCCGGGCGGAAATCGACACCTGATGCAGCCCTGAATGGGAGAGGTTAGCGTCTATCGCATGCGATAACTGCGCCACTGGGCAATGTCGTACGTGCTATGACCATGGCCTCACTCATTGGTATGATCATTCAATATTGTGCTACATGAATTTGGTACGGAACAAGGACTTTGTGCATAGCTGATGACCGCACGTGTGGCTGTAATCGAAGCTATCCCCAGAGAGTAGGGAGCTGTGCGCGTTGATATGGCTATTGTTAATCTGTATCTTCAATCTTCAATCTTAAGTCTCTCGAATTACTGTCACATTCCTTTGGCTACATATGTCTACAATCCAAGCAATGCATTGAGATCAACAACACTAATGCTAACCTGGTTGGTGCTGCTAGGAGGCAATCTTCCACCGCCAATAATAGCCAACTTGCTACCATCATCAAGCACCGCCAGAGCACGAGAGTAAGCATTGGGTTGAGGAACAGCATACTCGACCCAAGCGCTAGCATCACCCAGAGCCCGGTTGACGAAGATGTTCGACTGGCTGCCGCCGCTAAGCACGATGGTACCGTTGACGCCACCGACAGGGGACCAGACAACGTAGGGGGAGCTAACGGGGCGGGTGCCGGAGGTGGAGATAAGCGAGATGCTGGGGGCGGCGAGGATGTTGAGCGGGTCGGCCGTGAGGCGGTAGTGTACGCGGCAGCCATCGGTGCCGCAGACCTCGTAGGCGAAGATGAAGTCGTCGTTGGGCAGCTTAGCGATGACGGGCATGCCAGGGCGTGCCTCGTAGGCGTTGTCATCGTGGACATCGTCGACGATGGCGCTCCAGGTCTTGAGGTCGGTGGTGGTCTGGTGGGACAGCTTCTGGCCGTACTTCGTGTCGCGCTGGTCGGCGTAGTAGATGATGAGCTCGCCGTTGTGGAGCCTGCGTGAGGAGGAAGTGGTTAGCAATTACCCTAAGATGAACGTTTCGTGAAGCTAGACTCAGACTTACAAGAAGTGAGGCTCCCAGACGGGGGTCAGGCCGTTGTTGGGCAGGGCCTCGCCTCCGCTGGCAACACTGCTGAGGAACTCCCAGTTGGCACCGCCATCAGTGCTGACGTAGACATCGATCTTGGTCAAGCTCAGATCCGTCGGGATGCTGTTACCAGCGAGCAAGATAGTGCCGGCGGGATAACCAGCGAACGCCTCCGGAAGCTCGTAGAGGAAGGGCTGGTAGCGCAGACCCCAGCCATTGACGGTGTCCTGAACACGGCCGATCTCAGCCCAGGTGGCTCCGCCGTCTTGAGAGCGGTAGACGGGAAAATAGACGATGGGAGGCTCGGGGGAGTAGTTCTCCCAGGTGGCGATCAGGTCGCCCGAGTCCAGCTGGATGGTGCGAGCGTACAGGACGCGGGGGTCAACCCAGCCAGCGTTTGACGGCGGGGAGAAGATGACATTGTTCGAGATGGTTCCGGTAGCTTGACGGGCCTCGACTGGGGTTGGGACGGGGCTCGCGACAGCCTGGCAGGAGAGCAGACTGGCAATACCAGCAATGGCGGCTCCGAGGAATTTCATGATGTGTTTTTCCGAACACTAATCTCGTGGAAAATTTGAGAGATGACGAGGCCGACGGCGAGAGAGTCAGGTGCCTTGAAGGAGGACGAGAGACGGCATTGCTCGAGCAGCGGGGTATGTTATATACGCCGCCCACATTGAGCTTCGAGTGAGGGGATACGATGTCAACGCCAAGACAATGTCAACCTGATCATCATCAATAGCTTCGCAAGCTCGGAGGAAAGCTTTCCTTGATTTCGTGACTCGTAAACGAGTGATGGTAATCCACCCCCAAGACGGTAGGTTGGCCGTGTTGGGGTTAGCTGACAGCACATGCAGGTCCGACACCGTGATCATTGGCGCGTATGGTGTGTTTTGTTTTCGCAGACAGCAATGTGACCTCATAGAAAGGCCGTCACATCGGACAAAAGCTCGCCGAGGGCAGTGTTACATTCCCCGCGTCTTAGTTCATTGCCGTTGAGATCTGGGGATTTGTGTGGGGATATCCCAGCCATGTTTATGGGTGATTGCCGAAGCTTAAAGACGCGCGCCAATGAGGTTGAATGTTCTTCGGATCCGGCCGGGGATCAGCAAAATTGAAAGACTTCACAAGTATGGAGTACACGTGCAACTGACAGTTTGGGTTCTTGAACTGCAACTTCCAAGGCCTAAGGTTTTATGAAGGATTTGGTAGAAATTCGTTTAAACGTGTCTCTTTGGGTCCAGTTGGCAATCAGACCCGCAAATGGCGTAACCTCACGATGCCGCGCTTGGGATCATGCGATGCCCGTCACACCACAGGAGTAGGTAGGTCCGGACCGGGGTAACGAGACTCTTGAGCCGAGGTATCGGGACAACGCAGTGCAGTTGGTTTTTGGCAGCTTTCCTTTCCGTCAGGCACCAAACATCGTCAACACATCGATCGTCAACATCCCTGTGGAAGTCGCATACCTTATGTACCTTGAGTGATGTTGGATCTAACTGCGCATTGCAGATCTTTCGGGCTTACCCGGTCGAATAATCGATGTTTCCAGTCTTTGTTGCCCTCAAACTATTGTCTTGGCTTGATCCGCAACTTTACGAATGCGCTAGGTGAAGATCACTGACATTGAAAGCCTGGGCCATGACTGACTCGACTTTCGAATTCTGTCTGATTAATTAGGACTGTCGATGTCGTTCCCAGCAGCTAGAAAAGTCTCGCCTGTATTTTGATGTCAATGGCGCGGAAATACCAATCCAACGCAAATGTCAAACTTGGAATAGATGCTTTCATGCAGCTAAACTACCTATGAGACAAGTAAAACGCCGAATTCAGCTTATCGTTCACTCATTCGACACAGGTATCATAGAGTCACTCGACAGATACAGTCGCTGTCTCTGTGTACGATATACGTGCAGAGGTTTCTTGATTGTAACATTCATGGGACGTAGTCCACACCGAGTGCTTGGTACCCCTTTCTCACAGGCCAAGCGTGATGGCTCTTCCACTCTTCCAGCACTCCAACCAATGCTGCTCTCTCCCACTGGTCGTTGAAATAGTCCCCGTATAACATTATTCCTATCCCTGCAGTGGTCAAGTTTGGCGGTGCTCTTAGATGATGCATAGCTAGGCCACATAACTCTAATGTCATTTCTCGGACTTGATGTTCGGCCTCTCGATGTGCTCGCCGGTTGGAGACTTGTCCACTGGGAGCCCAAAGTTGTCAGCATAATCCTCAAAAATCATGAAGGATTCATAGAAGCGTAGTGTAAAGTAGCTATCTATTTTGGGAGGCAGGGAAGCGTCTGCATACTGTAGACTAGGATCTTCGGCTAGGAGAATCATCCTTGCCAAGATAAAATGCTGTAGCGCAGTAACTTCCACATCGGAACCGTACCAGACCAAGGGGAAATTTTCGCCTTGAGACCTGTCCGCTGGCCTCTGCATTATGGGTATAAACTGCCGCGTACATTCGACAGCAAGGATGCTCTCTTCAACCCTCAGTCTCTCTGGACGGTATACGTCAGTCATCGTAAGGGAGTAAAGCTCGGCCCCAGACGTTTTGCGGTCTCTCAGAAAAGCACAAGTGAAAGACTTACCCCACTCCCCTTCGATCCTGTCTCCCATCTTCCACTTGGCCACCTCCGACATAAACCATATCAACCGATTAGCAAACGACACTTCACGGCCCTGGTCCGGCCTTGCCGTGATCTGGGGCGATCGCCCCAGCGTGAGCGCAAAGTAAATCTCCTGCCTCACCGCCACCCAGTACACGGCGCTCAAAAGTCCAGACCATCGCGATGACGGAGCGGCCCTCAAAATTGCCTTTGTGATATCGATAAAGTTGACATTGCTATTCGCATTGCCATAACTTGTCCCATTCCCGTCCCCGTTCGCGGTCCCAAAATCTGAACTCGGCGCGCTTTGGGATTCTTCGGGATCCATCTCCTCAAACTGGCGAAGAATGAGCGCTGCGGCGGCCAGATTCTCGCGGTATTCCTCGTCCTGCGTGCTTGAGACCTCGTGCAGTGCGGGTATGCAGCGGAGCATATACTCGAAGGCACTCTGCGGCGTGAGGTCAGGGAGAAGCTGGCGCTGGTAGACGACGACACCGCCACCCCCTGGCTCTGATCGGAATTTGGGATGTCGACATAAATGGCGCGCCGCGACGGCGAATATGGCGTCGCGGAGGGGTTGGCACGAGCGTGCGCGTCTCACAACGACGAGCTGGAAGTGCCTCTCTTCGTCGCAGAGGTCGAACTACACGCGAGAAAAGGTTAACGATTGTACTTTCTTAGGTACCGTTGCAACTGTGTGGCACGTAACCCATTGAGATAGCTCTTCTACGAAGTACCGCAGTAGGCAAGCTTCTTGGATGCCCTCGGGTAGTGGAGCATTTGGTATATTCCCCGCGAGATCATGGTCTTGGGTCGTGGTGTGGTAACTTCCGGCGGAAGGAGAAAAGTGGTCGACGCTTTGAGGTACAGCATGAGGACTGTGAATTGATATATCGTCTTCTCTCAATCGCACTCTCCCAGTTGACAAAGCTGTGTTTGACCAGGGAGAGGCCCCTGATGCTCCTGACCCAGCTGGCGAAGCAGGAAAAAAGTGTCCACCATCTTGCGGCGCAGGCTCGGTTCTTCGACGTTTAGTAGGCGTCGGTATTGGTGGTAGAGTGTCTTCGACCCCCCTATCATGGTTCACGAGCACCGGTGCCTCGGAAAGATTTCGACTAGTTTCGTGTAAGATGGCACTCGCAGCAACCCGAGTATCTGGCAATGATGGCTCATGACTGACAGGAGAGTCGTTGCTGCTGTCCTTCTCCTGAGTCGGCGTAGGAGTGCTGTTCGGGGCTCGACTGTCGAATCGGACTTATACGCCAGTCAGAATGTTGAGATCGATGGCATCGCCCCAGGGTAACTCTCTTCTAGGTAGCTAAGACTTACAAGCTCGAGGCCGACTGTTCACCCAGCGCTGCTCCCGAGAGAAGGCCCCGTCATAGTTGGCAGTAGAGCCCTGGCGGAAGGAAGGTCGTCGCTCAGGACGGAAGCACTCGACGTTGCGCTTCTCGCATCTACTACAACGGGGTTGCTGGTCATCGCCTAAAGTGTCGAATCATTGTCAGATACCCAGAGAGACTTCAGATGAGTTGCCCAAGGTTGTGAACTAGGATCGTTTCCGACCGAGAGTCATAAACCCAATCTCAATCCCGGCAACACAGCTTCAGATAATAAAACTCTACGCAACTTACACTTCTCATGTCGCTCTGTTTTACCCCAGATAAGTTGACGTCAGACCAGTGGAACCCTGAACAAGGTCACGAGGGTATGGAGACACGCGCACGCGCGCGCCCGGGCACATACCTTTGCATCTTGCACATGGCTTCGTGGCGCTTGGCATCTCCCGCGGGGATGAGCGCGGGGCACTGCTGACGCAGATTGACCACGGCTACAGCTTGCTGGTCCTCTTCAGGTTGATCTGACAAAGTGACACCTGCTTGTCGTCGCCGGCCGGTGGGATGGGGATATTATGTCGTTTACCTCTTCGAACTCGGAAGGGCAAGTCTCGCCTGGCTCGTGGTCCGTGATCCAGGAGCTGTGGAGAGTCGAAATCGTCGGCGACGGCTAGGATAGGCGGACGAAGAGGAAGATGGTGGAAGAAAGAAGCGGAGCATCGGCGACGCTTGCTGGAAGAAGTAATCTCAGAAGTGTGGAGAAACTTGGCTTCGCCGATGCATCCGTCCGCTCCCGTGAAACGTGGTCGGCGCAAACAAACAACTCTAGTCCACAAAGATGAACGTGCATCAAGCGCCCTCGGTCTTCGGACAGTACACAATACAAATAACCAAACCAAAAACATGCGGTGTAACTCTTCATAGAAAATAGGACCAACCGGTCTTATGTGTTTAATCTACCCCGCACCCCCAAGCCCTCTTCCCCCACAAAGTTGCCGCCAACTCTGGAAAGGCGATCTAAATCTGGGGAAGAGAGTAGTGGATTACCGTTTCTAGTAGGAGGCGCCGATGGAGATGCCGAGTTTCGAAGGTGTTGGAGGGCTCTACGAGACTCTTGTCCGCCGGCGTTGGGATGGCGTTCGGTGTCTTGGGACGAGTCGTTCAGAAAGTGTCCATTTGGCTTGCTGGAGACTTTCCGGAAGAAACCAAGAAGAGCAAGAGCCGCCGATGATAAAAGAGACCGTATTCACCCAAACCTCCTCGTGGTTGAAAGCTGAGCTGTATTGCTGTGGTCTCTCTACCTTTTATCCATACATGTACCTTGACGGATTGCGAGATTTGAAACCCAATTGACTCTCTCGAGCCCCCAAAACACATCACTTCTCAAAATTTT
Organism: Colletotrichum tamarilloi; assembly: GCF_030869305.1. NCBI lineage: Eukaryota > Fungi > Ascomycota > Sordariomycetes > Glomerellales > Glomerellaceae > Colletotrichum > Colletotrichum tamarilloi. Next base: position 365,400 of record NW_026849415.1, on the reverse strand, counting down.
CGCAATTAAAACAACATGGCCGGAGAAAAGCTCAACGTTGCCGTCGCCGGACTCGGGCGCATGGGTATGTCTCGCCCCTCATTCCACCGAGGGGTAGCTCTCATAGCTACCTCAGCGAAGGAGCAAGCTCTACTGCTCAACTTAGGCAACTTCAACATGGACTGACCATCACTGAACTATCTAGGCCTGCGACACGCCAGACACTTTGCGACCTTGACACCAAAGGCCGACCTCATCGCCGTCAGCTCGCCGGTGCAAGCTGAACTCGATGCCGCCGTCGCAGAGTTTGGTCCTCTGCGGACGTACCTCGACTACGACGAGATGCTGCGCAAGGAGTCAACTTTGCAAGCCGTGATCGTCGCCAGCGCCACCACAGTACACGCCGAACAGGCTATCAAGGCCATCGAGAAGGGTCTACACGTTCTGTGCGAGAAGCCTCTCAGTACAAGCGTCGATATTGTACGTTAATACTTGACATTCACTCCATGCTGCCCCTTGGAAATAGCAGAGTTGAGAGACTAACTTCAGTCTCTCAGTCACAATCCGTCGTCACAGCGTACGAAAAGTCCCTCATCAAGAACCCCAGTCAGAAGGTTATCTGCGGCTTCTCACGTCGATTCGACGCATCTTACCGAGATGCCTTCACACGAGTGGCTCGCGGCGACATCGGTGCGCCATCGGTCTTCCGCTCACAGACGTGCGATAAGCTCGACCCCTCCGGCTTCTTCGTCGACTACGCCGAGTTCAGCGGTGGCATCTTCGTCGACTGCTCTATCCACGATATTGACCTGGCGCTTTGGTTCTTTGGAGAAGACAGCGTTGTGAAGAGTGTGTCTGCTATCGGCATCACAGCTGTGCAAGAGGGTTTGAGGAAGCACAATGATAGAGATAACGCTGTTGCTGTTGTCGAGTTCTACGTAAGTTCGCCCATTGTCCCTAGACACTCTGGTAGATCCAAGCTAACCACATGCAACTACAGGGTGGAAAGATTGCCCAGCTCTTCTGCTCCCGCATGATGGCCGCGGGCCAAGAAGACACGACCGAAATCTTCGGTACAAGCGGCAAGGTCGCCGTCAACACACAGCCCCAGCTGAACCTCGTCAACCTCTACGAGCCCACAGGTATCCGTCGCGAGATTCCTCCCGACTACTATGGCCGCTTCCGCGAGGCCTTCATCACCGAGGCCAACGAGTTCACTGCGTGCTGTTTGAACAACACCGAGCCGCCCATGAAGCTCGCCGGTGCTGTCAACGCCGTCAAGATTGGTTGCGCGCTGCAGGAGAGTTTGATCACTGGGAAGAAGATTGATTTCGATGAGTCAGGCAAGCGCATTGATAGTGCTAAGCTGTAGAGATCGAGATGGAATAAAATGAGCATAGAATCGCGCGTCTTATGTAGTGGATGGGAACGTAGGCGCGTCGATGTTTGGTGACGACATTAGAGCTACTTTACTTTGAGGAATTGATGATGTTTCAAAATCTTGCATGTTCATAGTCGCGTGGGGGGCATGTGTGCTCGAATTAGACATGTTTGATAGTAAAAACAACGTGGTTCTTCGTCATTATCTCGCCCTTGTCATGATATCGGGTGGGTTCCGGGGTCACGGGGCCAGTGAGTTAATAATTGACTCGGCTTCGATCTATTTCTTTGGTCTTCACGCGCGTTCTAATCGCAGTATCGCAATCCACAATCAAATGCGCCCTGGTTAATGAATGACGTAGTTTCAGATTCCCTTGTAAGTCAGCACATAAATGTCAATTAGCGAGAGCCTGAGCTCTCAGCTGGTTGGCGTTTGGCCGAATGATCCATCTTCAAAGCCCCAGTCGACCCCATCATCGCCCACGTCTACCAATTGTAACTCGAACAGATTATATACCCATGATTCCACGTTGGAAGGCCTACGAAATCGAAAGCAGCAAGTCGGGAAAATTACTTATTCGGGAGCGAGCGGGATCGGAGTAGGGATAGTCCTTGGCACCCTCGTGCCTGAAATTCCCTGATTCGTTGTTGGTGGTGTCTGACACCGCCGCATTGGACAGAAACCCGCGGGATTCTCCAACAGGGCAACTCACTCCTAGCAAAACTCACATTTGGTTGATCTTTGTCGGAAGTTGACCAAGGCGCCTCGAAGAATCTTCTCATCGCATTCAGAGCCCATAGAAATGCTGGGGGATGAACCCTTCCTTAAGAGGTCCCATTTGGTATGCGTGTTGTCGGAAATCGAATCCCGCGGGTTATGTAGTCCGCAAGGGTGATCACCTACTCCAATGGCCTAAAGCAGAGCGATGAACTCCAAGGATGTAACCCCGGGGGGCAAGAGGCTCCGGTTTCTCTCGACGGGCGCGGGATTGTATCCCGACTGACCCCGGCCCCAGCACAACATATTTGGCAAGATGGGGCCCATGTCGTCATAGCAGGTTGATTAAGAACAACCAAAGGCTTCAATCCAGTTTCCTCAAGTTGACAACAAGTCCACAACATTGGTTGGTGCTCGGCGGACCATTATTGATCCCCCTTGGCGAAGTCTCATCAACTCAGCGCCCGATTCCCCAACTCCAGCCAACCAAGCACCCTTGTCCAGGCTCCTTTTGTGTCTCAGAAAGTCAGAATATCGCACTATACTTAGAATGGACATTAGCGTCACGGGGCGGCTGAGGGGGCGGGCAAGGCCTCATCGCCGACGGATTCCTGAAGAGGAAAACCTTCGGCCAAAAGACCGCTGTCATGACGCCCAGCCGCAGCCCGCAGACAGTCCAAGCCCAGGCCTAACCAATGAGATATTCGCTGTCTTTGATGATGGTCTTGGACCTGACTCTCAGCCCACTGTTTGCCTTCTTTGCTCACCACGTCCAGACCGAAGCCTCGAGTGCGTGCGAGTCACCCACACAACCCACCGTAACCCTCCTCCCGCATGCCCTTCGCCGAAAAAGGCCTCGAAGGTTTACACAACATGGAGAGAGACTCCACCTTTCCCCGTGGGGGAGAGATGCAACCTGAGGGCCGTGTGTTCCACTCTGCCGGTGGAGAGCGTTAATGCTGCCCGCAGTCTGTCGTCGCCGGGAAATTGACAGATAGTCCTGGCACGAACCCTCGACGCCCTCAGTCACTCACGCAACATTGTAGACGCCCCCCCCTAGTCTGTAAACGGATGGGGTTCCCCAGAAATCCGGTTCTTGTCGTGTCCCGGTCTAATACTGCGCTACCCGTTGGTAGTCCATCTACCTAGTTCTCAACACCAAGCCCCCCAGAAAAGTATTTAGTATATAAGAGCCTCTTCGTCTCGGCTGACTTCTGATCTTCGTCCCATTCTGACCCCATCATCCATTCTCAGATACTACCTTCCGCGGCTGTGATTGCCTCATCCCCGTGGTCTCATCCTCATTCCTCCCTAGAGCACACATCAACACCCATCGGATCGCAGCCATGGCGACCAGCTCAGACTCCCTGAAAAAGGCCAAAAGCCTCGACAACCCTGAACACGTCGAGGACTTCATCGACAATGTCGAAATCAACCTCAACCCCGCCGAGGATGTATCCTACGGCCGCAGTGGCTTCCGCGGCCTCGCCGATTCTCCATACGTCGGCGGCGCCGCTCTCCTGGCTTCGCTCGGCGGCTTCTCCTTTGGCTACGACCAGGGCGTTATCTCCATCATCAATGTCATGAAGCAATTCCACGACGTCTTCCCACAAGCCGCAACACCCTTCGGCAAGGGCTTCATGACGGGCATGCTCGAGTTTGGTGCGTTCCTCGGGTGTTTGTTCATGCCTACGCTCGCCGACAAAATTTCCCGTAAGAGGGCGCTAGCGGCCGTTGTGGTCATCTTCAATATTGGTGCTATCATGCAGACCGCTGCGCCGAATTATGGAGTTTTGGTCACTGGCCGGACTATCGGTGGTATCGGCGTCGGAACACTTGCAATGGTGAGTTGAAGTCTCTCTTGAATCCGTCTTGTCTCATGGTGAGAATGAACGCTGGCTAACGAATCTCGATGACAGGGTTCTCCAATCTACATTTCCGAAATTGCACCACCTAACCTTCGAGGTACTCTTCTTGTGCTCGAATCTGTCTCCATCGTACTCGGGGTCGTCGTCTCCTTCTTCATTACCTACGGAACCCGTCACATGACCGGTGAGATCGCCTTCCGTCTCCCTCTCGGTCTTCAGATGGTCTGCGCTACCGGCCTCGGCATCGGCATCCTCTTCTACCCCTATTCTCCTCGTTGGCTCGCCCTCGTCAATAGGCCCCAGGAAGCTCTCGACTCCCTCGTCCGCCTCCGCCGACTGCCCGCCGACGACCACCGCGTTCAGACTGAGCACCGTGGCATCATCAGTGAGGTCGAAGTGCAGAAGATCATGCAGGAGAAGTACCATCCCGGAAAGCGTGGCCTGAGACTCGAACTCGCTGGTTGGCTGGACCTCTTCTCCCCGCGTCTCTGGCGTCGTACGGCGGTCGCCGTCGGCGTGGCCGTATTCCAACAATTAAGCGGAATAAACGCGTTTATTTACTACGCCCCGACCTTGTTCCAGTCCCTCGGACAGTCGGAGGAGATGGCGCTCGTCATGTCCGGTGTATTCAACGTCCTACAGCTCGTCGCCGTGTGCGTGTGCTTCTTCGTTATCGACAAAGTGGGACGCAGACCGCTGGCAATCTTCGGTGGTCTGGGCGGTGGCACCTCATGGGGCATCATGGCAATCCTCACAGGTGTATATTCCAAGAACTGGAGCGCCAATACCGCTGCGGGCTGGGCCGCCGTCGCTATGGCCTTCCTCTTCGTTCTCCTCTATGGAGTTTCCTACTCCCCCCTGGGCTGGGCCCTCCCGGCGGAAGTCTATCCCAACTCACACCGCTCCAAAGGTGTCGCCCTGGCTACCGCAACCGTGTGGCTTTTCAACTTCATCGTCGGCGTCGCGACCCCGCCCATGATGGACAAGCTCGGGTTCGGCACCTATGTCTTCTTCGGAGCCTGGTGCTTCCTCTCCTCCGTCTGGGCCTTCTTCCTCGTCCCGGAGACCAAGGGCAGGACGCTAGAGCAGATGGACGAGGTTTTCAAGGATACTTCTGCGCAGGAGGAGAAGGATATCATCAGGCAGCAGATTCTCGCTCAGCGTGCGCAACCGCAAGGCGGTGCTGGTGTGGGGGGAGCCAAGTACTCTGTTTGATCAAGCATAGCAACATCTAGTTACGGGAGGCGTTTCTCATGGCATCACTCTAGGCAGGCTTTTGTTTTGATCACGTTTGTACATTTACTAGTACGATTACGGGCTATGGGATATGAATATCAAGATACCACTTCAAACTCACAAGCATTCTCCCCTGAAGTGATTTACACTGATCAGAATAATCTTTGAATTACCTATGGCACTAATGTGGCGTTATTGAGTGGCCAGCGAAAGGGCGGGCTATGGCAACACCGAGCCATTTGACCTTTGTGTGGTCTCAGCAGGATGCGGGCTCGTGGCCGAAATTGGCACGTTCATACATGTCAGGAACACATTAACTGACTTGAATCGCGGCACAACCTGAAATTCTTCCTTTCAGCCACAGGAGCTTGAAGGAACCGGCCAAGGACAGAGAAGACACGGCACTCACGATCCGGCAGATATCCGACTGCACAAATCCTGGAGACGCCGCTTACATTTCACCCCTCGTCATTGGGTTGCTCCTGAAACGCTACACTTTCTAGCCAGACTTCGCTTTCGCTGGTGGACAGAGACGAAATTACCTATTTTGGTAGGCGTCGGCGATGGTCTTGGACTGATCGACGACCGGCCCGCCCTTTTCCCCTCATCACCCCAATCTCCTCCACACATCCATCATGCATCCCCGTACGCGGGGGAAGGGGCGGCTGCGCCGAGTAATGGCCGAAGGAACTCCAATGACTTACACGCTGGCAGACAGACCAGACTGGCCCCTCAAGAGGGGCCAACTGAACCATTTCCCCAGATAACCCGCTCATTCATCCCGTCGGTCTTCTTCGGACGGCGTGGAAGAAGGTAGCCCCATGATGCGGGTGAGAGTCTTGAGGGAAGCTGTGGCCCTCGCACCTTATGCGCCACCGAGAGTTGTACTCGCGTCTCAATCTCTCTTTTCGTCAGGAGAGGAAATATCTACGCGAGGTCAGTGGCCTTGATACGTCGCAAAGGCATCTCGACATGTTTCCTGGCGGGTTCACGACGGAATTCATATTCCTCTCGCCGTGAGCAGTAGATGGTATTGGGTCCATGGAGGATAAATAGCATGGCATCTGCAGAGATGAAGTCCAGAGGCTTGATCGCACCATCAAGAAGTCAACTCGCCAGACCTTCGCCCTCGAAACACCCACAATCTGTCGCATTCGCAACACATCAGCAGCTATGGAACCTCTCAGAATCGCAGTGGCAGGATTAGGACGAATGGTCAGAAATTCTTATTCGTCACAATAACACGAAGAAAAGAGCCCCGGCTGACAACAAACATAGGGTCGTCGCCATGTTCAGAACCTCATCTACCGCGTCCCGAGAGCCTCTGTAGTGGCAGTTTGTAGTACCGAAGCCCACGAGCTGGAGTGGGCGCGCTCCTTTGAGGAATACAAGGAGTTCAACGTCACAGTGTACGGCTCGTATGAGGAGATGCTCTCCCACCCGGGGCTTCAAGCTGTGTGGATCTCCACCAGCACCGATGTCCACGCAAGCCAAACATTGGCAGCTATTAAGAAGGGTCTCCACGTGCTGTGTGAGAAGCCCTTGAGTACGAAGATGGATGAGGTACGATCAGCTTTCATCCCATTGCGACCTGACAGACATCATTCCCGGGCCTTGGGCTAATCTCTCTCCGTCATATTAGATCGCAGCCTGCGTCGACGCCGCCAAAGCCCGTCCAGACCTCAAAGTCATGGCCGGCTTCTCCCGCCGCTTCGACGCCTCCTACCGCGACGCCGCCACCAAGATCTTCGACAACAAGGCCATCGGCAGCCCCTTCATCGTTCGCTCCAACACGTGCGACCTCCTCGACAACACCGGCTTCTTCGTGCGCTACGCCCCGCGCAACGGCGGCATCTTTGTCGACTGCGCCATCCACGACATTGACCTCTCGCTGTGGTACCTCTCTGACCCGGTTCCAAAGTCGTGCTGGGCGACGGGCACGCTGCAGCACCACCCGGAGCTCGCGCAGATGAACGACGTCGATAACGGCGTCGGCGTCGTTGAGTTTTGGGGCGGCAAGATTGCCTACTTTTACTGCTCGCGCACGCAGGCCCACGGTCACGACGTGTGTACCGAGATCACGGGCACTGAGGGGAAAGTCTCGGTGAATGTTGTGCCGAGGGCCAATAATGTCGTTGTGGCAGATAAGCTTGGTATCCGAAATGAGGTGCAGCCTGAGTACTGGCAGCGCTTTGAAGACGCTTTTGCGCTGGAGGCGAATGAGTTCACTGAGTCGGTCCTCAGGAACAAGCCAGTTCCGCTGCCTCTTGAGAAGGGTGTCAAGGTTATGGAGATTGGCCGCGCTTTGCAAGACGCTCTTCTCACAGGAGAGGTTCAGAGGTTTAATGAAAAGGGAGAGCGTATCTAGAGGATAGAGGGGGGTCCCATGATTAGGTAGATTGGAACAATTGCAATACATGCTCTAGTTGAATAGAAAGTTCGAATACTCAGGTACTGGCTTCGAGTCCCAAGAATAACTTAGAGGCAAGCGCGCTCGCTCGAAAGGCGAATTTCAGTGGGGATTGAGATCAAGCCAACGGTTGACACACACTTTCAAAGCTCAGTGGACCGGGAGATACCCTACCTTTTGCAGTGCGGGAATGATACGTATTTTCCGGCCTCGGCCAACTCCCGCTCGCCGATCACCCAAACTCCACTTCACCGGGCTCCGGTGCTGAGGCGGTCCACTTTTCCGGTCAGCGTCGCCCGGGCCCCCCCCCCCCCCCCCCCCCCCCCCCCCCCCCCCTTTCCCCCCTCCCCCCTCCCCCCTCCCCCACCCCCCCCCTCCCCCGGTCCCGGGGCGGGGGCGGCCCCCTTTCCCGGCCCGGGCCCCCCGGCCCCCCCCCCCCCCCAACTCAGGGTCATCCAACTGTATTACCAGTAGCGGAGCAACCTTATTTCGAATTCATCTGTCTGTTTTCTCCCTCCTCTGAGACCATATTCAGGAGGTTTCCTCGAGTAGCATCTTCATGTAGCACGAATCCAAATACTACCATGTTAGGACCGACCTGCAGGTTGTGACGCCCGATGAGTTTGGGCCCTCTACAAGATCATGATGCGTCAGCAACGGCTCTCTCCTATATTCAACCGGATCCTTCGTCAGCAGCCAACACACCATTTTGGTAGATTGAGCTTTGCCGAGAACGTATTTCCGTTGGTGTCGGCCGCAAGGAGGAGCACCTTCCGGCACCTCACATTTACGAGCTGCACTGGTCCTCCTGATGACCACATCGATACTCCGATCTGCTTTAATTCCCTGCTGCGGTTGTAGAGATACGTCTTTCTATATGTCTTTTGCAATGATAGTACAACTTCGAAACAAACTAACGAAATATCCAGCTGGCTAGTACATAAAGTACCCATGAATCTCTAGCTAACTGGTAGAAAGTTTACTTTGCTGCCTTCAATCTGACAATTGTCTTCATCGTCCCACAAGCATTCAATATCATTATTTCCAGTGGAATACTATGCATCCTCTACCCACCATCATCCTCGCCCTCGCAACCGTGGCGGCTGCTCAGAAAGTAGGCAACCTAGTCCAAGAACAACACCCAAAACTCTCCTGGCAAAACTGCAGCAAATCCCCCAACGGAACCAATTTCTGCTCCACCATCGACGCAGAAGTCGTTCTCGACGCAGAATGGCGCTGGATCCGCAACGCAAACAGCATCAGCAACTGCTACACCGGCAACCAATGGGACCTCGCGCAGTGCAACACGACCGCCTCCTGCACATTAACCTGCGCCCTCGAGGGAGCAGACGCGCAGAGCTATAGAGACGGGTACGGCATCACCACTGGGGGCAACACCCTGTCGCAAAAGTTTGTGACGCAATATGCCTTTTCTTCCAACGTCAACTCGCGCATCTTTCTGTTGGAGCCGGGTGGGACGGATCGGTATCAGACTTTTGTGCTGATGGGGAGTGAACTCGCTTTTGATGTTGAGTTGTCGTCTGTTGAGTGTGCTATCAACAGTGCGCTGTACTTTGTGGCTATGGAGCCTGATGGTGGCATGGCGAGGTATCCTACTAATGAGGCGGGGGCGAAGTACGGGACTGGATATTGTGATGCGAGTTGCCCGAGGAGTAATCGGTTCGTCGGGGGAAAGGTGAGTATCTACTTTATCATGTTTATTTGGCATCTATCATTTTGTGTCTCGACTAACTGGGCTCACTGATGCAGGCAAACGTCGAGGGTTGGGTGCCCTCAGAGACAGACCAGGTCCGTGGAACAGGGAATAACGGCGCTTGCTGTGCTGAATTTGACGTCTGGTAAGGATCTTGGTACGCTTTATCAGAAGAAAGGACTAAAAGCATGTCTCGAAACTTCTAGGAACTCCAATGCTCACTCATACTCCATGATCTCGAAACCTTGCGTCGACACTGGCTATGAGGTCTGCCAAACTACGGACTGTGATGCTGCCAACACAGGGGGTTCGGGTCAAGTTCGATGCGACAAGTTCGGATGCGACTACAATCCATACAGACTTGACGAGATGGAGTTCTACGGCAAGTTCAAGACCGTGGATACAAGTAGGAAATTCACGTAAGAAACTCTCCCGATGGCGTCGACCATACTGTCTTTTCCAGAGTCGCACAAGATCCATGAGTGACTGCTGATACGAATGATACGAACAGTGTAGTGACACAGTTCTCTGAAGAAAATGTCAGGCAATTCTTCGTCCAAGATGGAAAGAGAATCGAAACACCCGCGGCATCTTATCCCGGATTTCCAAACACCAGTGGCCTAAGTCCCGACTACTGCAAAGCTCTGCCCACGAACTTCCAAGATCCCGAGTACTTCGCTCAAGTCGGCGGCTACTCGCGTCACAATGAGGCCCTACGACGCCCCATGGTTCTGACAATGTCCATCTCGAATGATGTGAGTCCATCACCAGTCACAAGAGCCCTCGCCCTTCTTGAAGGGGAGCTAATTTTGTCAACCAGCACTGGGCCAACAACCTTTGGCTCGATTCTACGTTCCCGCCGGATCGTGCGGGTCTTCTAGGAGCGGAGCGAGGACCTTGTCCTTCATGGGGTAACGGACCGGAACCTCAAGAGGTTGAGAGATATTATCCTAATGCGTAAGTATATGGAGGAGTCGGTACGAGAGACTTTTTCGGTAGCTGATATTTCGATAGTAAAATTGCGTGGTCCAACATTCGGTTTGGACCTATTGGGACAGCAGTGTAACTTCAGTCGAGAAATGTCGAAAGGGAACTTGAGTTCGACAATGCAGTGGATGAAGATCTAGACTATAGTCAAGGGACAGAATCTGGTCTCTTCATTAACATCTTCAACACGTAGTTGGTACCACGGTATCGATGGCGTATCTCCATAGTATGCGCTCATTTCCTTTTGCATGTAGGTATCTTTTCTGAAAAGACATCGTTGAATGTACGAGCATGTTCACTACGTGCTTCTACGCCAGAAACATCATTGACACTGTCGCAACTCCTTCCCGTCAACCCAATTCCCATGCAACCCAGCCCTCAACCTCATAGGCACCTTCACCACCGCCGCAGGCTCCGTAAACCTCTTGGTATCAATAACATGCAACTCACTCGACACAGTCCCATAATTATTCACAAGCCCAATCAAGAACCCATCCCCCTCCTCCGCATCCTCCCCCCTCGGCACAAACACCGGCTCCTGCACCATGTGCCGCGACCCAGGATAATACACCTCCAACTTCCCACTCTCGTGATCAAGATGCCCCAGCGAATTATACAGCGGATGCCCCCCGCCCAGCACGGGCATGATGGCAGGGAAATCGGTGCCCAGCGAGGGATCCATCATGTCGAAGAAGCTGTGCCGGTGCGGCTTGGATAGCACGCGCTCGTCGATGCGCGGGAACTCCATGTCGTGGCGGAGGATGGGCGTCGGCGCGGGGAGGTCGAGGGCCGAGTCTGAGTTGGCGCGCGGGTCGAATTCGAAGCGGACGTACTCGGCGCGGATGTCGTGCGGGTCTGGGGCGTTGCCCTCGGCGTCGGGCCACCAGAAGAAGACGTTCTTGTCTGTGAGGGGCAGGTCGAAGACGATGTTGCCTGAGGGGGTCTCGTAGGCGTTTGTGGTGTGGCCTGGAAAGGCGTTTGGAGCGCGGAACCACTTTGAAGTAGAGAGAGATGTGGTTAGCTTTTAAACTCAGAGCATGGCGAGGAAAGCGGTATGGTTTTCACCTTTACGTCGGTTCCTTTGGCGCCGCGTCTGGGTAGGACGCCTAGATAGAAGGGCACGTTGGGATCCCATTGCCAGTGCTCCCCGCCCGCCTTCAACCGATCGATATCACATATCTGTGGAATCATCGGGAATAACACCTGGAAACGAAAGTCAGCAAACAAACACACTCGAAGTCTTCTGCTTTCCCAGTAGCCCATACCCAATTATCCGTCACGGCACAATCATGAATCATGCCAACAACAGGCGCAACAAGCCAAACAGTCTCGAGAAACTTGCCGTCAGGGGCGATACTAAAATAACAAACATCAGGCGTTCCGTCACCCTTTGCCTCGTACCCGAAACACACAAGCTCGCCCGTAGCGGGATCCAGCTTGGGGTGCGCCGTAAAAGTACAGCTCGGCAGCTGGCCGTCAAAGTCGCAAAGCCCCTTTGTTTCGAGTGTGATCGGGTCCATGAGATATGGCGGCGCGTCCTCCTTGATGGCGAGGAGAGACTTGTTGAAGTAAAAGATGTTTGTGTTGGCTGTGGTGCGTACTTTGAATTCGACGGCGTCTGTGTATTTGTTTCGATATGCGCCTGTAATCATTGCCGGGAAGCAACGTGTCAGAGTCGTATGAAGTCGTAAGATCTTTGTAGAGAGAGGGACGAATGTGATTAACTAACCTGCGAGAGCTCGATTTGCCTCTCGTTCTCGGACAAACTTTCCTGTTCGCACGTATTTCTGTTGAAAATCGACGTTGCCGCTGTGAAAACAGAACGCTGATACGTTTCCATCGCCATTAAACCACTAACATCGAATCAGATGTATTCCCAGTTTTCAAAACAAACATGAAATGTTTCACGGCAAATCAGAAAGTAATCGCAAAGAAAGAAATTGATGCATCGCGACGCAAATACATACAGGGTCATTCTCAATGAACGGCGGAAACTGAGGATCCGGCATCACTCGGAAGAACGTGCCGTCCAGCTCGGCGGGAACGGTGCCGACGACCTCCAGATTCCGAACCTCGCCCTCGAAGCGGCACGGCTTCATGAAGGCCGAGAACTGGGGCCGATCCGGGAAGGATTTGGCGGGTGGGTCTGCGAGCGAGGCGCGGAAGTGGCCCGCCATTGTGTGATCTGAGCTGTGGTTCTTCGGGTGCGGTTGCGGATTTACGGTGTCGGTGGTGGTGGCGCGTGCAGGAGCGTGGATGTGGGTGGGTGGGACAAGAAGAACGTTGTAAGGAATTTACAAAGTTGGGCAGGATACTGGAAACCTCGAGACGAGGGATGAAAATCTATTTTGCCACGATGCGGAGAGGAAATATTTAAACCTTTATTCTATTCCATCATTTGAGACGATGACCACGAGGGATTGGTATCAAGTTTCGTATCACCCGCAAGCGGCAAATGTGGGATGGCCAATATCCCCGCCATGTGAGCCCGGGAGCCCCACTTTACCCCGGGCTGCACCCCGACGACTACTATTTTTTGTCCCGACAGGCTTCCCGCTGTCGTGGAATACCTAATGATAGCGAACTGATGATCATTCAGTAACATGCCAGGCGCAGAATTCTTAATTGCCGTGTTTAAACTGGATACCAATTGGCTGATGCGGGCTTGGCTATGCCAAATGCCAAGGCTGCTATTGGTCCAACCCGTCCAGCCGCCCTATCTCCCCGGGCCGCCAGCTCAAAGTCCGCGGCTGGAGAGAATTTGTAAGCGGAGACGGCATATCAAACAAGCGCGAGGTTACCGTGAACGATGATTTAAGATGCCGTCACGTCCTGTATAGAGACATAGTTCTTGGTCCGAACACCTCGGGAAAACCCAAGCGTATGGGTTGGCTGATGTTATGTTACGTTCTAAAGCGGTCAATAAACTCACTATGCTATATTTACACAGGACAGGCAAGGTCTTGAGATTCAATCTCCATGATAGAAATCTAGTCTCCATGGGCAGCCATACACTGGATTTCCATTGAGAGATCATATTTCTAGTCGATATGTACACTTGTCAAAAAGCTTATGCAGAATCAGCTCAAATAGGTCTTGTGCCTTGTCCCTCTTCTCTATTCCATTAGTACGATATTTCACTCAAGAGAAAAGGAACCAGAACTTCAATTGAATCTCAAGACGCAACTGTCCTGCTAATCACAATGCCTACTTTCAACTTCTCTTTGCTAATTATCATTTGATGTCTCATTCTCATTATCTTACATAGACATCTGGCATTTGTAAAAAAGACATCTGCGACACGAGTTTGAATGGCATTTATCTAAATCGAGAAAGGCGATGATTAAGTCTATCCCAGCATAGGTAAAGAATATCCAAGCTTCAATTTCCTTCATCATGTCCGCATGCGAAAGTTCATTATTTGCACTCTCCAATGGAAAATAAATAAACAATTATGAACATCACTTTTCAGTTCCAATAGTAATAGCATCCAAACCTTGTCAACTTTTCACTCTTAATCCAGCTGTCATATGTCAACTACTAGCTTTAAGGTGAAAGTGGTCAATGACTCCATCGAAATGTAAAATTTGAATAACACCTTGGTAACAAAGTAATGATGCCTCGTCAGGTCGACAACACGGAAATCGTCCTTGACCATACTAACAATAGCCATACCCACAACACAGGTGTTTACATTCCAAGTCTTGAATCCATAAAGCTTGATCCCAATTCGTAAGCAAAGCTCCGCCTCCGATACCCCCAAACCTAGCACCTCGGAAGCAATTTACCTTACTTGCCTCTTTCGTCACCTGACTTTCCCAATCCACACTGCTCAAGGGCCCAAGGCTGAAGGGTGCTCAGCTACCACTTCGCTTGCTCCTCGTACCTCGTATCAAAACACCCAATTACCACCGTCGGACTAGCCCCATACCTCCCGTACCATGGCTCTATCACCTCCTGTACAGTCATTATTTTAATATCTATACAACACCAACCGTCTGCCTACTGCAACAGTGCAACCACCCTACGGTCCATACCCACACCATCCCGTCTCAAAAGACGATGCCCCCTTTCATCTTAAAAATCATTGGCTTCCCCGTTCCGTCGGCACCGGCACTCCGCAAGTACGCAACTTGCAGCGAACCTACCTTACCTTCTTCCCCTTTTGTGCCTTATCTACTTTAGGACGAACGGGACACTATAGCCAAAACGGGTTTAAGACAAGATACCAAAAAAGCGCCAGACGCAACGCGCAAGCCTTAAATCACTAGCCGCTCGGGAATTACGCCAGATTTTGTTTTTTTTTTTCGGTCTCGAGCTCCCTCGCCCCCACATTCCGACCCAAGTCTTCGTCACCACCTAAACCCCTGTGCCCATCCCGCCGACGACGACGGAGCAAGGGTACATGCTGCCAGTGCCAGCAGCCAATTCTTGATCTCTGGCTTCTCCCCTTTTCCCTCTGTTGTGATTTGCCTCTCACCATTACATCTCAGTGTTTCTCTTTCTCCCCTCAGTATCCGCTTCATTGATCATCGAAACCTCACGGTCCACCCAGCGGTCCATGTCCGAACCTTTGCTCTCCAGCTGTGTGGTTCACCCGTCCCAATCATCGGACAACTCAAAAAGTCCGACAAGCTCGTGCAATTTTCGAATTTCAATCATTCGAACCCGAACCATTATGTCCAAATAAGGTCACCACCACGAGGTTTCCCCCCTTTCTTCTTCCACTTCTCTCTCGGTCTTGTTATCACGTGGTTGAGCGGAATTGCGTCGTCACTATACCCTCTAATCTGAACCTCTTTCTATTTGATCATACCATACTGTACGGAGTACACACACGTACAAGCGCGCGTGCGCGGGCGCTTGTTCCGGCGGGATACCTACCACACCCCTCCATCTCCGCGCAGTAGGTTGCAAAGGGAAACCTCGGGTATCCGGATAGATGCATCAACACCTTCCCAAAGTTCAGAAACAAGACATGGGAGCCGAACCCGATTTTCCGACTCTACTATTTCTTCTACTTCCAAGTTCCAACTGCTGCAATCCATCCACAACTGCAGTCTGCATCACATCCTCCCCTAGTGCATTCAAAACCCCCCCAAGAACAGTAAGAAAATCCCCGTCTCCAGTGTACTCCCTACTCAACCAACAGGAGAAGGTCAAGTATCCGTAGGCACCGGGAGGAAACCCCACCTCCGTGCAGTTGCACTGCCGGATTGCCAAGACGCCAACCCGGCGGCCGGCTTCCCATCAAGCCCTTTCAACCTCTGTCGATTTTTCCCTCTCAGTTCCTCCAGCCCTGCCGCCTATCCGTCTTTACTTGCCTACTACGTGCCTTACCTCCCCGGGCAGCCGATGATGGATGCTGTGCCATTCACCAAACGCCCGTTCCGTTGATTGAACGTCGTCCCCCCCCTCGTCTGATGCCAATCTCCGTTCACTTCATGAAGACTAAACCCATGTCGTCCCTTTTCCCGTTGGCCACCTCTAAAATACAGAGACTCTAACCCCTTCCCCGCCCGTTCGACTAACTGTAGCGAGAATAAACCCCCCTCCTAGCCTTCCCGTCAAATATATCCTTGCCATAACCACATGCACCAGGAAAATCTTGGAAAAACCAATTCACATCCCTGGCCCATTGAAAGAGTAAGAGAAGCCGACCGCCCGTGTCAAGAAATCCCAATTCTTGGCAGAACCCCCCCCCCCCCCCCTCCTCTCTTACGATATGGTGGCACGGCTCTCAGAGGCAGAAAGAGCCTCGTCCACAACACGTGCTCTCCTGCCTTGCCTTGCCTTGTCTCGCCTAACCAGCCTTGAATGCATACCTCGCCTCACCTGGGCTGAATCACGCAGGCTCTGGCTGCGTCACACATCCAGGCCAAGATCCAAACTTCCCACTTAGAAGCCATGGAAGCCTAGGCGGGTGGTGAACCCGCTGTAGCGCCACCCCCCAGCCAAGAAACCGCAGCCCGGCGCGGCAGAAGCCCAATGCCAAATGCCAATGCCGCCATCTTCAACGGGAACCACTTCCATTCCACAGCAGCGCTCTAGGTATCGATACACTAAAAGCCAAGGTATGAAACGGGGCGGGCGCGCGGATGGGAATAGATCATAGATCAAAGTCGAGTTTGGATAAAATAATGGGGGGGTGGACAGTGGACTACCAACAAAACTCCACTTTTGAGATGCACCGCACCGTCAACTTGCATCGACCTCACCGACATTGAGGCAATTCTATCATGAAGGCATGGCCATGGTGGTACGATTCCCTTGCTTCTTTGAAGCTGTATTCGCTTCGTATGAGCTCGATGACTATGTTAGGATAACTTGGGAACATCGATAGGTGCACGTTCACATTGCATATTGTTGGGGACAGTATTGAACGTTTCAAACTTTGGTAAATTTGCTTTCTAAATCCTGCGGACATGGCTTCTCAAGCTCGCGGTCCGGATGTCTCCATCTACGTCCTCTCCTCAGAGGGACAAGAGAAACAAAAAGTTCTCTTTGAGAAAAATAAGTAAATAAAAAAAAACTTCTTCAATCGTCAACTCCATTTCGGCCAGATGGAAAGCGTATCTGGTGCCTTTCATCGCTCATGCAAAAAAGACTCGAAGATGCAACACAACCCAGCGTACACGTGTGGAAGTCCCCGAAACGCCCCTTCCAGAAGAACCTCGGCGCGATGGTGAGCCATTGCTGTCCCTTGGCTTCGAACCTCGATCGCCGGCTTCCTCTCCCTTCTGCCTCGTGTCGTGCGAGGCAGATTTGTTTATAAAAGTGACCAGGCAAGCCCTGCCTATTCCATGGTTGCGCCTGTTACCGTCGACATCCAGCGGATGCCCCACGCGCGATATTTTTCGACAAAGGAAACGAAGCGAAGTAAATGAGGTGGTGGTAGATACATTTCGAGCCCCGTTGCCCGATGAGATCGATGCGATATCCAGAGTGTGATGACGATCAGATGTGTACGGCCGTCTGAAAAGTGGTACCGAGTTGATATATAGGGACGGAGCGCCGGTCTATGATGCCGTTGTTTTTTGTTTTCAATGTATCGGATTTAGGTAGATTAGACATAGAAAATATTATCATTGCCTTGATTGGTGCTGCACATTTGCGCAAAAAGCCGCTCATCATGGCGGGTGAGCGGCGACGACCTCGGGGCCATGGAGGTGGGGAGTTCTGGCATCCACTGGGTATCTTGAAAAAAGTAGCAGATATTGCCAGCCCGCAAAAGAAGTGGCCTCGGGTCGGCAGGAGGTTGTGTGGCGGGTATGCCATCGTGTGAGTTAAATCGTGGTCGCAGAGCTTGCGCTCATGCTTCAAGGCAGGTCGCGGCGGCGGCTCGGGTCGTGCGGGGGGAACTGGTGATGCCTTGCGTTTGCGTTGGCCTGTGCCGCGAGGTACTCCGCGGATCCAGTCTGGCGACCGGGCTGCTCAGCAGGCAACTTGGTGTCGTCGCGTCGTTGAGGAGCTGCTTGACGGGGAGGGGGTGCGCTGCTCGCCGAAGGGCTGGGCATTCCAGGAACGAGGTCGGTGACAGCCTGGGCAATAGACTTGATGACATATCCCCGAAGCTCGCGGTCCTCGCGGCTATCCTCCTTCTCGAGTCTGAACTTTTCATCCTTGTTCATGTTGCCGCGACGCAGGCCTCTAATCTCGTTCAGGATGTAGAGCAGGACCTCTTCGGGACATCTGTTGCGCTCTGCACAGAAATCGCTCTTGCGTACGTATCGGCGGGTGACATCGGTGGCGCCATCGATAGAGAAAGCGATGCAGTAGGACATCTTCTTACCCCAGCCCTCGGTGTAAAGGCGCGGGTTGTCCCATGCCTCCTCACAGGCGTCGACGTGGACCCATCGCTTCTGGTGCTCGGAGTATACCTCAGTCCAGACGTGGTCCTCTGCGTTCCAGATCCAACGAACTCTGCCTCCCATGGCACGGCAAAGCATGCTGAAGCAGTTCGCCCACTCTCCAACACGTCCTCTGCGGGTATGCAGTAGTCTCCAAACATCGCCGTACCTAGGGAATCTTTCGTAAGCGCCGCAGTCTCCGGCTGAGCATTTGTAGAGCTCGACTCGAAGTGCACCGCATGCACTCTCGTCGGGCGTCGGGGGCGTCATGCCTTGGGCGATGGTGGGCGAAAGGCATACAGGGCACGGGGGGTTGTTGACCCAGGTGAAGAATGATCGCTTGAACCATCTGAATAGACAATTAGACTGTGTTCAAAGAATCCAAGTGGAAACATCCAGCTTACCTCAGTAGTGCGCGGATAACGCAATCTTGGTAGCCCCAAGTGGCTTTGCGTCCATCTCCCATACTCTCAGCCTCGGCCTGCATCACTTGGCACTCCTCTTCCGCCTCGCCGTATATCCGGTCGAGGGGTATGCACTGCAGAGCCTCGTCCAACAAACCAGGGTTTTCGTACTTTGTCGGGGTGAGAGAAAGACTGATCATCAGGTTGCGAAATTTTTGTGAATCGCGGTCGTGGGCGGCGGGTGGTGTGGGAATCTTGGGAAGGTGGCGAGAGTAAGCAGGTGGTGTCGGCGGCATTGGTGTTGAGCTGTGTGAAGTTGAAGGTCGACCGGGACCGGGTGATGCGAGACCACGGAGGTTGGCACTGCTTGCGCTCTCTCTGGGTTGAGGAGTGCCTTGGCGAGAGGTAGTTCGAAGTTCGGTCATACGCTTGTCACGAAGAAGTGACTCGAACTTTACCCTTAGGTCGCGAGCCCACTCTTCGCCGTACTCTCCATCGCCGTTCGGGGGGCCTTCGCCCGGGGGGTAACCGTGGCCGTCCATCTCAAAGTCGTCGGTGGTTAAGTGGATGCTAATGTTAAGAGTGTCGAAGAAGGGAGGAGAAGAAACGGATAGAGAGTCTTCGACGGAACTCTCCCAGTGGTCGTCGGGTAGTTGAATCGTATTGGTGTCAGATCAGGTCGGCGAGATGGGTTGACTTAAAGAGTGGAAGTCGTCGTCGTCGAAATTGTTAGTCGTCGAAGGCTGCGCAACTGCTGTGTCTTCCAGTCGGGCTTGGAGCTGCCTATGGTGTTGTTCCCAAAGCCGGATTGCTTCTCGTCTGCTAGTTGGAAGAGTCGAGGCTCGGCACTGTCGAGAGTTCCTGAGCCAAGAGTTTCTAGCTTGGACTTCCGGGTCGGTCGGGAGTATTTCAGGCGTCGGTCATGAGGGTGAATGCGAGTCCCAGCGAAGCGATCGTGGCCGCTACGGGAGAGTATTTGTTGGTTCGCAAGATTCCGTGCCTTGTCGTCGGTAGAAATCGAGAATCGAATTTCAGAAGGCGAGTGAAGTGCGGTGTCGAGAAGGAAGGGATGGGATGGGGGGGATGGGGGTGTTGAAAGGGTTGGTAGCGGGCGGAGAGGAGGGTGCGATTGGGGAGTGGGCCGCCAGGGGAATTGATGGGAGCAAAAGAGCGGACGTAACGTACGCCAGCAGTATCCGTAAGGTAGCGAGCAAGCGTACGTAGGTAGGTAGAGGTGGGAGAGAAGTTGCGTTGCGTTGCGTTGCGTGTGCTGCGTCTGCGTAAGGCGTAGGGTGGAAGAGAGGAGTGAGGAGTGAGAGAGAGGCAAGGGAAGTGGAAGGGGTCAAGGTCCAGGTCCAGGGGGGAGGGGTGTGTATTCAGAAGAGTAGACTTTTGGACACGCAAAGGTGACAGAAAAAGAGGCAGAGAATGGTAGCGAGAAAGGAAGAGATGTGAGTGTGTGAGGCAGAGAGAGAGAGAGAGAGCGAGACTGTGAGAGAGGCACAGAACAGAGGGGGGAGTGTACGGTGGGAGCGGGAGGAGTGCGAAAAGCAGCAGAAAGCGTACGCACGCCGCTCTCTGGCTGGCTCCTCATGGGCGGTTTACGCGTAAGCTGTGCAACTCGGGCCAATGGCAGGGGCCAGATCGCTCCAGAGTGGATCCCGCTCAATCCGCCCCGGCACGTACCACGACTCCGTCTTTTCTGTCCCAAGTGAGCAAGAGCAATCCAGAGACAGAGGGCAGTGTGCCTTCCCTCTCTCCTTCCTGTCTGCACCTCGTGGATGTACTGTACCTCGCGAGATGTATCTTTTCCAACCCTTGTACCGAAGTACCGTATCCATCTTACCTAAGGGATCACGAGTCTCGTGAGCCAATCACAGCCATCTTACTCCTTGCTCTTTTCTCCATTTTGGCGGATTCTCTCGCTCACGTACTCCCGTACTCCCGTCCCCCCCCCCCCGCCACTGGCCAACGACAACACTCAATCATCAGTCAGACGGCTCTCTTTCTCTCCAGACTCCCAGTCACCGTGTCCTATGGCTTCACCCTCGACAAGCACCTGGTCCGGCTACTAGTGACGAATCCTGAATAGAGCCGGTCTACCTTACGTACTGCCCTGTCGCCGTCGCGAGCTTACCTATCCAACGTCCTCCCGTCCTCCTCCCACATACCTTTCTCGCGCCAAGCCCTTCTTGGGCTGTTCAGAGGGGCACAATTTCGAGCTGCGACTCTTTTGCGGTCCTTTCACATCCTTTGCTCTCGTTTGTGCCAAGGCTTGCGTTGCTCTAGCCTCGACGGAGTGCCCTCTGCGGGCAATAATTTCGAGAAAAAGCCAGGCAACGGCGACGCAATCCTCCCCGGTGACGACGGCCGAACGGTCCCTGGGGGCGGAGAAGCCCCCCTTCCGTATCCTACCTACGCAATATACCGACTTGAACTCTGGAGACGCTGAAATTACACTCACGGTTTGCTGGTGACGATTCACGATAGTTTACCTGCTCGTAACTCAATTGCGAATCCGAGCGAGGCTGACGACCTGCGACGACGATGGCAATATTGTTTCTTCTTCTTGGCACCCGTTCTACGGGTTGTGGGCGAGAAAGGTTCATCAGATGGACATGATGAAGCGGAAACAAGCAAAGAAACAAACACCAACCTGAGAACATCCACAGTCTGCTGTCCACAGCAGCTCCATGAATGCAAACCAAAACATTGGAGATTACTAGTAGGGTACGAATACATACGACAAGCACGTTATAAGTACGGAGCAGATTTTCACCGAATTCCCATCCGCATCCGCGAATACCATCACTTACACTCGGATACAGTACTCCCAGCTAGTCCATTCACCTCGAGAATGCAGACCACACCACACGGCAACGAGGACGGACATTCAAAGGGGACAAGCCTCACTGTCGCACCCGATGTACCGGTACCTCTCGCTTGTACCTAATTAAAGGTTCTGTCACTGGCCAGCGC
Organism: Colletotrichum tamarilloi; assembly: GCF_030869305.1. NCBI lineage: Eukaryota > Fungi > Ascomycota > Sordariomycetes > Glomerellales > Glomerellaceae > Colletotrichum > Colletotrichum tamarilloi. The sequence continues at coordinate 343,875 of NW_026849415.1, read as the reverse complement.
CAGATCCCACCTCTCAACCTTAGTCGAGTGGGCACCGCATCCCTCCCCTCCGTGCCCTCCACTCCTCCAATTCCTCGCTCTTACGGTTCACCCTGGCACTCTTGGAGAGGGACGACAGAGGCGTGAGGTCTACGTAGTAAGGAGTACCTCTCACACACACCCGCCCACACACTTTTCTCACTCTGACGGGTCTCTGGCAGCCCCAAACTGTGATGACGAGGCGTGGCTGAGGTCTATTTCCAGCATCTGCCCCAGACCAATCTGGGCTGCCCGCCAAGACTTTTACGCAAGTGTCGGCGGAAACAAGACCCCAGATTGGTCCCCCTCGACCCAGATCTGTGGCTCAGCCGGCTCCCCAAAGCCCCAAAGCCTCACTCTCAGCACCGCTTTCTTGTTGATTGCCCGCCGCAGCACAAATCACCTGTGGCAGTGGTAGTGGGCAGCCAGCAGCAACCAGCAGCAGCAGCAAACCATAGTCTACCCAGTACACTATAGACACTTACTACACGCACGGCGCCGCTCTGTTCCCCCCTCCCAGGCACCTCTTTAGGCACTCTGAGACAGCAAGACTCGACGCTCTCTCCCGTCTGTAACTGAACCAGAACCTTGGGGAGGGAAGAGGCCCACGGAAGGCGGCAGCTCCGGCGCCAGGCGGCTGCCGGCCGTGGATGATTACGACGACGATGAGCACTTGCTGCCATCCGTGCCAGTTGTCGACACTTTCAGCATCTACATCCGTACATAGTATCCGTACTAGGTATTGATTTCTCGCCAGCATACGCGGAGGAGCCGGGGATGCGTCGATGAAGCAGGACTTACATGCTACGACTCTAACTATACAACCTATCCGAGTCCCGAGCAATCGAGGACCCATAATGTCATGAGAGATCGATCATGTCACAAAGGACCGGCACAACACGGTCGAGAAAGGATGGCGATGACAGTGGCCGACTGTCACTCCAATTTTCCATTTTGCGCTCCCGCGCCCGGCAACTACGTCCAGAAACAGCATCCTTCGTCGCCAATCACTCGCCAGTCCACCTCATCTTCTTCGCCGCTGCACATCATTACCCTCATTGCGCACTAACCAATCTCCCATATGCACCTCAGAGGCCAAAAAGTTCTATGATGGGGTTAATCAAATCAACCACGCCGCCACGACCCTCCCGCTCACGGTCTTTTTGCAAAGACATGCTAAATTGCCCGACAGGCAGCGCGACATTTGCATCCGTCCACGAGGATTCGCCATGTGAGACCAGCTCCGACCATCAAACCAACGGTCACTTCAGACTGGCGCCAAACGCCAAACCAGTACTTAGTATCCCGTGATAAGGGGAGTTTGCTCCAGTATCGCCTACTTGCACCGTAATGCCAATTTCTTACTGGATGACTGGTTCGTCGCCGGCTGCGGCACACCATCTCGCCTCGCTCCTTTCGCGTCTCTCTCGGCCTTCTGGACCCCTAAAACTTTGTCTCGAGAACCTGGGCAGCTAGGTTGTCCTTGTGGGTGAACCGACCTGGTCCCGTTTCGTCGTCGTCCTTGACCTCAAATTCTCGCCTGTGGCTAGTGTCATCCAGAAACCCCCCAGGCCCCCCCACCCACGGCGACGACGACTCAATTCCAGCAAAACCAGAAAAAGCTTCAACAGAGTGCGACACCTTTAATTCGTACTCTCTTTTCTTCCACCCAAGCTCCCATTGGTCTTTGGCTCCCATCGGCAAAGGCGCCGCAGGGGCTTGACGACTATCTGCACTCTATTTCAGTCAGGTACGCGCTCGAGAAGTCGGATGCATTTGGGTCCTCCCAGTTGTCAGAAACACCCCGGCCTCAAGGTTCTGCCCCATTCGCCTCCCACTCAGCCTCGTTTTCCCCTCCTGGTCCCGGTCTCTACGAAGGGCACTTCGCCTATCCAATTTAGCTGGCCACGTTTCCCCCGATCCCCGCATGTGGTTCCTGTTCTCACGGACTCGACTCGTACGAATTGTGCATGGCGGAGGCAAGGTGGTTGACCTGATGAACGACTGTAGCCTCGTCTGTAGGCGGCAAGCCGTATTACCTTATCGACGCCCGTCTTTCGGACAAACTTCATAGGCGACAACCTCTTGGAGCTTCTTTGGCGGGCCAGGTCTTCCCGAAATCTTCTAGCGGCCGCCCTGAACCATGATTGATAGACTCTCCAATCCTAAGAGATCCTCGCCCGATCCAGGTCTGATCCCACGTCAAATCCTCCTGTCTGTTACGTGTGCTTGCGTAAACAGGTGGGCTCGTCAATCGTTCTCGCAAACTCAAATGTTCACAGGCCTACAGCGGTACAGACTGCTGCTATCGTCTGCGGCATGCCAACGTCTCGCCCCTTTAACTCGACTCGCACAGGCTGGACGAATTGATTGACTTTGATGAGACGAACCAAGCATGTTGGTATTCCTCAGACGGCATCTTGATGAAGACAATCATCCTCAGGCAGATGGATGACGAGTCAACGGGCGACGTGCTAGAGCAGAAGCCCAAATGGCGTCCGTGACTCCGTACGCCGCAAATTGTACCCGCTCGGCGCCATCAAGCCCGATTCTTACCATTCTGGCCATGCTCGAATCTTGGCGACCTCCCCGGCTGGGCATATTGATACTATCGCCAACAGCAGCAAGGATATCGATATCTGTTGCGGTTTGCGTCCCAACGATTCCAAATCTCACGGTCGTCCTTCTTGGGGACCCGTTCTCCAGGTTAAACTCCCCAGAGCCTGGAACAGAGGACCTGATCGACATCCACGATGGCTTTCTTTGGCACACAACTTCTGGGTGCGTGCCCGATGCGGCGACCCCCCCTTGACCCTGGGGGCGTGGGCCTTAGCGGCTCAGTGACGCGTCATCCACCTTGTCTCACATCGGCGCTCCAATGGTGGCTTGCGTGTTGTTCCCAAACCCGTTGCCACCCCACATCAGACTGCACTCCTTTCGTCTCGAACTGCCACAACTTCCCACAAGGTCGTAGACAAGCGACTGTGCAATTCTCCATAATGCCTTATTCACAAATTAGAGAGCAAAACACCAGAGCTTCCAGCGAGGGGTGGGCACGGAAACACCTCATTCCCTACGGAGTACTGGACTGCCACTTTACCTACAGGTACCAAAGCTTCCTGGGGCTCAGGAAACCTCTCATTCCATCAGTCCACATCGGCTTTCGGCAGAGTTGCCAAGGGGGCTTGCATCGTGACCAGCCAATTACACTTCTCCCACCTCCCGTCTGCAGGGTTCGGACCTTTCATATTTTCGTTCGGGCTGGTTGGTGTTTTGAGGAATTGAATGTGTGCGGAATGCTTTCAGTTGCTCAGATGGTCGACCTCTCTTCAAGACATGGAAACGAAACGTCTCAGTGGAAACACCCAGTTGGATAGGCTGTTGTAACGTGCCGCCAGCGGGAAGGTTGCACGATGAAGGCATTTCATTCCATAATGGGACGAACGAGTGCTAACGACATCGAAAGTCTCTTATGGCCCTCCCGACCCTGTGAAGACATAGGCATCGAGTTGTACCTGGTCGAGAGTCGGCATAACCCGATGGAACCGGGGACCTGATTGGATCGTCCTCATCCCGACTGAGAGAGCCGGACTCCGATTTACGCGAACTTCAAAATGAGAAGGGCTACGAATCCCTCTTCCTAGCATCCTGCCCATCAACCCGGCCTTGTCACGAGTGTGCAAGATCGCGACTCATGCTCTCACAAGACGTGTCGTTTACTTCCAGCACTCTCAGTTCCAGCACATTCAAATCATATTGGACTCCGCCCCGGGCTGCGTATTCGATCGTCCTCTTGGCCCCCATTTTGCCCCTTCCCTTGACCTGTGAAACCGGGTTGGCCATGATCCCAAATGTCGAGATGACGAACCATTGATTCGTCCAAGGTTTCGTGCCTCTGAATATTCGTTGCCTTTTCGTTTCCCCTTCACCGCTGCCCGCAGGCGCCCCGCCCCCAAGTTTCCGGGTGCCCTTTTGCATTCGCAATTACACGTTAGCCGCGCTTCAGATCCTTTCCGGATAAACCAGCCTCGGGATAGTCAAGCCACATCACTTATCGCTCAGTCACCCTCCGTGACTCGACGAGAGGAACAAACGGCGAGACAAAGCTCTGTCTACAGATGCCGTTGTCGTCGAACTGCTCTGTATTTCTCTCGGCCCTGCTACCCAGGCTCCCGGGGCTACTTGCGTGGTCTGACCCGGTCCATCGCCGTTTGTACACAAGGGAGGGGGGGGCGGCCAAAAGAAACCTCGAGCGGGACGCGCGTACCCTGGACCCCTTCCGTCCCTCGCCGTTCCCCCCATGGATGCAGATCAGACTCGAGAAGGACGGCGACCGTCAAGACAATTTGGGCTAGTGTCATTCGATGCCCGCCCTCTAAACCTCTCTCAGTCGCCTTGCTCGCTCTTGTCCGCAGGCCAGATATTAAGGTATTGGTCTCTTTGGACAAAGAAGGGTGCCCTGGGCTGAGCAATACAACGAATCCCGGTGGGATATCTGGGCCAACCTCTATCCAGAGCCCCCGTTCTTTTTCATCCGGTCTTTTGGTTTTGATCTTGCCGAATATGCTAATTGAAGCTGGTTGATAGGTTAGTTACCTGTGGCCTCGTCCGGGGGTTGGGCGTATATTACACCTGGTCCTTTACCGAGAGACTTCGAGAGTATGTCTCTGTGTTCGTACGGGACGGCGGTGCCGTTCGGGGCTCGGGGGGACTTTGTTGGAGGAAGAATGGGAATCCACTCAGGCCACGACGCCAAGCGGATATTGGACCCTCCATCCCCCTCGCCCCCGTGTTAGAGGGCCGACGACAGCAACGTCAAATTGAGTGAGGCTCTTTCTTTGCGTCTGACTCTTGCTTCTTGTCAATGTCAGCACTGCAGCAGCGTGGTCCGGTCCAGCGCGGCTTTTGCGTGTAAGTCGTACACAAGCCTCGTGTCACGGGCAGAGTGATCTGGTGTTTTGAGATTGGAAGATGACGCACACTCGTGGGCAACGGGTCGTGGGGGAACGTGGAGGAAGACCGAAGTCTGTCTTCCTTTCTCGGTGCCTTGTCCTACGGCCCCCTTGCCCTTGCCTGTCGGACTGTCGCCGCTATGATCTATCCTGTCCATCGTCATATCCCTCTTCAGACTTCGTGGGGTTCATGACCCGGCGACGCTGGACGCAGGAGTAGACTCCGGCTGGCGGGGGTTAGAGAGACACGGCAAGAAGCGAGGCTATCAAGGCGTCAAGGTTGGTCGAGTGGCCGACCTTTGACAGCATGGCGTGAACAGATGGAGACAGAGAGAGAGGGAGAGGCTTTGGCACTCCCCGACAGGGTTGGCCTCGACGGCGAGGTTGAAGCTTAAACTACGTAAGCCTGGTTTGGTTTCTGGTTTCTAGCTTTGACTTGGTGTCGGGCTACGCGGCTCTGGCCCCATCTGGTGTGTCCTCGATCCCGATACCCGTGGCGTCGATAACGTAAGTTTTGGCTTTCAATACCGGATGGCATGTAGGAAGTGGGAGAGCAAGGGAAACTGGGCTTGTCTTTTGCCTTTTGGGACGGATAAGGATTCTGGATGACGCTTTGCTGGTGAGTACCAAGCAGACGAGCAATAGAGGATGAGGCCCAAGGAGTGCGGACGGTCAACCCATATGCCGGCTCCTCCAGGTGTCCTCGATGGCCTTGCTTGTGAGCTTCTTGACGCTTTTAGGTGGCCAAGTCAGCAGGCATGGTCGAGTGACTGATGGACCCGAACAGCCTTACCGTTTGTCCGTCTTACAAGCCGGTTGGTGTGTTCACCTATCACGGCGGGTATACGGGCACTTTCTCCGGGTAAGCTCTGCTTCTCTAGAGGCTTAGACGCGCGGTACGGGAGGAAGATGAGCCGAGAGTGAAGCCATCACGTACCTTCTCGCTACTCTATCCTTGCCAAACTCGGGTCCTCTAGGCCTAGCGTCTACGGATACGGATACCTACATCATATGGGCTATGTAGTATGGACTATGGAGTAGGAAGTACGGATGCTTCCACCTCGCTCTCGTGTTGGACTAATGCTGAGGGCCACTCGTTTGTCGCCTCGCTACTACACCCCACGTCACGAAGGGTGGAGAGACTAGAGGCAGGCAGGCAGGCTAGGAGGTGGAGGGACGAATATCCGTAAGGTCGCACGGTCATGTAGGCGACGCCGAGAGAGGAACGGTAAAACGGGGATCCTTGCCCTGGTCCTGGTCCTGAGCGTGGTTAGGTAGGTAGGCAGCCTTGCCAGGTTGACGTCGAATAGATATTGGATGGTAGACGACAACGGCTGTACGGCATGGGTAATGTGAAGGTTTCTTCGTTTGTTGATAGGCGAAGTAGGCGATGTGGGCAATTTACGGATGTGCGAGACAAGCTTTTTCTCGCTTGGTGTTTTGGGAGGTAGGTGGTGGTGCCCATATTCCGAGGATGGCAAATGTGGATTGACTTTCCGGCGCGAAGGGAAAGGTGGGAGAGTGTTTCGGATGTCTCTATGTTTGATGGAGTAGGTATCCATGGAAACTAGCATGGAGGTTTCTGTAGGAGTGATGTGGTGAATTGATGTGTTGAGTTTATCTCCATTGGTGTTGTGACGTGCATCTATGTTTACGCGGAAACACTATCTCGATATCGTGATATTTGATGCGTGTGGATGTGGTGTTTTAGTATTTGGTGTTTGGCATGTAATTACCAGATATTCAACTCTTCACTTCCCCCGCACCCTTTGTCTATCAAAAGACTTGTGAATTTAACATTCGAAAATATGGAAACTAAACTTGACTTGTGTATCTGTACCCCGTCCTTGTCCACAGACACATGAAGAAGGGCAAGCTGAGTAGAAGCGAAGAGAAGACAGGTACACAAGAACTCAACCAATAGAGCAACTAGTTCGCCAAACAATATGTGTATTCCTGTCGTTGTCTGACGAGTCCTTGGCGTGGCAGTCCATGTCGAATCAAGGCTAGGCTCGTAAGCTTACACCGTACAGTCCTATCCAATCTGGTCGCTGCTTCACTGCCAAGACATACTGACGACGAAGGAATTGCGCGGCCTACATGACTTCCTGCTTACGCTGCAGAGAAGCTACCCATACGTTTCTTGCATGCCCTTATTCTCGTTCTGATGTTGCCTTTTCTTAGTTACGTAGAGTATCTGTACACGCAGTACCCTTGACTCTTCAACTACCACGTATCCCTCGCTGCTCTCCCTTCCGTCGTCGGGGCAAACTCAAGGACTTCAATCACCAGATCATTCGGGGAACCTATCAAGACATATCGGCCGGTCGTCATGGTGTCTATAAAAGATGGAAGAGAGAGAGAGAGAGAGAGGCAAGAAGCAGGATTGAGCAAACCAACCCACGGAGACTAGTCGAAGCGAGTGACGTAGGCAATATTAGAGAGAAGATGTGCAAAAAATAAAAAAAAGTCCCATCGACATCCATTCGATGCTATACTTTTTCAAGTCTACCTCAAGTACCCTTTACACAAGAAAGATTTCCAGATCCTAGGAACGAGTAGTGCCGAAAGAGAACCGAGATAGGTACCTAATGCGACATGTGCAGACTAAACTTGGAATCTTGGGCGGTGCCCTCGTTGAGTGAGTCGGGAGATGGGTGTAAGACGACGAAGTACTGCCTGATTGAATATCTTCAGACCAACAGTGGTGGCTCGAGGGAGCCACATGGCCCAACGTGTCAACGTCCACTCTCCCCCTTCGTCCACCGGACCTAGTCCGTCCAAGCCTAATTCCATCTCTTGACCGTTTTTTTCAACGTCCACTAAATACAAGGTACCTCAAACAGAGACAATCATCCCCCCTTTCACCTCTCCCACTCGTTGGCACCAAAGTATCTCGCGGGGAGATCCACCTCCCAAATAGGCCTCTCAACAAGAACAGCCTCAAGCGAGGGCGTCTCACCCTTCTCCCCGTCGGCTCCGGCTCCCGCAGCGCCAGCAGCGCCAGCAAGGGGCGCTATGCCCAAGATGGGACGGTACTTGTACGTGTACCACCACCTCGTCTTTCCCTCGGCGCCCGCCTCCGTCTGCGTCTCGCGGTTCCGGTTCCGCAGGGCCGCGAGCTCGCCGCCCTCGCTATCGCTGGCATTCTCCCGCTCGTTCTCGTCGTCGGAGTCGCTGGTTTCAGCGCCGTCAACGTCCATGGCGTCCTCGTCCTTGGCAGGGGCGTTTTTCTCAATGTCGTCCTGCCATTCCTTGCCGCCGGCCTTGGAGCCGACGAAGCGGTCGACTTGCTGCGGGACGATCGCGCCGACTTCCATTCGGGCTCCGGCGCCGCTTTCGGGGCCGCCTCTGCGCTTGCGCTTCGTGCCGGCCGCGTGCGGTACGAGGGCGTTGGTGGGATCCTGGTCCGCTGAGCCCGAGGGGATGCCGAGGTCCTGGGAGAGGTCGAGCATGAAGAGGAAGGAGACGCCGTAGATCCAGATGCGGGGGCCTTGCCAGAGGAGACCCTTTGCCAGGTCGCGGGTGTCGCGGATGGTGGCGGGGAGTCTGGAGATGGGGTTGCGGCGGGACCATGAGGTGAGGGAACCGGCGACGGGATGGAAGGCGAGGATGTGCCACGCCGTCGTGACGGCCACGAGGGTGTAGTCTGTCGTCGAGGCGCCTTCGGTGGCGGCGACGGTCTCGTCTGAGAAGGAGAGCACCACGGGCGGCGCGGGGAGTCTGGGGATGAGGGCTGCGCGGGGGTTACGAATCCAGCTCTCGGTTGAGGAGGAGGTGTCGTCCTCGTTTGACGAGTCCTCGCTGTCAGAGTCCGATGACGCGGCTTCGTCGTCGTCTTCGTCTGAGGTGGTGTCCTGCGGGTTTCCGAGGACCCAGGTGTCGATGTAGCCGGTCAGATCCGCGGCTGCGAGCATGCGGCTGTCGGGCGAGAAGGCGAGCTGGGTGATGGTCCTCTCGTAGTTGCCGAGGCCGGCCTGGGGCTGCTGCTTGGAGGTCTTGCGGTCCAGGCGGCGGACGACGCGAGGCTTTTGGATGGTGATGATGTTGTCGTCGTCGCTACGGATGACCTTGGCGATGAGGACCTTGGATCCCTTTTGGACGGCGGCGATGTAGCTGCCGTTGGGCGACAGGATAATCTTGCTGGCGCCGTTTGAGAAGGTCTTTGGCACGGCGACGGAGGCGAGCTTCACGTCCGAGGGCTTTGTGGGGTTCTGGTGCTGCAGGTGGAAGGCCTTGACGTCGGTGCCGGTGGCGGCCACGAGGAATGAACCGTCCGCGGTGATTGCGGCCGAAGTGATGTTGGACTCGCCCTTGACGAGGATGGTCTTGAGGAGCTTGCGGTTGTTCTCGAGGTTCGCGTCTGCGTTGGCCTCGGCGCCGTCCTCGCCGTAGAGGCCGTCGAAGGACTTTTGCAGCTTCCAGATGTGGATTTCTCTGTCCCACCAACCCACGACCAATCTTGCTGCCGGGGCGCTGGTGAGAGGCGGTGACTGGGGAAGACTAGAGAGGGTTCTGTGGTTCTCGCGGCCGAGCTCCTTGAAAGGAAGGACGACGGGGGAAGCGTCAGGGCCTTGGGAAGCTAGTTAGCAAGCGCAAAACGCATTACGAGAATGGGATAACTTACCTCCTGAAATAACAACGCTCATCTTGTTGCTCTCGAAAGAAGCCATGGCCTTGACGTCGTGCTCGTGGTACTTTCTGCTCCAAACCTTGCCCCATCGGGCGCCTGAAGCACCAGAAGTCTTCTTGTACAAAACGGTACGACGGTCCATGCCACCGCTCATGATGGCGCTTCCGTCAGCACTGGTGGCAAGGCTGAGAACGTCCTGCTTATGGCTCTGGATGCGCTGCATCTGCGTGTACGTCTTGCCGTCCCAGATACAGACCTGGCCGGTCGAGTCGGCCGAGACAATATCCCCGGAAGGCAGAACCTTGACGCTCCAGACAATGATATCCTTGGCGCCTCCAGCCAGATCGGCGCCGAGGGTCATGGTCCGCACCTTGTTGCCGTTGCGGGTATCGTAGGCGCAGATGGTGGAGTTGGAGCAGCCAACAACGACGATGTGGCGCGATTGGAAGGCAACGCTGACCATCTGGACCTTCTTGCTGGGAGACTTGACAAGCATACGCTGGAAGCGCAGGTCGTTGTCTTCGATGGAGTATATGGCGAGCATGCCGTCAATGGTACCAGCGACGAGACGCTTGACGGGATCGGAAGGGGAGGCGGGAGGCTGGGCAGCGAGGCACCAGATGTCGCCGTGCTGGCCGCTGGCGTGGCGCATGGGGCGGCCGGTCTCGAGGTCCCATTCGGTAACGGCGGAGGTGTATCCGATGCTGAAGAGACGCGAGGTCGAGTTGGCGTCGGGATCGTTGGCCCAGACGAGGCCGTCGACGGAGCGGTCTGAGCCGGAGCGGAGGACGGTCTCCTGGAGCCAGGAGCCGCTCAGCGGGTTCCAGATCTCAATGTCGCCATTTGCGCGACCGACTGCGAGACGGGTGGCGGTCGCTTGGGCCTTTGAGCGGGTGGAGGGGTGAGAGAAGGCGAGGGCGTTGATGGCGGAGGGCGGGTAGGGGACGAAGCGGCAGCGATGGAGGTCCATTGCGAAGGGAACCGTGGGTTGGCCTCGAGGCCTTGCGATCGTGGGTTCCGGTGGTCAATTGGCAGTAAGATTGATCGGCCCTATCGATCTCGCGAGGAGCAGCTGTTGAAAGCAAGCTCTTGGGGTTCGGCGTGGTGGTGGTGGTGAGGCTGGCGAGGTTTGGCGGGTTGCAGCTTGTCTTTTTTTTCCTGCGACCTCTGCTCGTCCTGCTTTGGCAAAAATAAAATAAAAAAAAATCTACGGCTGCCAAAAAGTTTTGTCGGCGGTCGGAGGACGCAAAAAAATAATTAAGGTGTGGTCTGTGCGCGTTGTGCCCCTCCACCCCGCTGGCGGCACGCATCTGAGAGGACGAGAGCGCCAAGTCGCATCTCTTGAGTCTTGATTCCTGGAGGAGTTGGTTGCAAAGTATGATGCTGATAATTCTACCTACATGATGCTTAGCAAGGTATATATCTATAGTCGCTTTCTTTTCGACTACAGGAGGTACATTTGTTATGTTGCTTCATATGTAAGGTACCTCACTCCGCAAAGAATGCGCTGCTATTGCTGCTTATGTCATACTCTCGCTTACATAAGTCCATCGAGGTCTACTTGAGCCACGGCGTCTTCCGCAGCGGCAGTCCAGAGAAGCATCCATTATTGGCTGCAAACATGGCTGGACCCTTTTCATCTGCAAAGGCTAAGGTGATGACTGCGCGCCAGTAAAATGCAACGATGGTTGCTGCTTGTTCTACCTTAGTCGTGGGAAGCGCGGGACCCGTCGAAACCGATGCGCCGGCCAACTCCGATGGTTGTCGTACTTGCGCTCTTTGCTTTGCACTCGACCTGGATATGTTTCGTGTCGTACCTATCATTTGGTACTTGGTCAGTATGGTCATGAATGAACACCCAATATGTTCAATATGGTAAACATAGGTACCTTAGTAGACGTGCCAAGTGGGAAGTCACTTACCTTGATGGTCCCAATGGGAGTTGGAACTTTCAGGGATCCCTTGGCCCTTTTTTGCAGCCCCTCATTCCTTGTCTCCGAGTCGAAACTGCGACAACTAAAAGTCGCATGGGAACTTTGGCAACCCCTGCTCTCTTGCTCATCCGCTCGCCCATCTGACAGTGTGAATGCAAACCTACTGCCTAAGTCCATGAGTGTGCCTTATCAATCAGCTTCCGTCCCGTCACATTCCTGGGCATGAAAGCTTGCTGGTTTTAGGAGTGTCGTGCAGCAGCTGCCAAAAGTCCCACAGATTCGTCATCCTCCTCTTTCACAAGTACACAACCCCTCCCCCTCCCCCTCCTCCTCCTTGCTCCGAGCTTTGTCACGATCGCGCCGTTGTGACACGCGCATTCCGACCTCGCCTGCAGACTCTTTTTTTTTTCTTCTGCCAATCTTGCGTTGCAACCAACTCAGCCCTTTTTTCTTCTTTAATTGCATCGCATTGCAACCGCGACACCCACATTGCAGCGATTGCGCGGAATCCAGCCACCACCACCACCACCACCGACACACCACTGCAATCCGCGATCATGGATTTCAACAGCTCGTCGCCTTTCCCCGAGGGCGTCATATCCTTCTTGGATACTGATCTCTATAAGCTGACGATGCAATGCGCCGTCTTCAAGTACTTCAAAGACGTCCCAGTATCCTATGCATTCACGAACCGCACACCCGAGAAGAAACTCTCGAGAGCTGCCTTTAAGTGGCTCCAAGAGCAAATCCGAAGTGAGTCGACAGAGAGAGAGAAGCCCCTCCAAATCCCCACCTACGACTATCGAGACGCAAAATACCTGTGACTGACTCACCCCGCGCTGCACCTGAACAGAACTTGGCAACATCTCCCTCTCCGACGAAGAATACCGCTTCCTCAAGACGCACTGCACCTACCTGACCGACGAATACGTCCAGTTCCTCAAGGAATTCCGCCTGCGGCCGAGAGAGCAGGCCGTCGCGACCTTCCACCCCGTCGGCGACGACACGGGCGCCGACTCGGACATTGGCGACCTCCACGTCGAGATCAAGGGCGCCTGGCTCGACACCATCCTCTACGAGATCCCCCTCCTCGCCCTCACCTCCGAGGCCTACTTCCGCTTCATGGACACGGACTGGAGCTACGAGGGCCAGGAGGACCAGGCCTTCGCCAAAGGCATGCGCCTGCTCGAGGCCGGCTGCACCTTTTCCGAGTTTGGCACCCGCCGCCGGCGCGACTACCACACCCAGGCCCTCGTGTTCCGCGGCCTCGTCAAGGCGAGCAAGGAAGGGGAGAAGAAGGGCCTCAAGGGCAAGCTGACGGGGACGAGCAACGTGCACCTGGCCATGCGCTTCGGGATCCCGCCCGTGGGCACCGTCGCGCACGAGTGGTTCATGGGCATCGCTGCCATTCACAACGATTACAAGGCCGCGACGGAACTGGCGCTGCGGTACTGGGTCGGCTGCTTCGGCGGTAAGCTCGGTATTGCGCTGACGGATACCTTTGGCACGCAGGAGTTTTTGAGGTCGTTCAGTCAGCCGGTACACGCTCTCGATGGCGACGAGAGCAAGTTCAAGACGGCGGACGGGAGCAGGCTGTTGACGTATGCTGAGCTGTTCCAGGGCGTGCGCCAGGATAGCGGCGACCCGGCGGATTATGTCAAGATGTTGCGGACGTACTACGACAGCCAGGGCATCAAGGATAAGAAGACAATGGTGTTTTCGGACTCGCTTGATATTGAAAAGTGCCTGGAGTACCAGGCCATTTCGGAGGCGGCGGGCTTCACGCCGACGTTTGGCGTTGGTACGTTTTTGACGAATGACTTCAAGCATTTGAAGACGGGTGCCAAGTCGGTGCCGTTGAATATCGTTATCAAGCTGAGCTCCGCCAACGGAAACCCGGCAATCAAGATCAGGTCAGTTCCATCCCTTGTTGCTTCTCCTACTGCAATTTTGGTGTCGTGTGCTAACGGAGACTGTCCAGCGACAACATTGGCAAGAACACCGGTGACAAGGCGACGGTGAACAAGGTCAAGGGCGAGCTTGGTTACGTTGAGAAGGAGTGGAAGGGCGGTGACGAGACCCAGCGTTGGGGCAAGGACGAAAGCAAGGCATAGATATGTGGTGAGTGCCACTTAGAGCTCGTCTGGCGACAGATTATGCAAGAGCCAAGGAGGGAGGAATATATTGCAAGAAAGTACCTAGATGAGCATCACGAGACACAGGTGGGAAGGTATGGTGGAATGGAAACGCATTGATAATGACGGTAGCAGGTGTAGACCTCGCGAGATACCTATTGGATAAATGAAGCAGTGGCATATGGCCAGCAGAATTGGCATTGGACATTTCTTCCTTCTCCGTCAGATGTGTGCTTCTTGGGAATAGCAATGGCTCATTATCTTTGTGGCCTGCTCGCTTCTGTGGTGAGCGTTTGAATATGTCAATCACGAGCAAAGCAACAGACATGTGTGATCGATGCCATGAATTCCTCGGAGAAGCAAACCCGAGTTCAAGCTCTATCGTCTGTCTTCTTGGTCATCTTACTGGTGTTTGTGTCTCGATAAATCCGGCCACCTGCTACTAACAGTAATAAGATGTACTACTCGAAGCGGAAAGTCGACGTGAGAGGGAAGAGTGCCTCCAGCCTCACTACGGGAAGGGAAGGTATTACTTCCTCCTTTCCAAATCCAGGAGCAAGGGAAGGTACTCCTAGGTGAGACACCTTCTTGCAATGAATGAGTGTTCAAGGCCAGGAAGGTTCCTTGACAAGATACCTGAGGCAGGTGAATATCATCCAGGGGCGGCCCCACCAGCACCTTCCCGCCTCCACGCGTCTCCTTCCTCCCAAGGAGGATGAGAGGGTACTTAGGGGGGCCTATTCGCCTTTCCTGTCACCAGCACCCCATCCGGCCATTTGGCCGGGTGGTTAGACTCTGACGCAGAGTCGATAGTAAATGAAATACTCCAATGACTTCCGTGCTGGAAACGAGGGGCGCGCTGTTCGAATCCGAATAGGGGCGTGAATTATAAGGTCAGTATCCCCCCTCCATCCCTGTTTATTCTTTTTACTTTTTTCTTCTACTTTTTGATTTTCATTCCAGTGTTTTTGCGGCCGGACGTTAATGCTTCTGATGTCCCAAAATCTCAACAGAAAGGTACACACACTTAGGGGCTGGTTCTTGACTTGCCCAAATGGAAATAGTGAGCGTACCATGAAAAGATACAGGCAAGACTAGGTAAGATGCTCAATGTCAATGCCTACAGGCGTACTCTTCTTTCCCTCACATGATTGCAGAAAATGGAAGAGGACCATCCCTTCCTGCTCTCTTGAGCGTCTGACTTGAAATCTGGAAGGCCCTCTCTCATTCTTCCTCCACCACTTGCTTCCTGCTTTTCGCCCCTTTGTGAAATGAGCAGCAGCAGCGTGCCCAACATGACGAACCGCATATAATCCCCATATCCCCATCCCATCCCAACTTCAACCTCTTCTTCTCTTCCATCCACCTCGTTTTGATTTCATTCTCTCCAACACATCACACCCTCGCTTCAATTTTGGCTCGTTTTCTTGGAACCCAAGTTTTGGAACCTTCATTTCCTCGGGCAGTGCTGTCCATGCAACACAGTCTCGTCATTCCCCTCATTCTATTCTCGGGCGTTTTCAGCAACAAAACACCATCATCATGCGGCTCCCTGGGCCCTCGATGCCCTCACAACGCCAAAGCCAGACAGCAGCCGGCATCGCTCTCGTCATCTTGGCCCTCTTCACTGCCTTTGCCGTGACCCAGGCTGTTCGACCATCCCAGGAAGAGTCCACCCTCTCTCGGAGGGACAACATCGTCCAGGCCAGGCAATTCCTTCCATGGATCTTTGGCGGTGGTCAAACTACCACCATTGCGAATCCTGCTCAACCCGCCATCACTACTCCTCTCCCTGCGGCTGCACCACCCACCCCTAACAACCAACAACAGCAAGGTCCTCTTGGCGGTATCATTCCTCAAGTTGGCCATGTCATTTCCAGCCTGCTCGCTTCTTTGACTTCAGCACTTGCGGCAGTGGTGACTCCGGTTCCATCCATCCTCAACCCTGGAAATGTCGTACCGGTTGTCACCAATGTTGCACCCGCGCCGGTTGTGTCCATACTCCAGCCTGGCGGCGGCCCCGTCATCCCAACAGCCATCCCGAATGTCGAAGGATCCAATGGTGGACTCCTGCCTCCGATTCAGAGTGCAGTCAACAGCATCGTCGGTGTTGGTGGCTCCGCTCTACCTCTGCCTGCCGGGTCTGGACTGCCCGTGCCTCTTCCGACACAAGTCGTTGGCGGCATCCCGGTTTCTGAGGTCACTGCGGCTATTGGCAACGGCGCCTCCATCATCACCAACATTCCGGAAGTGCTTGTCAGCGTTGTATCCTCCATTGTCGGCCATATTCCCTCAGCTGTTAACAACCTTCCCTCACTGATTCCGGTATCTGACATCGTCGGTGCCACCGCAGTCGTCCCGGGCCTTTCGTCTTTAGTTGCAAGTGTCCTGCAGTCAGCTTCAGTCATTATGCCGCTTCCAACGACAGCTCCTCAGCTCCCTGAAGACTTGCCTACCGACGGGAATCTTTGTACTGGAGTTCTATATGAGAGCGGAATTCCTACTTTCATTGCTGTTCCTTGCCCTAGGCAGTCTTCTCCTCCCGCCACGTCGGCGGCGCCTTTGTCTAACGCCCCAGCTTCGAATTCTGCAGTCGTCCCAGCAAAGCCTCCTGTATCTTCTCAACCTGGCCTTTCCACTCCTGCAGCAACTCCGACAGCTGGACCTTCGCAGCCGCCTCCAACAGCATCGTCTCCGGCTGGTGGCGCAAACGCTACTCCTCCTTCCAGCAATCCTACGACGCAAGCTGGAGCTGGAGGTCCTGGCAACAATGGTCAATCACAGAATACTGCTCCAGCAGGCCAGCCTCAATCACCTGTGCAATCTTCGAGTCCGGTGGATCCCAAGCCAGGTAAGAGACAGTCTATCTCGATTTGCACAGTGTACTGACTTACTCCCCTAGCCAACCCTTCACCTGCTGCCACTCAAGCCCCCAACCAGGCAAGTAGCGGTGCAGGAGATTCGCCATCGGCATCAGCTCCCGCAGCCAGCCCCCTAACAACGTTGACTGTCGCTGCCGGAACAGCTGTCTCCAATCCCAACGGCGTGCCAGCCAACAGCGGAAACGGACAGAGCCCTTCTCCGACGTCTCAGGCAGGCGGCTCGGTCTTTGGAGTTGACGAGGGACAAGATCCTTCCTCTGGAAACAACATACCACCAGGCACACCAGTCATCCCCATTTCCGATTGCCCTGCCGTTGTCCAATGCCCTGCATGCCCGGCTTCCCCAGCAAAGCCTCCTTCCGGCTCATGTCCTTGCCCTGGTCGAGGCTACTCTTGTTCAGAGTGTCTCAATGGATGGTTTTGTCCCCCAGAGGAAACTCCAATGCTGCCAGCGCCCTGCGGAATGGGATGGCCTTGTTACCACTGCAAAGGTGGCTGGTACTGTGCTCCCGACAGCAACAACATGGCACCCGCTGCCGCAAACGATCCTCCCGTCGTTGTGATCAAGACTGTGACAGCTTTTGTCGCTCCCCAACCTACTGGAGTCGGTAATGGTGGTACCGGAGACGGTGGAAACACCAACGGTTCTGGCAACAGTGGTAATGGCAACGGGGGCAACGGGGGCAACGGCAACGGCAACGGCAATGGAGCGCCTGGCAACGACGACCCTGGCGCTGGCAATGGCGGCTCTCCAGCTACATCTACGCCTTGCACGACGGCGAGCAATGGTCAGTACACCCGCCCTCCAGGAAATGGTGCCGGCTCGGCCCCCAATTCCAGCCCGGACGACTTTGGCAGCGGCAATGGAAATGGTAATAGCAACAGTAGCGGCAACGGCAACGGCAGCGGCAACGGGGACGCAGGCAACGGCAATCCTGGCAACTCCGCATCAACGCCTTGCACAACCACCGGTGGCCAACCCACGGATCCATCTGGTTCTGACGGTGGCTCTGGAGATGGTTCTGGAAACAGTGGTCCTGCCAACATCCCCGAACCACCGGCTGCATCTCCTGCTCCCCCTCCGTCCAATCCAAACCCTCCAGCTAACCAACCTCCCAGTCCCGTCTCCCCGGCACCTAACGGAAATCCTCCAGCTGGGTACGGTAGTTACCCTGCGAACCCTGCCAACGGTAACTCAAACAATGGATCTGGTAACGGCTCAGGCTCAGGTGCACCAAGCGGCAACGGAGCCCCTAGCAACACCGACCCTTCAATTCCAGGACCCGGCAGCAACGCAGGTGCAGGATCTGGCAACGCAGGCGCAGAGTCTGGCAATGGATCTCCGGATAACCGTGAACCTAAATCCGCTCCTGAGGTTACTGGCTGGGAGTATCTTGGATGTTTCAAGGACTCTGCCGTTCGAACGCTCGATGGCGACCCATCCATCTATTTCACAGGGAGCATGTCCAATGAGAAGTGCATTGCACATTGTGGCTCGATGGGTTTCCAGCTCGCTGGCACGGAGTACGGCAAGGAGTGTTGGTGTGGCACTGCGTTCCAGCTGGCCGTACGCATCCCGGAAGAGCAGTGCAACGAAGTCTGCGATGGCAAGTCAGCCGACATTTGTGGAGGTGACTGGGCTGTTACCGTTTACAGTAGAAGCGGCCGGGCTTTGAGCTTGCCGTCCGATGACGACGTTGCCAATGGCGCCGGCGGTGGCAACGGTAATGGTAATGGCAACGGCAATAGTGGATCCGGCACCGGAAACAATGGAGGTGCCGGCAACCCACCTTCTGCACCTCAGAATCCTGCTCCGAGACCTCCTGCGGCACCTCCTGCGGCACCTCCTGCCGTACCGCCTGCATTAACTCCTCAGACACCAGGTCAAGGTCAGCGTCCACCACCCCCGGCAGGAAATCCTCAAGACAGCAGCACTCCTCCTGCATCTCCAAACCCTGCACCACAGCCTCAGATCGACATTGCTTCTCTCATCCAGAGCATCATCAATGCGCTGCCCAAGGCCCCCCCTGATGGTGCATACGGCAGCAGTCTGGGAGCAAGGAACTCTGGGTCGTCTGACAGCAATGGACTCGCGCTTCCCGCCAACTCTGCGGTTCCCGATAACAGCGCGGGAGGTTCGCCGATGATGGGTCCGGGTCCTATCAACCCTATGGAAGGACTCAGCCGCTATGGTGACGAAAAGAAGGAGGTGCCAAGCCGGAACATGAAGCGCAGCAGTATCATCGGGCGGCGAGCGGCCGCGAAGTTTGACGGTATTGTCTGCGTTGGAGAAGATGGGAATGATGGCGATTGCTTGGCGAAGGCTCAAGTTTAGAAGGAAAGGAGTTCATTTTATCAAGACGTTATCATCATGTATGAATTATGATCACGGATGCTGGGTTCTCGTTTCTGCACTTACGGCTACTGGAAGTTTTTGGTAAGAGGCGGGCTTTGATGTATGAATATTGCCTGGCCTCAGATAATGTAATGAAACATGACTTCGAACGTTCCATTTTGAAGATTACTGTTTGATTGATTTTCAAGCTTGTCCACTTTGTAATAAATCAGATGAGACTGCGAGGTCTAGAACTTGAGAATACACCCACCTCCGGTCCGCTTCCTCAATGCTCCTCCGAGCTATCGTTCCCGTGGTGTGCGGTTGGCTTGCTGAATTGGATCATCCTAAGATTTCCATACCTGTTGAACATACTACAGAATGGTGAGAATATGAGATAGCTAAGTACTAGTCATTCAACATTAACTATATGTAGACCTTGGGCTCGTGATAGAAGGCATTGACGCCTCACACCTCGAGACTGAGGGAATTATCTATTGTCTAAGCACATTGGATGGAACAGGCAGAGACAGGATTTGAATACGGCTGCACTAAATACTTCCCTCCTTGTTCACACGCGAGTCGCATCCAAAATGGCATCCGTCAACCACCAATCCACCCTCTCGAGCTGAGCCTTTTGCGACACCTCGAGCTGCGTGCTCGTGGGCAAGCTCGCGTTCGCGTTACTCTGGTACGCGAACTGCGGGACCAATCTCACGGGGGACTCGACAGACTCCCCTGCTCCCAGGGCGCCGTAGCTGTGCCACGTGGGCGAGGTGGCGAGCTTCTCCTTGTTCGGGTCGCCGCGGCGGATGAAGCTACCGATGTAGGCGCGCCACTCGAGCGCGAGGCTCTTTTCAAAGGGCGTCATGACGGCCGTGGCGTTCTGGAGGTAGCTGTTGTCGGCGGAGTGGGCGACGTAGTTGAGCGGGTACGGGTTGGTGTTGGAGTAGTTTGTGCCGACGCCGGGGGCGTTGAAGCGGAACGCCCAGACCTTGTTCTCGCCGACGGCTTTGGACATGTATCGTCCCACGAGACGCTCGGAGCCGGTGATGCCTTGCTCCCCGAACGGGCTGAGGGCCATGATGTACGACTTGAAGAGGGTCAGGAAGAAGTTGTCTGGGCTGGCGTAGCCAAAGGTGGAGTTGTTGGGGTAGTAGCTGGCGGCCTGCTTGACCTGGCTGTCGGTCAGGTTCCAGATCCCGTTTGTGGTCGCGTCGAGGGCGCTCGTGTTGCGGGGCGCCGTGTTGGCGCCCTCGTCGTTGACGAAGCCCACGACTGTCTTGACCTTTGCGACTTTGCCCTTTTTGAAGAGCCGTGAGACTGAGTCGGTTAGGGTGACGCCGTCGATCATGGGCAGGAAGGCGCCTGAGCTGCCAAAGGTGAGGTTGTTGAATTCGCTGGCAGGTCCGAGAATTACGTTAGCAGAGGGACTTGTTTTCTTTTGCCAGCATATCGGAGTTTCAAGGTGGTGGTCTCATACCCTGAAGAAGCCTTGTATTTGAGCAAGGCGTTGTAGGCGTTCACCAGTGCAGGAACAGAGGCGCCTTGGAAGCAGTCCAACTGAGACTGTCCGCCCGTGCAGTTCAGCAGCTTAAAGTACTCGGCGTTGCGGTCCGCGAGCTCGTCGACGCGGAAGCTGGGAGACCTCTGCACGGAACGGGGCACAGCCTTGGAGAACAGACCCTGGTTGTCACCGTCGTATAGCACCATCTGCGAGACGACGGCGTAGCCACCGCCGGACTGGCCCATGACGGTCACATCGCCGGGGTCGCCGCCAAAGGCCGCAATGTTCTGCTTGACCCACCGGAGGGCCTGGCGCTGGTCGAGCAGACCGGCGTTGGCCGAGGGCAGGTCGGGGTGGGCCATGAAGCCGAGAGCCCCCAGGCGGTAGCCGACGTTGACGGCGACGAAGTCCTGGCTCTGGCCGACCCAGTCGCTGAAGTCGTTGTTGGGCGCCGCGCTGTACTGCAGGCCGCCGCCGTGGATGTAGAACATGACGGGGAGCTTGTCGCCGGCTTTGGCCTTGGCGGGCTTCCAGATCCACAGCTTGAGGCAGTCTTCTTGGCCGGGGCCGGAGCGCGGACCGACGATGTTGCTGTTGATGACCCCGTACGGCGCGCCGGCGAATTGGACGCACCGTAGGGCGTTGTCTGTCACGTCGATTACGTCTGAGCCGCGAGCCCCGAGGGCCTTGGGGGGCATGAAGCGGAGCGAGCCGACGGGGGGCTTGGCGTACGGGATTCCCTTCCAGGAGGCGACACTTTTCGCGAATCCAAGAAATTCAGAGTCAGCTATGTAGTTCGTCTCGGGAGGATCAAAGACAAGGAAGGACAAGGGTGCAAGGTTAGAGTTAGAGTTTCGACATACGTTCCGTTGTTCTGAACCACGCCTAGGTAAGAACCAGCCGAGCCAAGGTTGATGACAGGGTTGGTGGCATTACCGCTCGGTGGAACGCCGGCACCAAGAGCGGGCGAGGCCGCGAGCAGCAGCGCGGCCGCGCTGGCAGTCAAGACAAACTGCATGACGGAAGTTTGATTGAGCTTGGTGTTTCGCCTTTCCTCTCGAGATGCAATGCCGTGCCCGAGATTCAGCTTTAGATCAGGTCTTGGCGGGAGGACACAATGGGATCTTTATAGCCAAATGGCCGGCAGAGGCCCGGCTGCCCGGCAGCCCGGCTGGAGCCAAGCTGGAGATCGCGGAGGGGGAAAACATGGGCATGGCAAGGATGGCAGGAAGAATGTTCAGCAGAAGTCGAGATCAGATGAACTGCCGACATGGGGTAGAGATGAAAGAAGCTCGAGAAAGATGCTTAGATGCTGTTCAAAATGCGGAGAATGTGGGGATTCTCTGGGGTGCGCTGCGATTTCCCCAGATTGTTTCCCCGCAAGGGGGGTCATTGCTTTTCCCCGACGCCCTCGCACAATGGTTACCAGAGTGCTGGGCCCGTAGACCGTCGTCATCCGTATCATTTAGCATTCTCCCGCAATAGGGAAGGGCCAGCGGCAAACTGCCATCTCTTGGGGCTCATGTGGGCCTGGCATCATGTCCTAGCCGAGGGTGTATGGTAGCCGAGGGTAATGCATCTTTGACGCAACATTTCTGTCTGGAGACGTCTGGATCCGAGTTTGTGGTTAGTGGTGCATGACGATTCTTTTAAGCTTCAGGATCATCCAAGGCCATTGCCAGTCCAGCAGGGGTTTCATTCTCTGGTATTGGGTAAAGTCTCTCTACGGCCTTGCTACTACATTATCGATAGTCTCACTACCCGCAATCTAGCCTCGCACCTTCTCACGCTTTCTTCCAAGTTCTCCACCGTGTATGTTACGACAGAATAAATTCCCGGATATGTCTATTTACAGAACGTCAGGCAGTATGGTTCATACCATTAACCAAAGGTCCCTCTATCTCCTCTAAGTCCTAGTACTGTGGCATCTACCTGGTTGACTGGTTCCACTGGTCATGGCGTTCTTTGGTGTGATAAGTGCGCCTACCTTCTTCATGAATGAAGCAAAATCACTGGGAGCGTTGATTTACTTCCTCCTAGAAGAATGAATGCATGCGTCGAACGAACAAGGTGAGCAGCGAGCCATTCAGTCTCGGGGGTGCGGGGGGACGGTCCGGGGCCCACTTTCTAACGGCAGCCGGCGGTCACGGTGGTCCGGATTTACCGAGCGGGAGGCATTCGCTGGCTCGTCGGGGCAAAACAACTTGGACCCATTTGCAGCCTTCAAGTGCAGCGCGTCCTTCATGAACGCCACGAAGACGAATATCTCCTCGTCATGAGCGAAAGAAGGCGTTTGATGGACCGCCCATATGGGTGAAACTCACCCAGCAAAGCTGAGTCACCTACCTCAGCACTCCCAGGCTCTCCGCCGTAATCATCAATGCAGTGAACTCGTATGCTCCCATAGCGTTGCTTACGCTGCAGGATATAGAGGCTGAGCGACATAAATGCCGGAAGAGCGGAGATGCGGATCGGCGGCCAAGTTCACGGTGTAGCAGTGCTGGCTTGCGATAGTGAGGTTCAATCACAAAACAAATCAGCCCATGAGGCGACATATTCGCAGTTGAATCTGCTCCTTCCGATCATTGCCCGTGCCAAACGTTCCTCCGCTTCCTTCTAGTAAGTTGGGAGCAGTCACCACTCTCGCCGCCGCCGCCGACTCTTGCTCCCTGCCTCCCATCTCAGGTGAGCACATCGTAGACACTTTGAGTGAGTTTGAATTGCAGTGAAGTCCTTGCATCGTACCTTGCTTTGGCTAGACTGGAATGGAGGACCGGCCAATAGGCCTAATCACTATCCAATCCCAGAGGAAAGACGGGCGCTAGCAGGTTCGCGCAGGTTGTGAGATGGTGCATTTCCCAAGGTGATTACTATGTGCAAAAGGTAGGTGCCGCTTATGCGACAGCAGGTCACTTTGGGCGCCTCTCAGGGCTGTGAGCCTCGGGTGGGAATTCGCGAGGAACACTCATCAGCTTACAATGATTTCAAGTGCTCCACGGAATGGTGAACGCCGCAGGCGGCTTTGTTTTCCAAAAGTTTCGGTACTAACTTGATTGAAACAACATGCTAAATACAATTTCCTCCTGTGAACGCAGACGGGATATCGCGTGCTCTTCTCCGTACTCTGCTGCTATTATGCTGGACTTGGTAGCTAGCTGCCTTCGGCCGTATTTACCGAATAATATCGTACTGTTGTGATGTGATCTCATTATGTTGATCGGCCGTTTGTCACTTCATATCCGGGCCCTCCATAGCCCAGCCATGTTCATTTCCATCGCCCCAATTTTCAAGCTTTGATTCCTTCTCGGATAACTCATCTTCTTCTTAGATCTGAAGAGCGCCGAACGTCGCAGCAGAAAGAAGCAAAGCGCCAATTGTAAGTCCAAGCGTGTTCACCCCAGCAGGGACATGCACCCCCGCCGCCGCATTCGCCGACGAAGTAGAACTCGAGCTGCTCCCGCTCCCGCTCGCCGAAGCAGAACCGCTTCCCGACCCGGAACCGCCCGACGCAACGACGCTCGCCTGCGCCGAAGCGGGCGGGTCGACGTTGCCCGTCGCCGTGGCGGAGGCGTTCACGTTGCCGTTGTCGCGGCAGAAGACCTCGGTGTAGCCCGCGCCCTGCTCGAAGAGGCAGTCCTGGAGGTCTTTGACGGACTGGTCGAGGGCGAGGCAGTAGAGGCCGCAGTTGTCGTAGTAGGCGACCACGTCTGCGTCGTTGCAGCAGGCGGACATGATGTCTGTGTGGTTGCCGCCGTAGGGCATCGCGCAGACGCGGTCGTGTTCGGGGGTGTCGTAGAGGCTTGCGGTGCAGGTCGAGGTTGCGGAGGGGGTGGCGGCTGTGCCTGTTGATACTGCTGTGGAAGACATGTTTGCGGTTTTGTTTGGGGTGGTTTGGTGTGTGGGTGTGGTTGTGATTTGGTATTAGGAGTTGAGGTGTCGTGATGTTCGTTTTTTTAAGCTTCAGTCACTGGTGATGGCGGCTGCGGAATGAGAATAGAAAGAAAGGAGCAGAATCACTGGAGCTGGACATAAAGGGGGACGGGGAGGTAAGTAAATATGGATTTTGTTCTTTCTGCCGAGTCTTTAGCGAGTCCAAGGAAATCCCATCCCTTTTCTTTCTTCTTTTCCCTGCTTTTCGTCGTGTATTGTTTCCCTGCTCTGGATCCTGATGGGCGCGGTGGCTCCAGTCTGACGTGTGACAACAAACGAAAAAGCTGAAAGCCTTTCTGCGCATCCCGGCAGTGCTCCAGCCGCAAGCCTGCAAGCCTGCAATGCAGGTTTAGTTGCGCATCCACCATGCTCTCTCTCTCTCTTTCTTCCCCGCGGTCGATCCTATTAATATTTGGGCCGTTGATTGGGAGACTGGCCCCGTTGTCTAGCAAGAGTCGATCCTCCCCGTAATGGCCCACAATGGCGTGGTTTGAGTCCTAGGAGGAGCCTCCTTTGTGTGGAGAATGGGTAAAAAACGTAAGGGAAAAAAGGGAGAAGGAAACATCGCGTTGGGCCGTTGATTGGAGGCTCCCCAAGCTACGGAAGCTTGCCAGCCCACGTCGTTACATCCGTCCGACGTGCAGTAGTTTACTAAATGGGAGTTTGATATGCTGGGCTACCATTGGCGTCGGATCGGCCGCAGCCACGGGGACTGGCCGCTGCCCGGCAACCGGCAATCGGGGAGGTAAGAGAGGCACTAACAATTAGATGGTTGCATCCAAGGGACTCGGAAGTCGGGAGGCCTGTTGGGTGGATGCTGGTGGTGCTGTGCCACCATCTGTGCCACCATCGGGAACTCTCTTGGTTCGATAACTATCCCATCGGTCCTCAGCGGAGCTCCCGGAAGGGAGCCGGTGCGGTACCCCGCGTGCACCGAGGTCGCCCGGGCTTCGCGACGGGGTTTGTCGAGTTTATTGGGTGACCAATTAGAGGGGTTTGCGATACGAGGGAGGAGTCGTCATCTGAGACCTTGTTTGGGAGCAGACGTGCAGAGGTAGGAGAAATGTGAGCCTTGAGAGTTCAGCTGGCTGCAAGGCAAAAACCGGCGGTGCAGATTGTGGCTCGCAACACCATCTTTTCACTTCACTGCGATTTTAACTCACCCGAAGGGTCTTCCACATGCTAAGGTACCTAGACGAGGGGGGGGGGCAAGAGTCAGCAGCGATGGTGAGAGTACCCGTAGTGATGGCCCCCCTTGAAACGATGATTTGAGGGCTTTTTGGCACGAGCAGATGCTGCACAGTGGTGAACTAGAGAGGATTCGCCTCTGAATGTTGTTTATTTGAAGGGCTTAATTCGGCGATTGAACCTCATCATCGCGAGTCAGACATTACTAGACACTTGGGCATTGGCAAATTGATTCTGATTGTCAGAACTTATTTTCAGTTCCTTTCCTGCACTGCATTCTTAACTCACGCAAAGGGCGTGTGACGGGCCAGCCACTCCATCCTCTTCATGGCACTGCATTTATAGCTCACGAAAAGGAGATTTGTTGTTCCGTGTCGTCGGAGAAAGGAGGCGAGTCGGTCACTGTAGATGGGGCCCAGGTTTTCTGCCCCCGAGTTGTCAGCAGAGGCCTCCCGCTCCGTTACACGACGACCGGAGCCGGTCGCCGGTGGAAGTGGGTCTTTGGCACCGCCTGACGTCTACCGTCGGGCTCACTGCTCAAGTAAGATCGTAGAAGATTAGCACACATCGAAAAGCTCTGGCAAACCACATCACCGCAGTCAGTAGAATCGGATAGCAAGCTTGATGCAACAGTAATGGAAGCTGGAAGAGCAGAGGGTCTTGGAACTCAGCTGCCTGCCACGGGAGTAAAGCAAAGACTGGCAGCCACAGAGCCTAGCGTGATGTCAAACTGGTGATGATTCGGGTACCGGGGCTAAGAAACTGACAAAGTGAACCAAAGGTTTGCACGAGCGAATCTTCAGCCTTGGCGCGACCATATCTGAGCGATTGAACACGTCCGCCGAAGTCATCCGCGTACCACAGCCCCTCCGTCATTACCGAAAAAAGGCGTCCAAGGCAATCGTGATGGCGTTGCCAACTCAGCCCAGCTGCATCACACTCACATTCACTGCATCTTTAACCCGCCCAAAGAGATCTCGAAGGGGATGCTTACTCGGCTCCTTTCTGCGTGAAAAGTGAATAGGCGGTGTAGTTCACTGCATTCTTAACTCACGCGGAGGGTCTTCACCACCCTTCTCGAATAGGCTGAAGACAAACGTTAGCGGCGAATCCTCTCCAAAGTTGGCCATCTTCTCTGGACTTTCCAGATGATGGTAATGTAGTTCGAATTCTTCAAACAAAGCGAGTTACGCTGGATGCGCGTCGCTATGGACGCTTGGCATGCTGCGACTCCGACCTCGTTTTTGTCCACCAGTTGTGAGGGCTTGGACGCTGGTGCAGGCTGGTGGTTTTTACACTCCATTTGCACGCAGCACTCACATCTTCGATGCAGTCTTAGATCAAGTCTGGAACTGCATTCTCAACTAATTTAGAGGGTTTTTGGAATGCTGGAGTGCTGGCCTCTGCTCACTTGTTGGGCAAGGAGAGGAGATGAGTAGAGAGGTGGGAGGTGGGGGGAAGGGGGTCGGCTTGAAAACTGCAGTTGACTTGTTGGGCGTTGCATCATGCACTGCATTTTTAACTCATCCACAAGAGGCACAGTTAACCTGCTCCAGAGAATCACTTACCCTATCTTCAAATAGCAGTGGGAAAAGCGAGGCTGAGGTGCGGGACTTCTTTTCTAGTCTGCCGGCGAATGCTTCTCCGTTCGGAGCCGTTCATTGTTTCCGGATCCGAGTGCCGGCGAAAGTGGGTCGCCCAGACGCCGGCTCTTCAGGTGGCCTGTCTGCGTTCATCAGAACACGGTACGCATAGTTCCAAAGAAACACGTACAACAGGGATAAAATTAGAGTAGCGAAGCTTGCACAAAGAGGAAAACGTTCAAGGAGCTTGCCACGACTTGTGATGCCCCAGGCCAGGCGACCTAACCAACGATGGGAAGCTCTTGACCTGGCTTGAGGTAGCCTGCATGCAGAATAAGATAGAGATGTAAGAGTAGACAGCCAAGAGTAGATAGCCAAGAGCAGATAGCCAAGACTAGGCAGATTTAACGTAGAAGAGTCAGCTTAGGAAAAATCATTTACCATTCGCTTGGGTTTGCTTATCTAGAAGGCTGAGGGAGGCTAGTATAATCGAGGTAGCATATCCCATCGTGACCATGCTTGCCGCCCACTTGGAATCGAAGATCTGAGGCTCAACTATTCGTGCTCTAGATCCGGTCCTACTCAGTCATATATGCTTGTAAGAAAAGCATATCACTAGAACTTACACATTGAGGTTCCACAGTCGTTTAGCTCGGAGACTCCCTACCTCTCATCATGTTACACACAGCCTATAGCCTAGGTACCGTACCCGAAGCAAATAGCCACCAAGACCAGATAACCAACAAACGATGAAACTATCACCCATTACAAAGCCTTTTTTTCACAAAACCGTGATGAGGGGGGGGACGGGAGAAGCGGGTGCTACCGTTCCGTACAGGACCCAGCCGCGGCGCCCAGCCTACGAAGCACCATAAAATCCAACATAGTCGAAACGTTCACCAAGGGAAAACACTGGTGCAACAAACGGCCAGGATACCCGTGCCATCCCGCTGGCTCCGAATATTCCCCCGCGGACGTGTCAGTACCTATTCTCCGACTCCCTTCCTTGAGGTAGCAAAGAGCCGCACACAGGATGCCACTCACTCACAAAACCTCAGTCATCACAATGTGCGAAGCATGTTGGAAATCTTTATTTTTTTTATCAACGATGAAGCCACGAATGGCTCATCAACACCAAATTTCATATTTTTATCCTAGCTCGGGGGTATTCCTGAAAGATAACAATAGGAGCTCGCGCTCCTGTGCCCATGTATCATTAAATGAAAATCACAAAAAAGAATATCTCGCAAAAGTTTGTTCCGGCCGTAGAACGCCTTGCTCGGTGACCGTGGCTTTTTTTGGTGTACGCAGCCCAAATCAAAGATCCAAGTAATTACTCCGTCGCTCGTAACCGGTGAAAGTAGCACTTCAGAGGCAACTGGTTATACCTAGCTCGAGGTCTTGCCTGCCATGCTCGCCTTCGTCTAATTTTGATTTCATAACATGTTGGTAATTGTATTCGTGGAGATGTCGGAGTGGAATGGAGTGCTGGGTTGGGCTCAGACTCGGCAGCACGCCGATAGGTGTCCCCGACTAAATCGCTCATCCCACAAAGTTCAGCCCGTCGAGTTGACAATGATGACTCTCTAGATCGGATCTACGGATCTAGTTCTCTGCAGCAACGTTTTGTGAAACCGCAGTGCTGAAACTGAACGCCATCGAGCCTTACGAGGAACGGGGGTCTCAGGCGTATCGAATCCTCCATCCCCTCCCTCCGCTACAGCGTCGAGACTCAAAGGGTTGAGACAGCCGCACGAGGGAATGTGGCGTACAAAGGGGGGAGGAGAGGAGGCGTTCAACCGATTTCTTTTTAGGGTTTCCCACTCAGCGATAGATCTAGCGATTGGGTGATGTGTGGCGTTCCTTAGTCGTCATCCAAGCTTCGCCCGCCGCATCACCCGCTCGGTTCAGTCTGAGCGTGGTCGGGGTCCACCTTGGCCAGACGATGTGCCTCGGCTGTGTGGTTTCGATAGTGTAGTGCGCTTGATTTGTAACCCCTCTTTCAGGTGTCCTTTGGCCATGATCCAATCTTCGCGATCGTTGTCGGCAGGGTGGGATCCTCGTCGCAATTCGTGCCGTCCCATATCTTTGTGCTAAATTCTTGTGTAGCCCACGGGGCTTGGATGTTTGGCAATGCCAGTGATTTCTGAGCCGCCGAGAGACCCTTGATCGATGAATCGTCCTCAAAGTTGGTGATATCGAAAGAGTCGTCGAGGGTAAGCTGACTCGCCTGGCTCGTACTCGGTTGGTGGCCTTGATTGGGAGGGACCCTTTCGATTTCGACGACTACCTCCCGCGTTCTGTAAATCGCCATCTTGGGCTGTCCATCTGCATCGGTAGCGTTCGCGGCACCTATCGAAGGTCTCCTACTGCTTGGGCCGGAGCTGACGGCAGCGACGTTAACGCCTCGCAGTGCGGGTATCTTTGGCTTCGCAACGTTGTTGAGTTCGATGGGATTCGGAGGCTGGCTGCTGATCGTAGCATCGATGCCACCAACGGGGCGACCTCTCGCGTAAGTGGGTAACTGCAAGCTGTACTCGGATGGCTGGTACGAGTCTCGGTTGTTGCCGTTGAAGTCGGCAGCAGAGAGAATGCCGAGATCGCGTTTCCGAGCAACCTTTCCAATCAGCTCGGCCATCGACATCTCGATCTTGAGCTTGACCATGTATGCCAAAGGGTGGAATTGCATATAACTACAGAGCAACGTTAGTACGCGGTACACACTTACCCAAAATCCATCGCCATGTCCACAATGAGAATTTGAGTTTCGCGCAAGACCACCTACACAAATGTGTTGTTGAGACTCATCATCGCAATGATGAGCACGTCCATGCTCAAAGAAAACCCAATGATGAACATGTTGAACTGCGTCAGTCGCTTGTACTTCGTCAGGCCGTGGGTGACCAAGTTCTTCTGTACGATGCGGACGAAGTAAATGTTGAGCGCGCCATCGACGATCAGGTAAATGACCTTTTCGCAGCGATCCCACCACTCGTTGATTTCGATATATCGTTCTGATACCTGTAACCGAGCCGGCACCCAAATGTTGTAGACGGAAATATTGATGGCGGTAATCAGTACGGCGACGCCCACTTTAAGTCGCCATGCCCGCTTCTGGTTGGTAAGAAGAATGGCGCATCGATTAATGATAATTTGGAGAAGAAATTGAACCTGGAGAGCCCAAGTAGTCACTGTGGTGGTCAGTGGATGGCCCAGCAGACAAGGTCGTACAAAGTAACTTACAGATGCAAAAGTAGAATGCAAAGCTGAACATGTCGGCAGTAAGTATCAAATCGACAACATCTTGAAGTAGTACTGATGACTTACCTTGGCGGTATGATGCACTTGAGATGCAGCCAACATATAATGCTGAAGATGGTACACACGAGGATCTCTAGCCAAATCATCCAGATGTAAGAGTTCCGGTAGATACGATCGCCTTGCCGCCTGTACATGGCGGTGGTCTGCTTGATCGCCGTCCATACTGTGAGCCAGCCGAAGCCGAGAGTGAAGCCCCAGGCCAGAGATGCAATGACCATGTCATCTTCGGAGACCTCTTCGAGCTTGAAGTGTGGGGAGAGGAGGGTCATCATGATTGACCAGCCTGAACATCATAGCAGCGAGGCTGAGACATTAACAGATATTATTCCGTATTTTGCTTCATGATCGGAGAAGGTGGATGTTAGTGGATAGTTGAGATGAGAAGGGAAAAGAACTGACAAAAGGGATTAAACAACAGAACTTACCGATAGCATGGTCAACAAAGAGTGGTTCCACGACGTCATGCACGATTGGAAGTGAAATTCGGAAAATGTCTAGCAGGGTCCCGATCTGACTGTTCGAAAAGTTGGGCTCGTTCGTGGCCGGTTCAAGAACGGAGAGCGGACGAGCACAGGAAGGGGGCTGAGAGTTAGAATGCGCAGAGGGCTGGTGTTTTTGAGGCGAGCACTTTAGGCTAGCAGCAAACACTCAGAGTAGCGTTGCGATCGGACCCAAGACGTCGTGTTTCATGGGCGAGTCAGGGAACGGTACACGCACAACGGTACGGATGGCGTCGCCTTCAACGAGCCAACACACACTAGCACTAGAACGTTTTTTCACTGCAGCATGGAAGAAAACCAGCCTTCTTCCGCAGGTAACCCACGCTGGAAGTAAACGGCGGCTTCATCCTTCCAAGGCGAAGCCCAGTCGGGGTAAGCGTTAACGCCAGAGAAGAAACCATGCAGCCCCGGCCATTCCGATGGGAGATGAGGATCAGAAGTAACGTTCGCTAGTGGGTGCTGTTTTCCCCCCCAATCGCGAAAACGCAAAGCATGTGAGCAAAATGGTCATCTTTCAAAGGGCAATTCCAGTCCCCCAGTCTCCTGCTGAAAGAAGATGGCCCTTGCTGACTGACAACGTGGAGGGAGCAGCCAAAACTCTGCTGATGGTGCCAGTGGAGAGCGAAGCCAAATATTGAACGACATGGAATGCGAGAGCGGCAGAAGATCGGCCATGGAAGCGGTGAGGGACATGTCTGCAGCTGCTTAAGGCGTCGATCCCTGGCAAGGTGCCATTGGGACATGACTTGGTCGTCGGCATTAGGGCGGGCGACTTAACCCCAAAAGAGACTTTCGTGGCTGCGAAGCTGAGGGATGAGAGGCCCAACGAAGGGAGGGAGTGGGCAGAAAGAAGAAAGCTTGGCATCTGATCTTCGCTGCGAATTCTGCGCTTGGGGACTGTCTTCTCGTCAGCGTAGAAACGTACATGGACGAATCGAACACGAGATGCTACTGTTGGCTCCGGGATCACCCAAGCCGGTCTTTTCTTCTATTTCAAAAGTCCGTACGGATAGTTGAAAAGAAGTATGGGGAGCACGTGGCTCGTGCATCTGGAGTCAAGAAGCTGCTCGGATTAGCCCTGAGCTGGCGGAGGTGGCCGACAACCTCCTGTATCTTTAGGACAAAGCAGAGTTTCTTGATGCTTCGCGCGAAACTCCCACCCAAGATTGGCAACGTATGCTTCTCAGGAGCTAATCTGGTTCTGCAAGAAGACGGCGGGAATGCCGCGGGCGCCGTGTAACCATCTCGAGGTTTCCTGATCAAACCCCGTAAAACCTCCTGGACGAGCCGTAGTAGCGGTGCCGGATGTTGCACTCCGGGCACTGGAAATTGTCCAAGTAAGGGCCATTTCATATTAACAAGACTTCGTATTCCCTCAGGCTTCGGGATACATGGATGTGCTTGTCGGAAGTGACTGTGAAGGTTTCGACCCGAATCTAGCCCATGGAACGTGCGCCGACTATCGTCTTGGTAATTGGAAGATGGAATCCGCGGCTGCTTGGGGTTTGAAGAGATGGAAAGCTTCCATTGCATTTGCCGTCCTCCTGGCTCCGCTTACGCATAATAGCTATCGGATATTGGAGGTTTCGGGCAGTTATCTTGGAGCACGTCGCCCCCATCCTTGACGTGAGGTCATATTGGTGTGGCAGGTCGGCTTTTTGTTGGAAGGATTTAAACGCGCGTTCTGGGAACGTTCCATCGAAAAGACGGGATGCATGGATTAGCGAGCCGGCACGGATCTCATCTCCTTCCTTCTTTTTCTTTTGAGCGGGGAGATTCGGTGGAGTTCGGTATCTCGCAGCGTTGCAGTAAGGCGCAAATACAGTGTTGGCGAAAGACACATGTCTCTGCATACAATCGCATGCTGCAGTCATACCGAAAGTTGTCGGCATAATTAGCCCCCCTGCCAAAAGTCCATATCCGTAGGGTACTCGAGTCATCGTTTGCGGGGCATCCGAAGGTTAGCGGCATGCAAAAGACAAGCAGCGCACTGGAGCCAGAACATCACGTAATGGTTTGTGATGTCGTTGTGAGTCTAGGTCGCACCGAGGCTATGGTTCCTTTCCCGCAATATGTTCGGCTAGAGGCTGATTGACAAGAAAGAAAGCTGCGGCATTGAGCCCCTGAGGAGCGGGCCGTCCGCAAATCTTCTCGAAGCCGGGTTTCACGATGGGGCTAGTTCTCCCATCTTGGCTCCAATGGCTCCAAGATTAGCTCGAGGTCCCAACGCATGGGGATGACATCTTTCTCGGCCGTTGGCCGCATCAACCTAGCGGAGAGACCGGCAGCGATGTCGGCAGCAATAGCGGTAGGGTTGTCGTGCATACGCGGGGGAACCACCACTTCATGAATCAAGTCGTGATGATTTTGTTCGATGGACGACACATGTGCGACAGATGTGCAAAGGGGTGGGTATCGATTTTAGAGAGGTCCAATTACCTGGCCGGTAATAGGAAACATCTTTTCCCGCCATCTTCGGGGCCGATTAGTCGAACGCCAGTCTGTCAGCCCGGCAGCCGATTAGCTTTTCGGCGAATTACAAGAAGCTTCTTATTGACGTTCCGGTGGCATACCACAGTAGTCCTGGACGCGTGGGAATAAGAAGGAGTAAGCAGATGTTGGCGAGTCATTGGACTCAGTCTAGCCGCCTGTGAGGTTTCTAGTGGTCTGGCGAGATGGGACGGACAGAACGACAGAAGGTTTTCCAAGTGTCCCCACCATTATCGAATGGCGCACCGAGAGCCGAGAGGTTTGGTCGTAAGACGCGAATGAGGTAACATTCGGGGAAAACTCCGGCGTCTGTCAACTGCCGTATGGCGAGGAGCCCGGATCTGTCATCTGTGTTTCGAGTATGCATGTCGGCAGCATCTACTACAATTAGTTAGTAATCTTCGGGCCGCGGGCAACTAGAGAGTTTCAGTAACGGGCTTTGAATCTAAAGGTTCGACGACGTCCCATCAGGGGCCTTCGCTCGCCGTCTCCACGAAATAAGTTGTCATCCAATGTTGTGGTCCAAGTCATCTAACAAGAGGTAGTTGTAATTCGAGAGCAAGTGTATACGTGCGTAGCAAGGCAGTGAAGTTGGAATATCGGATCGGCGATGTGCAGTGGGATGGATGGAGTGGAACGGTGGGAGGCTGTGGAGTCGTGGAGGAAGATCCCAGCAGGTGGAGAATGGCATCTGTGCTCGCTGCCCGCTGCCCAGGGAAGAGCTTGATGCGCACATCACCCTCCCATTTCACGTAACAGCCTCTCAAAGGTGTGGTCGGTCCATACCATGGACATTATTCACAGTCAATTACAAGCTCCAGCTTTATCAACTAAGATTAAGCTCTTGTATTACTATGGTGTCATTCCTTTTCATGTACAAGCACGCCAAAGATATCTATGTACCGGACCCCAGTTTTGCTCTCGAAATCAACTGCAAATGCCATAACCGGGTTGGCACCCAGCACCACAGTAGAGATCCGAATTACCACACCATCCATTCTTGCTGCAGCATTGGTAGTCACCGTTGCCTCGGCAAGTAGCTATTCCTGCACCACACGCACCGTCTCTTGCGACCGGCAGCCCTGAGCTCCCACCGCTGCCTGAGCTACCGCCGGAACTACCACCGGAGCTGCCACCAGAGCTGCCTCCTGAATTGCCTCCTGAACTGCCTCCGGAGCTGCCTCCGGAGCTGCTTCCCGCGCTGCATGTGCCAAAGCCCGGCTGGCAACCCGTTCCGCAGTAAGCACTTGTCGTCCCGCAATATCCATATGCACTGCAGCAGTATCCGCTACCGCAAGATCCAACACCGGGACCGCAAGATCCAGGCTCGCCGGGATTGGGTTGTGTCGGTGTTGTCGATGTCGTCGGTTGGATAGAAGATGCTGTCGTTGTTGATGGTGCCTACTTGTTTGTCAGCGGGGTGATACTCTGTCTGGAATTCGTTCACCTACTTGGCAGCTCGCGAGTCGCGTGTCTGCTGCAGCTCCCTGCAGCCAAATTTTCATGGTGGCCTGGAAAGATTTGCCGTTATAGGGGTTGCCGTCACCGCGAGTTGCCTCCCAAACAGCCACGCCTCCGAAAGATGGCCGGCAGTAGTACGCGCTGATGAGATTATTTGCCTGCTGATGGGTGATATAGTTCCCAGCATTGGCGGCATCTGAAGAACCAGGTAGGGTGATGAACACCTTTGCGTCTCTGCTTGGGGTGTTCGATAGCCATTGAACCCAGGCATCGAACGTGAACCCGGCTTGCTGATACGTTGAACCAGGGGTGTAGGATGGGTTGCTAGCTGCCCAAGTCGCAGCTGAGCAACTAGGGGTGTTGTAAAATTGGACAAAGATCATGTCGAACTTGGCGGCGGAGATCATCGCAGCCATGTTGGCATCTGGAACGACGCATTGAGGAGCGCCAGTCAGGTAGTATTGCTTCGAAGCTGTGGCATAGAATGTACGCAGAAGGGTCACTAGGGCAATGTAGCCTTCCGAATTGTCTGCAGGTAGCTAAGCATCAGCTGCCATTCATGGAACGCATCGACCAGGGGACGGCAAAGATGTTAACAAACCTGTGGATGGATGCTCTATATCCATATCGAATCCGTCAACCTCAACCGCTTGCCCGTTGTAATCGAATGGACGAGGCCCTGTCCAGTTGGGATCTTTCGGTCCGAACATGTACCACAAGTAAGTTGCCAGGAGTTCACCCTCGTTTCTGCCTGTGAGCTGGTATGATACCACGCCACCTCCGAGTGACAGCAAGATCTTCTTGCCATACTGCTGCTGGCATACTGGAATCTGAGCGTTGAGACTAGGGCAATTTGACTGCAACTGATCTTTGGAAGGGTCGAGGACACCGTTGAAGCCAGGACCTGGGTAAACTTGGCCGCCGCATCGATTGCCAAAGTTTGTTCCAGGGTATCCGTTTGCCTGAGCTGGGAAAAGATGCACGAACGAGAGGACAATTACATCAATCTCGGGCTGCTGGCATTGGTTTATTAGGTCGCCCTGATTCGGACCTTGCCCCTGTTTCATTGTCAGTCCCAGAGTCACGAAGACGATTTGAAAATGAGTCTCCTTACGTAGTAGACAACAACATTGTTTTTCGAAGTTGGATCGAAAGCTGCAGAACACCATGAGACTGCTATGCTCAACAAGACGAACATCCTGAACAGCACCATTGCAGCAAAGTGGTATATGGGGAATCAAAGGCAGACAAGCGAAAGAAAGAGACAGAAGAGGACGACAGGTTTCTGACAGCCAATATTGGCTTGAACACAGGAGTCCTCGTGATGCTGGAGGCAATGCGGACTTCAGTAACGATGACGTCGGCGCCCAAGTCTAGGACACTGGGAAGGCGAGTGCAGTTGCTGGCTGCTTCTCCATGATGAACGCATTTGGAGGGTAGTTCTTTCTCTAAATAACATCTAGAAAGTAAAGGGACAATCGCACCTCCCGCAAGTTACATATTCCATCTTCCAAGAGCCAGGCGCAGACCCCCTCCATCACGGCTCCTCCTTCTCTCCTGCGGTCCTGCCGTGGGCGGAAAGTGTCCAGAAAAGAAATGCGGCGGGAATAGTCCTCCCTCCCCGCTGGGCGTTATTGCGATGCAGAATTCCGCGACAGAGTCCGATGGCGTCGTCAATCCAACTTTCCCCGTCACGTTCCCTCTTTTCTGCAAGGGCGACCGTTACCCCTTGACTCATCCTGCCACCAAAGCCGATAAAGGGCAGGATCGCGTGAAGAGGGGGTTGGAGCCATCCTCTACGCGACGCGTCAGAAATGTGCGGGATCTACTGGATTGACTATCGAGGTTGATTTCAGCGTCATTTTGAATGGTTCGAAGGCCATCACTCCTTTGCTTCGTGTAACCCCGCGATCGAGCCTTTCCGGACGGCCGAAACATTCGGGGCTTTCGGTGGGGCCGTGCCGCCGAGACCGCCGAATGCCCCACCGAAACCGCCGACCGAGACCTGAAGTTTTCGTCGCACACTTGTTGCTGCCTGCCTTTATCCAAACTTAAAAGAACCTCGATTCGTGATAATTTCATCTTAGACACCATCGACTTCAGAACGACGAATATCAAATATGGTCCTCCTCCCTCAGACGATGCGCTCTCTCGTCGCGCCGAAGCACGGCAGCCCTGTCGGCTGGGAAGTAGCTGAAGTGCCGGTGCCGACCATTACCAGCCCCACGGACGTGATAATTCGAGTAAAGGCTGGAGCTGTCATGAAGGGCGACTGCCAGAGATCTCAGGGTTCTCCGATCGTTGCGCTACGCAAAGAAAGGTACGTTGAGTACTGGCCCATGGGCCAAAACCTCATCTGTAGGGCTAACAACTTGTTGTCTTCAGTTTTCCCATCAAGATTGGCTGCGAGGGCTCCGGGATTGTCGTAGCTGTCGGCGCGGACGTAAAAACCCTCAAAGTAGGCGACGCAGTCTACGGGCTGTGCTTCACGCGGCCAGCCTTCAGCATCCCCGACCCAGGCTTCTGCTCCGAGTACGCCGTTGGGCCGGAGAGACTTTTCCTGCCCAAGCCGCCGCATATGAGCTTCGAAGAGGCTGCATCTCTTTTGGGATACACCGTCACGGCGTACCAGACCATTAGACGCGGACTCGCCATCGCAGGACAGGAAACGCTGGAAGGCAAGACCGTCTTCATTCCCGGAGCCCTGAGCGGTGGAGGCTTCAGCGCGATCCAAGTTGCCAAAAATGTCTTTGGCGCCAGGAAGATTATTTCCACGGTTTCGACCTCTAAGATGAGCCTCGTTGAGCAGCATCTTCCGGGGATGGTTGATGAACTGATTGATTACACCACTACGGACGTCGGCTCTGTGATACCCAAAGGAAGTGTGGACTTCATGTACAACACGCAGTGGAATACTATGGGTCCCGGAATACCTCTTCTCAACCCCAAGACGGGCATACTCATGTCTATCGCATCTATTCCCCCGCCAACCTTGACGAAAGAGCTTCTTGGGCCAGCACTGGTTCCCTTCTGGGTTGTCTGGGTGTTGCACTTAGCCCAGCTTTGGTACTCGTTCTTATTACGCGGCACCAATATCAAGCATGAATTCGTGTCTGGCAATCCCGAGAACAGAGAGGACTTGGAGAAGGCTGGGGAGCTTATCGCCACTGGCAAGGTCAAGGGCGTCTTTCGAGTAGTGGACCTGGCGGACTTTAAATCGGTGAAGGAAGAGTGTGAGAAGGTGAACAGTGGCAAGGGAGGGATTGGGAGATGCATAATAAGGGTCGAGTCTTGAAGAACCGTCTCATTCGAAGCTTACGACAGACTTTCTCATCAACATCATGCACATAATTTAATGCAGATATATCAAGGAATCGACATCTCATCTCACTATGTTTCTCAGCATTGCCAAGTAATATGATCCATTCGATTGCGCCTCAACAGACCTAATCTCATACTCGGAATTAAAGGCCGTCGACAGAATGAGAAACTGTCATTGGCTTGGTACCGAAGGATTCGTGTACGTAATCGTGTCGCATCCCTCGATTTGGCCCAGGTGGCGCCCATCGGCATTCAGATTGATCCAACGTCAATTCAACTTACCAGGACGGCGGTAAATAGTTTCAGAGGTTCAACACACGACTTTTCGCAATCGCATTCATGTCAAAAGACCAATCCCTCCGCCTCCCAGATGGCCGCACCCTCAGCTACACCACATTCGGCATCACCCCACAACCAAACCAACCAACAATCTTCCACTTTCACGGCCTCCCAGGCTCCCACCACGAAGGCCAACCCGTCCATGAAGAAGCCACCAGGCGCAATATCTGTGTTGTCGCCGTAACACGCCCGGGCTACGGCGGTTCGACCTTCCAACCCAACCGCACAATCCTCTCCTTCCCGCAAGATGTCCTTCACCTAGCAGACAACCTCAAAATCCAGCGCTTCGCCGTGCTAGGTATCTCCGGCGGTGCTCCGTACGCCCTCGCATGCCTGCACTCCATTTCACCATCACGGCTCTCCGGCGTGGCAATCGTCTCCGGGATGTTTCCGTCGGAGCTAGGTCTGAGCGGCATGATGCTCATGAACCGCCTGCTCTTCAGCATTGCGCCGTGGTCACCGGGTCTCATTGAGAGCATCGCCGACTGGGAAGTGGGGAATCTCGCTCGAGATGCTGAACACCCGGAAAGGCTCGCCCGAGCGACGGCTGATGCCTTCAAGAGTCGTCCGGTTGAGGATCGGGAAGCGCTGTACGCCGATGATGGCAAGATCTTGCGGGTGTTGGAGCAGAGTACACGCGAGGCATTTCGTGAGAGTAGTCGTGGATTTGCGTGGGAAGCGAAACTATTCGGGAGTTCTTGGGGGTTCGAGTTGAAGGATTTGGTTGTACAGGAAGGGAAGTTGGTTATTTGGCATGCGGGCAAGGATGTCAACGTCCCATTAAGAATGGCTCAGGATGCGGCGGGACTGATTCGAGGTGCGGAACTCAGAGTCGTTCAAGAAGAGGCGCATATCAGTTTGATTTCGCGTCGGATTGGGGAGGTGGTCAACAAACTTGCAGAGATCTTAAGGGCCTAACTATTTGATGCAGGTAGATTCCACACGGCATCACGCCAATAGTCCAAGAGTGTAGCTTGTCAAAAGACTTTCGAGGCGACATGAAGAATATTTGTTGCCCCATGGACGCGCTGTGTTCTCTATTTTCGATTTGAGAACGCCGACTTGCAGAATGATACGATGCGTGCATGCAATGCCTGCAGTCCATGCCAAATAAGTCGACCATCTGGTTGGTTTGCTTCCTAGAAAACGACAACGCCGGGTACGAGACCCGCTGTTGCTGCGTTGACGAACATCTGGTTCGTTCTCTAACTCCGGATAAAAGCGAGGCAGTGGGTCTTGGAACGCGAGAACTGATTTCGGATGTGATATTTCATGCATAGACCGGCGACTTGCACCAACGCCGGATAGTTCCCCGGACCTTACCGCTGACAACATGGACCCCTCTTTGCCCAGGTTGACAACTTAAGATACCTTGATCTCTCACTTGCATCCAAGTGGCCCAGCTCACAACCTCTCTTTTGTTCCCATTCGTTGCTGGTTTCCTGATAAGACACTAAACTCCTAGAATGACAGCTTCAACTCCCACTTCTCCTTCGCCAGCTGTGGCTCCGAGGTCGAACTCATCTTCGCCAAGAAGGAACGAAATTGCCGAAAATGACCATGTCGCTATGCAAACCGAAAACAACCAGATCGAAGTTGACGATACGGCTAGTGTTCGTGA
This sequence comes from Colletotrichum tamarilloi, assembly GCF_030869305.1. Classification (NCBI taxonomy): domain Eukaryota; kingdom Fungi; phylum Ascomycota; class Sordariomycetes; order Glomerellales; family Glomerellaceae; genus Colletotrichum; species Colletotrichum tamarilloi. The sequence continues at coordinate 303,725 of NW_026849415.1, read as the reverse complement.
AGCCTCTCAGTAATGATGGATACCTAAATGAAGATGTTGCTCACATGTACGACAGCTCAACGAGGCAGTATCATCCATTGACGATCGGATGCAAGTTTCTGCCTTTCACGATTCCTTTCTATGCGTGTATGCTGACTGCCATTTCCAGTTCGACTTACACAGCGTCTCTATCATCTAGTGTGGTGGACTATCCTACCGAGAACGGTCGGCGTTACCACGCGTTTCGAGCGGGCAGTACGTGACGGTTACTCGTTTCGTTTAGAATTTATCCCAGCAGCTGACAGCTCAACAGCGTACCTTGGACCTAACGACGAAGTAAGAAGAAATCTGTAATTGTTCAAGAAGTGCCGTGAACCGACTAATACGATTCCAACCGTATAGAGCGAGATGGACAGACTGGACTTGAATCACATGTTGATAATGAAGACAATTGGCCGAAAGCTTTTCCTGGCTCCGATTCCGCCTCAGAGTATCCATAGAATACTTGACATCGGCACCGGCACGGGAATCTGTATGTCTTTATGATCAGTAGCGCGCTACCCGTATTATGCTGAATCGAGTTTTAGGGGCTATCGAGGCAGCGGATGTGTTCCAAAACGCAGAGGTATTTAAGCGAGATACCCAACGCCGAACGGTTGTCGCCTATTACCTATTTCTGACTATGCGTGTAGATTCTGGGAATCGATCTGAGTGCAATCCAGCCCTCATGGTATGAGCGATACATGAAGGCGATATTCTACTTAGGCAGAGACGTGTTCCGCTAACAACTTGAGAACTAGGGTGCCGCCTAATGTGAAATTCGAGATTGACGACGTTGAGAGTCCTTGGGTCAACGAACACAAATTTGACTTCATCTTCTGTCGGTACATGGCGGGCTCCATCGCAGACTGGGAAAAGCTTATTAAGAACATCTTTGAGTACGTTTCATCGCGATATAACATCTCCCGCGGCTAATCAGATGTGAAGCAACTTGGCCCCCGGAGGTTGGGTCGAATTCCAGGACTACGATATTTCTATCGTCTCGGATGACGGCACGTTGACCGAAAAGCACCATACTTCCAAGTGGATGAGTCTGCTCATCGAAGCATGTGTTAGCGTTGGGCGTGATCCTCGCCCTGGACCCAATATTGAAGGTTGGGTCAAAGACGCTGGATTTGTCGATGTGGTCCATCAGAGATTCAAGATGCCTATCGGTCCTTGGCCAAAGGACCCGCACCACAAGGATGTCGGTATGACGAACTTGATCCAGCTTCTGGATGGACTGGAAGGCTTCAGTCTGCGGGCCTTCTGCGGCATCCTTGGCTGGACGAAGGAGGAAGTCTTGGTGCTTCTTGCTCAAGTGCGCACTGAGTTGAAGTCTGGGAGCTTCCATGCTCGTAGTGCAATGTGAGTCAAATCCATCACTCACGAGGTGAACACGCAAAGTGCATTCACTAACTTCTTTCCAGTCATGTGGTCTATGCACAAAAGTCGGAGGAGAAAACGGAGGACTAATGTGAGATAGGAAATGGCGTTCGAGATGGGTGATCTTGTCAATCTGATCTGGCGATGTGAATCGAGAACCCTTTTAAACTTGACCATCTCGCACCGAGCCACTCTACATCTTATGGAAAGGTCTCCCGTACTGCAAATCACATGCACTCTTCCCATGCACCACGATGTGGCTTAAGTGCGGCTAGGCCAATGGGGCTGTCTAGCAATCGCGCGATCGAATTCAAAATGTGGGTAAACTAGCGTCTGTTCAGGGCAATTCCGGGTGAGACATCACATCTGCTAACGGGGATCTCGAGGTATGGTGCTCATTTATAGGTACCGGATGGAACCGATGAAGATCCCGCTCCGGCAAACTAGGCCCGATGCGTCTTCAAGCCCGTTCCCGTTCGATCCATCCGGGCTGATTCTCCAAGCCATCGACGCCCTGGTTGCTATTTGACGAGAGTCTCGCCCCAGACACCTCACCGAAACCGAACGATGGTAGCCGGAATCAAGCGAGACTGTCAGCCTGGGAGAGGTGGCTCTTTGAACAGCCATGCCGCTGAGATGGACCCTTTTGCAGCCATGTCTCGTGGACCTTTTGTCTGGAATGCGTGTTATTCGTTGCCAGAGTGCATCGAGTGATGGTTTTAATGGAAGACCCCCTCTCTAACCTGTCTGATGGTGCTATTCTTTCTCTTGAAAGTGTTTTTCGGGTGTCACAAAAACCGTCAAGGCGCCATATTCGATTTCTTGGCGTTCACCAGAGATCAACTTCGAGATTGTTTATCAGAGCCACCGCCGTTGATTGACACCATGCGGACAACCTTGGTGGCCCTTCTCGTCGGTGTGACGAAAATCTTCGCCCAACAGCCAACTCTACCCGATGTTCCCGGTCTTTCACTCGACGATAATCCCCCATGCGCTGTAAGAAGACTGGAACCACCCCATCAGCAACTAGATACGGCGGTGTTAATTTGAAGTGAAGCTACCTTGCCTCCTCGGAGGCCTCAATCAAACGAACTGCCCCACGAATGATCAAACATGTCTGTGTCAGGATGACGACTTCATCAAATTCGTGGAAGGATGTGTTGTTATGAGCTGCCCGCTGAAATACGCCATCAGTAGGTCTCAGTCCGCCCCAGTGCGGAAGTTATCTGTCTGACGTCTACTTCAGTCACGCAAAATATCACCTGGACCGCGTGTGATTTCCCTCTGCACAATGAGGTACCAGCCACAAAAGTAGCTCGGATCGTTCTGTTCGCGATGCTTCCAACACTCGCCATCATCCTTCGGCTGATAACGAAGTTTGCTCGGTTATCGCCGTGGGGTTGGGATGACTATACTATTATTGTGGCATACGTAGGTCGCCGACCAGCCCGGAAAGGCCTGACCAAGACACTAATATGATGTTTGAAGATTATACTTGTGGCGTACGTGTCATTGCACGTCTTTCGTAAGCCACCGAGGGATTCTCAACTCCAAAAGTGCGCTGACATTATTGAACAGTCGAGGATAACGGTGCCGGGAGAGATCTATGGACTCTCAGTGACTCAGAGATTACCCATTTCTTCAAGGTATTCGACGCCTGCCGCGTCTCCGCGGACGTCATATCGTCTGCACGACTTGCACCAGGGGCTATTGTTGCTAACATCAAATCTTATAGGGCTTCTATGCACTACAAACATTATATCATTCCTGCATCGACATCATCAAGGCATCGATTCTCTTCATGTACCTTCGAATTTTTCATCTGCCTGGCGAAAAGATCACCATTGCGTTGTGGGTCACGCAGGCCCTTAACCTCATGAACGGCGTCATCTTCATCTTCGTCGGCCTGTTCCAGTGCAATCCCGTGAGTCTTGCATGGACCTTCTGGACAGGGGATGCGACTGGGAAGTGTATGAACATTGTATATCTCGCGCTGGCACACGCAGGGATAAACATTGCGCTGGACATTTGGATGCTCATCCTACCCCTGACACAAGTTTGGGGCATGAATCTGGCTCGCCGCAAGAAGTTTGCGATCATGTTCATGTTCAGTCTCGGTCTGTTGTGAGTACCTTACCTTAATATCCATCTCATGAAGCACCGCAGGTTACTGACATATTCGGTTCAGTCTCACAGTTGTAAGCTGCATCCGAATCAAAGCAATCTTGGACTTTAGGAAAGATCCGCTCAACCCTACCGGTAAGCTCCTGACTGCTTCGCTCCACACGATGAAGCCTGAGTACTGATGCATTTCACTCCATCGCAGTGGCCATGATGCCGAGCGTCATTTGGACGGACCTTGAGCTTTACGTTGGAATTTTCACAGCTTGCATACCGACTCTTCGTCAATTCTTTGTTCGGTTCATCCTTCAACAATCAGAAAAGAAGAAGCGTTTGAGTTCAGCTGCGGCTGAGTATAGAGGCTCAATGCTCACGCCCAAGAAGGGCGGGTCGCAGCAAATGAGCGAGCTCGACACCATAGACGAGAGCAGCCACCATAATTCTCCATAAAATCATAGTATGAGAGTAAGATTGTAGGACTTAACTCGTCCGTATGTATAATAATTAAGTGCAGACTTAATGTTGGCATATGTAGATATCAAAGATTAAGGTTGCTACCCGCAGTGGAAGAAGCTGAACTGCCTTTTCCTATGGCTATCTTATTCCTATGGAATGTTCCTTCGTGGAATCTGATCACCTTGATTGATCATAGCTAGAATCTTGTCGTTTATATATTGTCGCCGCCCAAGTATTTATTCGAGGATAGAGAAGGTGAAAGGAAAAGTAGCCATCTCTCCAGAAATTCATTCGTCAGATCGTGGGCTCCTGCATTTAAGCGCAGCTTCATCAAACTACCTCGAAAAATTACTAAGCTTTATCGGTGCTCAAGAACCCCAAAGCCCGGATCTCAGAGCGGAATTCTAAAATGAGGCTAAGCTCTTTTCCCCTTTTCTCCCTTCGTCAATGACCATCTACTTCAGTTATAGCTCCTTCGTTGCACCCTCCATGTAGCATTCTGAGCTGACGACCATCATCTACTCTCATCTCATCATCTTCCATCACAACCACCAGCTAAAACTCTTTTCTTCACGATCATGGCTCAGTCTTCTTCCGACTCCTCTCAAGCAGAATACTCTCTCAAGGCCACTGTGGCTGCCATCACATCCTACTATGAACTTCTCGCCCGCGTACACCCTGACAGTGTCTGTTCTCTCGAGTACCCTCCCTCCGGAGGATGGCCTCAGATTACGTCTGAGTCCTTCTGTATCTTGGGCCGAAATGATACCGTCATTGAGTTGATGCGGCACGTTCCGGTATTTCACTAGCGATCGGATCAGCTGCATGAAATCAAATACACCCTGTAACTTCGCAGACGTATCTTTCTGCAGAAGGACCCATGAAGAAAGCCGCGCGTATAATGAGGAAGTGCGGCCTGTCCCTCAGGACAAGATTGGTGCTAATCCTGACTACTCTCCTGAGGGCGGAGGAGTGCCGATCACATCCAGCATGTTCACCTTGGCGGTGCTGGCCGAAGAGAAACAAGAGGGCTTTGATATCCTTCTTGAGACGGAACACAACATCGTCATTGTGGTCAGAGTTAGGGAGGAATTCCCACACGGGTAGGCACCGATCCCTCCCGATGCGGATTATATCAAATGGGGCGGAGATGATGAAGACGAGGCGGAAGATGAAAAAGAGGATGAAAGTAACGGAGAGGATAGTGAAGACAGTGAGGAGGATGTCGACATATATACACTCGGTCATAATTGGAGATATTCGCCGACCTATCGCATCAATACATTTCTCAAAATGTGTCAAGAGCAATGGAAGGTTATGAACTGGATGCTAAAAATGGAATGGGCTGGCCAGATTGGGAAGATACCGGCCCGCAGGCAAAAGATCATGCGGGAAGCTGGCTGGCCCGGTACAGGGGAGGAAGTTGGCTTGGGATGGGACAAGGCAAAGGCAGAGAAACAGATGATTGAGCTCATGTAGATTTTCAATAATGGAAGTTCCTACGCTTTGATCGGTGATATATCTGTGGGATTCAGCATTGTTTCGGCACTGGTTGTATTTGTTTTTTACCTACCGTTTGGAACTGGCGGATCGGGACGGCTGACCAGGCTCCGGGCCGGACGTGGCGCGTGCACGCGCGGGACGGAGCGAGCACCCGCAACGGCAGGTGAACACAGCTTCCGTTGGGATGGAAGCATCCATATATGACGTTATTTGGTAATCTGCTTCCGTTAAGCATCTAACCTCCTGAATACGTTTGCTACTCTGATATAGTTTGGGAAGCGTCTGGGAAGTGAAGTTGCTGTCGTATTCGCTAAAATCATGCAGGCATCGTTGCTGAGTCCACTGCCTTATCGCTCTTGAGGCCCTTAGGTAAGCCCAGACCACTTAAAGTCCAGCGGAGCTATCACGTACATTACGCGCCTCGACCATCAAAAGACGCGTCGCGCCCGGCACTCCCTAGCATCATTCCATCTCGCATACTCAACTTGTCTCAGGCAAATGGAGATATTCCATTCGATCTGATCCCCGTCAGCCCGTACCATCCTTTCCCGACTCTGATACAAATACAACATCGTCAATTCGATCATTCTGCCCCGGTTATCTCAGGCAGCACCGAAATTACCGCCTTTTATCTTCCAAGAGTTCTACCTGGATCTCCAGACAAAGATGGCTCACAAGCGCAAGCGCTCCGAATCCGAACTCGTCACCCTCTTCCCCTCGCCAGCTCGCTCCGAATCCAGCATCGAGTCCTTCGAGTCACCAATCTCTCCAAGCCCCATCTATCCTCGCGCACATGCGACGCCATCGCACCTCTCGAGTCGCACAATGAAGCGCTTCCGCGACAACAGGCCCTCGGAGGAGCAAATCCATCGTAAGTCTGGTCCATGGCGTCAATTAAGAAGGGCAACATAGCTGACAGCATACCTCAGAGCGTACTCTGAACATGCTTTACTCCGCACAGCAACACAACCAGTACCCAGCCGACGCAGGCCACGAGACGAATCAGTCCGAACCCACACCCGTTCCTGCCGCCCGCAACACCCAGAAGTCCCTTCACAGTTTCTGGAATATCAAATCGGCCGAGCCCAGGTGCCCCGCCTTGGCCCCGTCTGTGGATCAGAGCGCGCTGTCGCCGATGAGCTGCGACGACTGCGGCGCTGGTCTTGGTGCGTCGGATGGCGCTGCGGACGGGATGGATATCGACGATGGTTACAGCTACGGCGTCGATCACTCTTGCGGTGCGTGCAGCAGGCACGTGTGCTCGCATTGCTCCGTTACAAACCTCGGCGAGCAGCGGCGATGCTTGAGGTGTGTTGGAGTTGCAGCGGGGGCGGCACGAAACGGCTCTGGATGGCCATCCTCTTCGATGTCTATCTTCTAAGTATCCTAGCCTGGCCGCTTCTGGGCATCGTTCTTTTCGGTGGCGCATTGGGTTCTACACGTCAACGGCATGCCACGCCATGACAGTCAGCCGTGTATGGTTCTGGGAAAAGGCGTTTCTGGCTTGCTGTGACATGATTCTCTGGTGTTGGCGTTGGGGTATTTTATCGTTCAGGAGATACCATAGGATATCGTGCATCACAATTCAATTTCAATCTGCGCATTCACTCAATAATCAGCTCATACTCAGCCGCACGAGCAATTGATGATGCTACGTACTGCGTCTAGAGCACCATGCATGATATGGACAGCGCCTCTTCAGGGGATGCCACATAAGAGTGGCACTTTGGCAGCGTGATCCAAATCGATCAGCACGAAGGTTCTCAGATAACCAATCACTGTATTATTCAGGTGGAAACGAAGTCGTTCAGTCCAATGATATCCAGTGGAAGGCCGGAAAACCCGGCCAAGGCGCGTGGCTAGGTGCAGCCGCCTGCATACGACGTTCTGAACCAACAGACGACGGCAGCAGCCTATCGCAACAACCTTTGCCGTAGAGATCCGTTCTTTCCCCTCTTCCGAGAAAGTCCTAAGGTAGAAAGCGGCCCAAACCTGCAAAGTTTCCAACATAAGTGACGGGCGTTTGCCATTCGACCTCGTGAAGCAACCAGCAGACAGAGCCCTACTTCCTCTTGCGCCCAAGGCGCCTGCGTCACTCATATTCAGTTTATACCAACACAAGATGGCCGAAGCGATTGGTCTCGCGACAAGCGTTATCGCCGTTGCCGAGGTCACAGGCAAGGCCATAGGTCTGACTCTCAAAATCAAATCGCTCTGGTGCGAAGTCAAGAACGTCCCAGCCACTCTTCTAGAAAAGGCTGAAGAACTTCAAGATCTAGACGACTATCTCAAAGATGCCAAAACTCAGACTGCGAGCAGTCCTGTATCTAAGTCGGTCGTCGACGATGAGATTATGCAGAAGTCGCTCCGGCGAGCCCGCGGCGCATTGGCAGATATACAGAACACCATCGATGACCTCAGTCTTCAGATGTCTGATCCGCGGAAGCATCGACGCAAATTGACTGCTGCAAAATTTGTCTTGCAGAAAGATACAATAGAAGACATGGAACGAAAGCTCGATCGAGCTTTGGAACTTTTCAAGGTGGCTCAAGGAATCTATTGCACGTGAGTTGAATACTGGATGTTTCGGTACTGGATTCTTTCTAGAGCTCGGCTGATCTGAGGTGAGCAGAAAATTGACTATGCTTTCCACGGCCATCATATTGGAACGGCTCCCGAATTGTTTGAGTCCTTCGGAAGTCACAGAGAAATCATCCCAAAAAGTCGAGGTGGCAGATTTCTTTCACCAACATAAACCAGCTGTTGCCAACATAGCTGGCAAGGACAACCTTGATATGGCTCAAGGCACAACCGCTATTGGAAGGTTTCGTCTTGGGTTTGGAGACGACGTCTTCCAGATTTCACTCAGATCACCCAGTTGGCTCGGCAGCAAGGTTTATTCCGCTATGTGCCACAAGAGCATACTTGGGTGGCAAATCAATCTTAGAACTTATGTAGTGATCGAGAACTTCTCCAGCTTTGAAGACGCGGTGAAGTCCGATGATCCACAGGCTCTCATGCAACATTTGCGATCAAGATCGCTAACGCCCTTTGTTCAAAACGAGCGCGGAGAAAACTTAATATCCGTACGTGAACCCAAATACCAGATTGAAGAGAGAGAGGCATTTGACACTGATCTGAATGAAGCTTTGCGCCCAAAACCGATGGGTCAACGTTGCGAAATGGCTTCTCACCTTTGGGCTGTGCGCTGATATCTATAGCGGTGACCCAACGAAGCTGAGGTTCATCATCCTCAAAGTCTGTTGTTTCATCGACACTTCAATGCTAATGCATTACAGAAACTCATATTCAAGTCATCTCATTTACAACGCTACCAATCAATGGTCTCATCCTCCAACTGCCCGCTCAGATTCTCCATCCGACTTGGCTCTCCTTTTCGCCTCACACGCGCTGAATGGAGACACTGGTATATCAGTTGACATTATGGCCTTCATAGCAGGCCTTGCAAACTTTGAAAATTTCAGCAGACTGCTTCATTCCAAGTCTCCAGTGTCAGATCCAAAATGGTTTTCTTTTGGCGCCAGAGTTTCATTTGCATATTCTGGAATCCTTGGCTCTATCTGGACCTTGGAACAAACATCTTCCGTGCTTACGGAACTCGGAAGCCTCACTAGAGAGCTCCTAATGTCCTGGAGACTCGGAAGACAAGACCCAGTTGTGATGACCTTGGCAGCAGTGGGAATCGGGGCTTCGTCTGCTCGAGCACCCCGTGGCGATCCTGCCCAGTCGGAATCCGTCACTGGGTATGCGCGACTAGCCGACCAAATCATTTCACTGGATCCTGAGAGTCTCATAAAAGCTACCAGAGACCAGAGAAGAAACAGTCCGATGCACATGTTCATGTGGTATATGCTTACCAACATGCAGCCTTGCTCGGCAGATCAAGCAGACAAAATCATACAATCGGCTTTACTTGTCTGGGTGACGACACTATACCGCAACAAGGTGGATCTTATAGATCATGGCCGTCAGTCGCAAATGACCTATAGCGTGCGAAGGCGTTGTGTGCTTCCTGGATGGACGTTTCGGATGGTTCAGTATCGCTCCGAGCCACGTAAGCGTCATCAGAAACGTGAACGATATTATCGGGCTGAATACGTCGGCATCACTTACGGTTCCTTGCCGGAACATTGGAAGATATGGTGGGCGGTTGAATATGAATGTTACGCGGGTGATTTTTGGAGAATGCTCGAGGATTCTGCCATCCAAATTCCAGGTAGCTGGGTGGATGATAGAGTTTTTGACGACGAGAAGATGTTGCCATCGTGGGTACTTGAGGAAAATCGCCCGTTGATATGGTCTGAATATCGCAAGATCAGGCCACCTGTATAAGAGTATATTCATCTTAGAAGCGGTCTTTGCCAACCCACCTCTATTTCGTAGGATATTCACTAGAGCTTACATTTCACGACCTCACGACATACAAGAGTTACGTTACCAAAGACACCGACCTTCTCGCAACAGAGTACCAATTCTCTGATCATGCAAGGGAATCAAAGCCACTATGCGTTGTAGACTATGGTGTCTACTGATCAGTACTACGTGGATGTGTTAGCAGGGAGCAGATGGAGATACTTTGCTGAGGCGTTAGTTTCGCCTCAAGACTGTCTCTTGAGCACCCATATGCAGTGCTTAGCACGACACTGAGGGCGAGAGATCCGAGTTCCTACACATTTCAAGCATGGATCACTCTTGAAACAAATAGTCTCTTCTTTCTAGATAGCTCTCATTACAGCCCCTTCTATCTTCTTATGCGCTCTACGAGTTGGAGTATAAGCATAGAGTCAAACGTGTCAAAGACAGAATCGACGCCAACTAGAGGCAGATTTGTAAAGAAGGGAAAAGAGACTATAGTTAGCTTATCAAATATATCCTCATGAAAAGTCGTGAGGCTCAGCCACGGTAATGAGTTGCCTTGTGTCTACCCCATGCAAGCGCCAGTCAGCTATGGGCAGGATAAGATGGTGTTGCGGGCGAAGCGATCGAATCAAATGATGGAAAGTCTAGACGCAACCACATGCATGGCGCACCATGCTGGATCAATAAGCCCAGCACCGCCTCATGACACTGAGGTTCATAAGGCTACGGACTCTGCCCCTCCCCCTCTCGTCTGACCTTCCTCCTCTTTTCTCTTCGAATCTTACTGTGCTATACGAAGACCCAAAGCATTCATTCCTTTCTCGTTTCCTGCTCACCTGCGGTTTTATTATCGGCGCTCGACTCCTCGGCAACCTCTAACTCTGGATCGGTAAAAGCGGAACTCAACACTCAGCTTATCAATATGGCGGAAGCTCTTGGCCTAGCTGCCAGCGTCATCGCCGTGGTCGACGTAACCGCCAAAGTCGGGAGCGCCACGTTCAAGCTCATGAAACTGTGGAACGAGGTAAAGGAAGTACCAACAATGCTTCTACAGAAAGCGGAACGTGTCAGAGATCTAGAGAACTTCCTGCTTGATGCCGAAGACCACATACAAAGTAGCCCGCTGCCACAAGCCTTCTGGAGTACGAACTACCGCTTGCGGCAACACATTGAAAAGGTCCGCCGTGCACTTGACGAGGTTCAAGATATGGTGGACGATTTACAAGCCAAGTTGACTGCCCGAAAAGACGGCTTCAGAAGCAAGCTGTTGTCAACCAAGGTTGTGTTTCGGAAAGACGAGTTGAAAGCCTTGGACACGAAGCTTGATGCAGCTCTCGGTTTATTTTCCATCGCACAGATGCAATGGATCATGTGAGTTACTGCCTTACATACCACTCTTTTAGATTCGGCTTTGTAACCATACATATTCTAGGGCGATGTCGACATTTAGAACCTCAATGAGCATCGAAGAGCGGTCTAGAAGACCAGCTGCTCCAAACACGCTGACGGCGGCAAGAAAGAAAGAGAGAGTAAGGCCATCAACCACACCCGCTCTCTGCTACATTTCTACCCCAGCTTCGATATTGCCTACCTTTCGATTCGGTTTTGGAGACAAAGACAGCTTCCAATTTTCTATCCAGGCGCCTTATTGGCTCTCTGGGTCTGTATACTCAGTCATGGCCCAGAAAAGTTATCAGGGCTGGCAGTTCAACCTGAGAGCTTACGAAGTTGTGAGATACTTTAGCGACGGATTATATGACTGCATCGAAAATGACGACCCCCCTGGAACTCTCCACTTGTTGTCTGAGAGCAAAATGACTCCCTTCGCAAAAAATCAATTTGGAAGAAGTCTACTGCATGTGAGAATTTTCGCTCTGGCAATGACATAAAAATTTGGCCACTGATAAGGCTGAGTCAATCACAGGTCGCAGTCCAAAAGAAATCTCTCAGAGTAATAGATGTTTTCCTAGAAAGAGGACTTGCATGTTTTCTGCAAGACCCGTGGGATAACAGAACGAAGGATAGGTAATAAATTACTTCCTTAGGCTGTGACACCGAGAATACCATATTAACATCTTTGACGATATATAGATATCCCTTCTTACTTTACGAGCTTAGTTGGTTGAACCAATCATATCGATATCATGATTTGGAACCTACGCTACAAAAGCTGTTTCTAGATAACTTCCTCGATGATTTCCTTGAATATTCGGAGCAAGTTTCACTTCTTCTTGATTTCGGCATTAGCTTATCTTTCCTTCGATTGCTTTTGAAACGCAATAATCTCACCGAGATATCTTTTTCCATTTTAACACGGCTGTTCCATCTCAGACTAGCTGCAACGAATTGCAACTGGGAGGCGCGGGAAATTTGTGTCTTAATTCCGGAAGCTCGACACCTTGATGAAAACCCCGGAATGCTTGCATATTCTAGAAACATTAAAGGATCCTCCCTTTTTCATTCATTCGCCATAGGGATGGCTGGCAACTTTTCGAGAAAGACCCGCCACCCAGATCCTGACCAGTGGGCCATATCAAGACAGTGGTGGAACAGATTACTCCATGACGGCATCAGGCTGGACCGTCCAAGTTTACATCACATCGACAAAACTGTTGGTTGGTCAGAATATGAGTTCATGACCTCACCCTTGCTTGCAATCATCGGATCGTTAATCGATGGGAACCGCTTGACTCTAAGCACTGCGAGACAAGTATGTGAATCGCTGATAGGAGTACTTTTTGAGTGGGTCGCTATGCTATCTTCCAGCAACGTGGACCTTCTGGAATACGGGCGTGAAGAAAAGCACATGTCCAAGCAAGGCCTTACGAATATCCGGCAGCGATGGGCCCCTTGGACAAAAGACTGTTTTGGGACAACTCGATTATCTGTTATCGGCATCACCTATGGTTCTTGTCCAAGCCACTGGAAGCTGTGGTGGACATATGAGTACGAAGATTATGCAGGAGAGTTCTGGGACATGGTCCAGGACGAGGCGAGCAAGGTACCTGGTGCCTGGGTTGATGACTCTTGGGATCCAGATGACTACGATTCTGAGGAGCATGACAGGTGGGAAGCATGGGAAAAGGAGCAGCCCCCTCCGTTGATTTGGTCCGAGTATCGCAGAGTTCGGCCGCCAGTCTAAGTTGATACTGGAATCAATGATTCAGTCGTCAGACAAGCAGCTGGCTCTTACTACAGTCATCACAATTCAAGTTACTTGAATGTTGCTCATTCAATGCGTTTTCCCCTTCACGATCCGGCCATCAACAAATTCATTCCAATTGCATCAACGGGATTCAGTGCACAAGCTTAAGAGGTAGTGGTGTACCTTAGGTCAGGGCAGAATTTGAAAGGTGTCTCAGTGAGTAGCCGCCGAGTGAATATCACCCCGATAATTGCATGAAATAGCTAGTCGGAGTGCTATGTTTGGAAAACCCGTGCGCAGTATGCAACTTGGAGGGAAGGTTTCTTTATCGGGAGCCCCTATGTCCCAAGCTTCCGAACCATATGAGGAGCGTTTCTCAATTTGTTGACCAAAGGCCAGGCTGAGCTCTTTTTCCTTTCATCGTAGCTGTCATCGTTGCTTTTTCCAACTATTTCCTAGATTTCCTTGACTTTGTATCTGCATCGCAACAGTCTTAGAAGGCCAAATGCGGAGGCTTGGTCGTCACGTGCAGCTTGTCGGCCTGACGATCGCACCTTCCTTGCTGGGTACCTCACCTCAGGTACCTTCCCTGAGCTAAGCTCACTGCCAAATCTTGGAATCGACTTGTCGCCTCTCACATTGTCTCATACAACAAACTCACAACACCATCCGCTCGCTCAAGTTCTTTCCCTCCTTTCTCGATACCAGCCGACCTGTACCGGCCGTCCGTCATTCAATTCCGCTCATTTTATCATTGTCCCTGGATTCGAAGCGCAGATCCAGGCCCACAGACTTCTCTACCTGAGCTTCTCTCTATCCCTCTGACGGAAAACATCCACAATGCTCGGCTGGTAAGCTTCGCCAACAAAATTCCTTGATATCGCCAAGCTTTGCATCGCTAAACACTTCATCTCCAGGTATCAGGCAAGACTCGCGGCTCGCCCGCTGCTCACTCAGAGCATCACCACCGCCATCCTCTTCGCGACCGGTGACATCACTGCCCAGCAGCTCGTCGATAAGCGCGGCCTCGAGAAGCACGAATGGGCCCGCACAGGCCGCATGGCCCTCTACGGCGGTGGTAAGCTCCACCTCACCTCACCTGCGCCCAGAGAACTCACACGCGACGATGCCTTCGTCACCGACCTGAGCACTGGCCGATGAATTCATTTCCACTAACCAGATGAGTCTAGTTATCTTTGGTCCCGTCGCCACAACCTGGTTCAAGTTCTTGCAGAACAACATTGTTCTCAAGAACAAGAACGCCGAAATGCTCGCCCGTGTTGCCGTTGACCAGGGTGTTTTTGCCCCCGTCATGATCAGCGTCTTCCTGTCCTCCATGGCCACGCTCGAGGGCGGCTCTATCAAGGAGAAGCTCGACAAGAACTACAAGACTGCGCTCACGTCCAACTACATGCTCTGGCCGTTCGTCCAGGTAGTGAACTTCAAGTTCGTGCCGCTTCACCACCGTGTGCTCTTTGTCAACGTCATCAGCATTGGCTGGAACTCGTACCTCAGTTTCTTGAACAGCCAATAGATGGCTATTGGGGACTGGGTAGTAAGATGAGCTTGAAGTGGTTACCGCCAATTGAGGGAAGCAGTCTAGAGGATGGCTCGGGGGAACTGAGAATTCGCTGTGATTCCAGCGTCGTATAGCGATTTATGGCTTCAGATTTTGAGCATTAGAAGCAGGATAGACGAGATTGAAGTGATCAAAAAACGGTCATGGGCAGGGCCAATGGGAACATACTGCGCCATTCTTATTCTATCTCAACGTGAAGAGTTGCCTCAAAGCATGATGATAGGCCTGCCATTGTTGCCCGTTAAGAAGCGAATGTTCCTGCTGGTTCAGATCGACTAAGGTATACAGTAGAACAGTCACATTGGGAAACAGAGTGTGACGTATTTACGTTGAACAATAACAGAGGTATTGCCGTGGTTCAAAGACGGCCACAAGCTCAGCCCTGCCAATGAGCGATGGATGCGGGGAAGATGAGGAGTCTCAAGTTTCCTACGCTGTAATTTATACTCGTTCATCTCTTCTTAGTACTCATATGTGTCGGCAACCATATATCTGACTGGATCCTCATTGCATGACAACCAAGTGGAAACACTTAGCTCATAGTTCCGCGTTTGCTATCTGGCATCGCACCACTCGCAGCAATAGATAACTGAGCTACTACCGTCCCCTCATTCTCCCCACCCTTAACCGGGATCCTTCGGCGACGGAGTCGGCCGCTGCAACGTTGCAAGTCAATCTGGCGCCGAACGTCTGAAAAGCATCTGAAAGTGTTGTCGTAAAGTGACAAAATTGAGATAAAGGTCTTCTTGAGACAAGGCATTCGAAGCAATTCCCTCCAGCTCGAAGGCACCCGATCAAAGACACTCACGCAAAGATGACCGCCTCCGGCCTGCTTGATCGCCTCAACCGAGACGGCTTCGTCGTCATCCCTTCAATCCTCACCGAAGACCAACTCAAAGACCTCCGAAGTGCGACTCAAAACGCTACAGCACTGGCCCGCGCCGGAAAATGGCCAAACGTGCGGACGCTGCCCAAGCAGTTCCCGCCGTGGCCGGTCGCCACCCCGGAAGCGCCCCCGGACGGCATCTGGGGCGTCCAGGGGATGATGCACCCCGACATGCCCAATAACGCCGCATTCATCAAGACGTACTTTTCGGATGCCGTGATTGAGCCTACGAAACAGCTGCTGCAGTGCACCGATGACGATCTGGTCATGGAGCTGTTCAATTTGCTCATACGGCCTGATGAGGACTTTGAGCTGCGGTGGCATAGAGATGATATCCCCGCTACTGCTACCGCCGAAGAGGAGCTCGATCGGCTCAATAAGCCGGCTTATTCTGCGCAGTGGAACCTGGCTCTCTACGATGACAATAGTCTCATCGTTGTCCCGGGCTCGCATACTAGGGCTAGGACAGACATAGAGCGCAACGCGGATC
The DNA here is from genome assembly GCF_030869305.1 of Colletotrichum tamarilloi. Classification (NCBI taxonomy): domain Eukaryota; kingdom Fungi; phylum Ascomycota; class Sordariomycetes; order Glomerellales; family Glomerellaceae; genus Colletotrichum; species Colletotrichum tamarilloi. The sequence goes on along the minus strand of NW_026849415.1, from coordinate 287,761 downwards.
CTTATGAAAAGGAGATTCCCGAGCAGTTATACGTGGAACTCAAGGCGGGCGATATTGTCTTTTACAACAACAATATCCTGCACCGCGGTGCATACGTCGCGAATAAAGAACGCATGACACTGCATGGGAGTGCGGGACATGTCAACGGGAGCACCCTCCGAGCCCGCAATGTATTGCAACACGGACTCAAGGGCTGGGTGGATAAAGTCGATCTGGGCGTCTTGGACGAGAAGGAGAGGGCGAGGGCTGAGAACATGCGGAGAATGCTGGTTAAGCTGGGCGAGGAAGCGGGGGAAGTGGGATATTCTCTCGAGGGGTAGTGAGATAAGGCCGTTATGGATCTTGTTACCAAAGACAATCGAATGCATGCGCGAGTTTACTTCCAAGGACAAGAAGTCTTGGGTGATTTTGTTCTGGACCAGTCGAGCGGTGTGTAACAGGCCGGGCGGTGAATTGGGCGAGTTCGACCGGACTCTGCCCGGGTCATGTGTGGTGGGCGCTTAGCTATGTGTACCCGTGACGGGGCGGAGTGAATCAGACTGGAATCCCATCTCGATGATAATTAAGAGGCGCTACCGGCGTTTTATCGCTCTGAGGCCCCAAGCAACGTCATTTCTCAAAAAAGAATAACAATACGCCAACTGACACTTCCTGCACTGAAAGGTTGTTTCATCTCAAGTTTCCGTCTTCCATCTCGAAAGCTCTGGGGGAAGGAGTGTCAGTGGTCTGTGCACGTTCGGATGCCTAAGTAACAAGGTGTCTGTGGAACCGTGAGCTTTTCCCGTCCTGCGGCCAAATCCGGGTTTGCCAACCATCAACCGACTCTGTCGGCAACATCTGCATCAGCCTCAACCACCTCCAAAACCACCCCTCCTCCTCCTCGAACCCGTCCAGATCAAACATCCCAAGATCTGCACCCGGCGACAATGTTGCCCTCATCGGTGCGGCGCGTGGTCGCCTCGGCGCCGCAGTCCCCCCTCGTCGCCTCCCTCACCACCTCCGCTCCGAGAGCGGCTACGGCCACCATCACCCTTCAGCAGAGACCCGTCGGTGGCCACCAGAGACGATGGTCCTCCTCGAGCCCCTCGAACCCGAATAACAACGGATCCAAGGACATTCCTGCCCAGGGCCAGTCCGTCCATGCCTCGACATCATCGAGCTCCAGCAGCAGCGGCAAGGCCAACGGCGAGAAGCGGAAACGAAAGAGCAAGGACAGCGCCGATAGGGAGGCTGTGCAGAAGCTGCCCAGCGTGCCCAGCACACAACATCTTTCCCAAGAAGGTGTGTAGTCATGCGGAAGTCGAGTCTTGTGGAAGAAATGCTAACTGAACCATGCGCAGCTCTCGGCTTGTCAACCTTTTTCTCGCTGCACCGGCCGATATCTGTGACCCACAGCATGCCCAAGTCAGTGACGGAAGAAGCCTTCGCCGCCATCTTCAAGCCCCGGAGCAGGGCGAACAAGGTCACCGACGTCATCTCAACACTATCGCGGACGACCGACGACCTCGAGGGCGCCATGGCCAAGATGACCATCGGCCACCAGGAGACGGATGCGTCAGGCGAGCCCGTCCAAAAGATCGACTTCAAGAACCCCGACGGCACTGAGTCGAGCGTCTACGTCCAGCTCAACAGCATGGCCGGCCAGTTCGTCCCCTTCCGCCCTCCCCCGGCCCCCGAGGCCATGGGCGAGACCGCCGACGCCGCGACATCCCACGCCGCCGCCGCCGAGTCCGCCGTCGAGGACCTCCTCGACGATACCCCTCACCACCGCGTCTACAAGGCCATGTTCACCATCGAGGAGACGACCGACGCCGACGGCCAGGTCCAGGTCCTCGCCCACAGCCCCAAGATCATGCAGGACGGCGGCGACGCGCCCCGCTCGTTCCTCGAGCGCATGGCCCTGCGCCAGATGAAGTTTGACGAGGCGCAAGGCCACGATACCATGCACGCCCTCAGCGTCAAGCGCCAACGCAAGCTCAAGATGAAGAAGAAGAAGTACAAGAAGCTGATGAAGCGCACGCGCAACCTGCGCCGCAAGCTGGACAGAATCTAAGCTCGGATTTGGGGGGGTCGGTTGTTTGGTTTGTATATAAAACAAGCAAAGCCCCGTCGGTCTCTTATTTTCTCACATCCTTGTGTTTTTTTTCCCCTTTGGACTCGGCTTCTCCCACTCGAGCATATCTGGGAAAGACGCGGGTGTTATTTCCTCCTCACAATTGGTGTTCTCGGCCGGGGCATTCATCGCTGATGGTATTTCATCTCCTTTTCGCGACTGTGCACACATTTCTCGGGCTTCATATAGAGAAGAGAGGGGATAGCTTTGCATCAGATAGCAATCATCCAACTGTTTGCATCCAGAGCAATCACTCATGACCGTGCCGCGATACCTACTGAGAGCGAGAAAGATGTAAGAATCAGGGACGCTAGAAATAAGAAGAAGGAAAAGACAGACAGAGAGATATCATGTACAACAAAAAAGTGTATTACTAGTTCCATCAAACGGAAATAACTCAAGGCCTTCACAGCCCGTTTTAAAATCGTCTACCATACCTATTCTACAGTATTCGTACACCAAACCATTTTCTGAGTGACTGGGAGGCCGTTGATTTTTAAAGATCGTCCGAGGGGGGGTGTGGCGTTCCGCCACGGGCGTGGCCATAACGAAAAAGTTGCGGCACCCCACCAAGACGCACCCACCTCGAAAGCCCACCGCCCGGCAGAAAATGTTCTCTCCGCCAAATTTTTGGGAATTTCCTCGACGTCTAGGAGCTGGTTTGCGCCGACCCGACTTCTCAGCAAGCCCGCCTTCTGCCAATTTTCCGCCTTCACTCCCCCTCGTCCCTCCTCCCCTGCGAGCTCTGTTCAAGATGTCGCGCAAGGCAGTGTGAGTTCTCGTTATGATATGAACCCCTACATGTATTTAATTGCTGACTTTAATCCAATACAGAGACCAGCGGATCCCGAGTCTCATTAGCAATGGGTACCAAGAGAAGAAGCGCAGCTTCTTCGTGGTGGTCGGTGACCACTCCAAGGATGTCATTGTCAACCTCCACTACTTGATGGCTAGAAACATCAAGCAGAACAAGTCTGTGTTGTGGGCGTACAAGACCAAGCTCTTGGGCTTCACGAGGTGCGTCTTCCGGCTCGAGCAGGGCTCACTTACACAGCAGACACGGAGAAGCTAACATGCCGACCTCTTCCTCGAAATCCAGTCACCGAAAGAAGCGCGAGAACAAGATCAAGAAGGAAATCAAGCGCGGCACCCGCGAAGCCAACGACTCCGACCCCTTCGAGCTCTTTGTGTCCCTCCACAACATCCGCTACGTCTACTACAAGGAGACGGAAAAGGTCCTCGGACAGACGTTCGGCATGTGCATCCTGCAAGACTTTGAGGCCATGACGCCAAACATCCTCGCGAGGACGATCGAGACAGTCGAGGGCGGCGGCCTGGTGGTCCTCCTGCTCAAGGGCATGTCCTCGCTCAAGCAGCTCTACACAATGTCCATGGACATCCACTCGCGCTACCGCACCGAGGCGCACGACGACGTCGTCGCCCGCTTCAACGAGCGCTTCATCCTCTCCCTGGGCGGCTGCGACTCGTGCCTCGTCATCGACGACGAGATGAACGTCCTGCCCATCTCGGGCGGCAAGGGCGTCGTAAAGCTCCCGCCCACCGACAAGGACCTCAACAAGACCGAGGCAGAGCAGGAGCTCGAGGACATGAAGGAGTCGTTGCAAGATACCCAACCAGTCGGCTCCCTGGTTACCCTCGCCAAGACGACCGACCAGGCCAAGGCGCTGCTGACGTTTGTCGATGCCATTGCCGAGAAGACTCTTCGGAGCACCGTCACGTTGACGGCCGCCAGAGGTCGCGGAAAGTCGGCGGCCATGGGTGTCGCTGTTGCGGCTGCTGTCGCGCACGGGTACAGCAACATCTTCATCACATCTCCGTCCCCGGAGAACTTGAAGACGCTGTTCGAGTTCGTCTTCAAGGGATTCGATGCGCTCGGATACGCCGATCACGCCGACTACTCCATCATTCAGTCCACGAACCCCGACTTCAACAAGGCTATTGTCAGAGTCAACATCCACCGGGCGCATCGCCAGACAATTCAGTACATCAGACCTCAGGATGCCCACGTTCTCGGACAGGCGGAGTTGGTCGTCATCGATGAGGCTGCCGCTATTCCCCTGCCTTTGGTGCGCAAGCTCATGGGCCCTTACCTGGTCTTCATGGCCTCCACGATCAACGGTTACGAGGGTACCGGTCGCTCGCTGTCGCTGAAGTTGATCAAGCAGCTCAGAGAGCAGTCAAGACCTGGAGCCAAGACCGGTGAGGACACAGAGGTTGCCGACAGGACGACGGGCAGAGCCTCCAAGGATCAGGGCTCGAGCCAGTCCAGCCGGTCCCTCCGCGAGATCACCCTGTCTGAGCCCATCAGATACGCCCAAGGCGACTCGGTCGAGAAGTGGCTGAACAAGCTTCTCTGCCTTGATGCCACCCTCCCCAAGGCAAAGGCCAGCGCTCAGGGGTGCCCCGACCCTTCGCAGTGCGAGCTGCTCAAGGTCAACAGAGATACCCTCTTCTCCTTCCACCCCATCCCTGAGAAGTTCTTGCAGCAGATGGTTGCCCTCTACGTCGCCAGTCACTACAAGAACTCTCCTGATGATCTCCAGCTGATGAGTGACGCCCCCGCCCACGAGCTCTACGTCCTCATCGCCCCGACATCAGACGGCAAGCTGCCTGAGCCCCTGTGTGTGATCCAGGTCGCACTGGAAGGAAAGATTAGCAGACAAAGCGTCATCAACCAGTTGAGCAGAGGACAGCGCCCCTCCGGTGACTTGATCCCCTGGCTCGTGAGCCAGCAGTACCAGGACGACGAGTTCGCCTCCCTCTCCGGCGCCCGTGTCGTGAGGATAGCGACGAACCCAGAGTACGTGTCCATGGGATACGGCACCAAGGCCCTGCAGCTCCTGACCGACTTTTACGAGCAAAAGTTCACCAACCTCTCCGAGGACGCCGACCTCGCCATGGAGGAGACCCTTCCCAGAGTTACGGACGCCGAGCTGTCAAATACCTCTTTGCTCGCGGACGACGTTCACATCAGAGATATCAAGAAGCTGCCGCCGCTGTTTGCGAGATTCTCCGAGATTAGACCCGCTGCCCTGGACTACGTCGGTGTCAGCTATGGCTTGACGCAGCCACTCCACAAGTTCTGGAAGCGCGCCTCATTTGCGCCCGTTTACCTCCGGCAGACGGCCAACGACCTGACGGGCGAGCACACGTGCGTCATGATTCGGCCTCTGGAGAACACCGGCGCCGACCGGTCATGGCTTGGTGCCTTCTCCCGGGACTTCCAGCGTCGTTTCCAGTCTCTGCTGTCGTACCAGTTCAGGGAGTTCCAGTCAGTCGTTGCGCTGAGCATCGACGAGTCTGCCAGCATTGGCGCCAAGCTCGACGGCACTGAACCCACGGCCCTGACAAAGGTGGAGCTCGACAGATTCCTGACGCCATTCGACTTGAAGCGTCTCGAGTCGTACGCCAACAACATGCTGGACTACCACGTCATCCTTGATCTCGTTCCCACACTCGCTGGCCTGTACTTCACTGGCAAGCTCAAGGGCGACATCAAGTTGACTGGTGTCCAGCAGGCCATCCTGCTCGCCATCGGTCTGCAGAGGAAGGATATGGACGTCATCTCCACTGAGCTGTCCCTGCCGTCATCGCAGCTGCTGGCCATGTTTATCAAGATCCTTCGCAAGATCACAACGCACTTTGGATCCCTAGTCAACGCCGCCGTTGAGGCTGAGCTGCCTAGCAATAACACCATTGGTGTCAGCCGGGAGAACGCTTCTGGGGTACATGACGATGAGGTCGTCGACAAGAAGTTTGTTCCCCTCGAGACATCTCTCGAGGACGAGCTTGAGGAGGGAGGCGACGAGGCTCTTGCTAAGCTTCGCAGGAAGCAGCGCGAACTGATCGACTCCCTACCACTTGACCAGTAAGACCCATTTTCTTCAATGCGTACCTTTGAGAGCACTTTACTGACTACAACTCCCAGGTATGAGGTTGACGGTGACGCCCCCGCCTGGGCCGAAGCCGAGCAGGCCGTCAAGGACGGCAAGACTGGCGTGGTCAGCGTGAAGTCGGCCAAGTCGAAGCGCAAGGCCGGCCCTACGGCAGCCGAGATTTACGACGAGGCTCTTGGGGAGAAGAAGCACAAGAAGGCGAAGAAGTCCAAGAAAGACAGGGACTACGTAAAGATACAGGTAGGAGGGGAATAAGTGACAGAGGAGGCATAAACAAAAGTGTAAAAGCATCTTTACTTACAGGGTGAAACGGGTATTTGTCCTTACTTGGGCGGCCTCTATGCGGAGTTGGCTTGGCTTTGTTTTGTTAACAATTTTAAGAAATTCTGAACTTCTTGTTTCAAGCAAAAATGGACAGTGATGTCCTCCTCTTTCCGGGTGGAAGTGTTCAGAGACTGGACGACATCTTAGATCAAGTGACTGGCCGGTCAGTCGTGATGATCCGGCTCTGATGTGATTCTTGTGATTTCAAAGAAGGAAGGGACGAAGATGATGGAAGACATAGACACCTTCCCTTCCTCTGCCCTCCTTCCATCTTCAACATCAAGGTCGCTCTTTCCTGCGTTGTCTGCTGCTCTTCCTCTTCTCAGAGAAGGTACCTTCCACCTCGACAAACTCGTGGCAGCCACCTATTGTCATCTGACGACAACACCTCGACGATTCCCATTCTCACCATTTCAAGGCTTCGACCGGAAATTGCTTCCTCCTTTTCCATACCCTCGAGACCGTAAATACACCACTCGCCTGCTCTTTTCCCCGCCGTACAATTAATACATCTCACCGAAGCACCAGGTCGCAGGTCACCCACACCGTCTCTCGCCATCACAACCCCCCAAACTCGAACCGAGAAACAATGTGTACCGAAACCATCGCCCTCTGCGAAAGCTGCGGCCTCCACAGACACATGCACTACCACCGCTGCACAGCCTGGCTCTGGTCCTACCGCCAAATCAAATGGACCTTCACCACCCCTCTCTCCTCGACCCCGAAACCCAAGAATTGCCCCTTCCTCGACGGCGAGGTCAAGACCGAGATCCTCCCGGGCAGGTGTCCCAACGCGGCGTGCCCGGGCCACAAGCTCAAAGATGCCCTCGACTTACAGGCAGCCGCGGACGGGAAATTGGACAGAAGAACGGACGAGCAGAAGATTGACGCGCAGAGGATCAAGATGGGGCTTAAGAGGCGACCTGGGCCGGTGCAGGCGTTCCGGGAGCCGTTGGAGGTCGGGAGGCCGCATCAGAATCGGGTGCCGGTTGTGATTACGGATGGGAGGCCCGATGAGGGACTGGGAGTTGTGAGAGGACGGGGGAAGCGGGTAGAGGGGATGGGGATGGCGGAGATGGAGACGGAGGGTGAGGGGGCTATGGCTGTTCCGTCGCCTGGTCCGGCTGCGAGGGTGCCTGTGAGGAGACATAGGACGTTCCATGGTCCGATGATGAGGCCGCATTGATGGGTGTTGTTGAGACACATGGCGGGCTCATCGATTTGACGGCACGATACTACGAATTACGAGGGATGGGAAATGAATGATGACCAAACGGACTGGGGAGGGACTGATAACGGGGACTGATAATGGGAGGAAGCGTCTATACTATAGCGCTGATCGGAAGAGTTTCTCTTCGCTTTAATAATGAGCGCCGATTTCTCAAGATCATGAGGTTCTCCCAAAGGTGTGAAAGGTGTTGATGGAGTCGTGATATCGTGAAGACGGTCGTCGCCGCACATCAACCGAATTGTCCAATCACAGCCATGGCCACCGCTAAGAATGTTTCTAACTACTCGATAAGTTGGTTCCTGCATCGCGGCAAACCGGCAAGTCAAGTCCGTAAGCCCAGGCCCCAAACAGCGCGAATCAAAGCCTGTTTTCATCGCCCGCTTCCCCCCCTGAACTTTGTATTTTGGAGAAGCCAATCTTGGGCAGTGGGGTTCATTCCCCCTGTCGACGGTTGACCATCCACTGAGAAGCTCGAAGGATTCACGTCTGGCCTCCGCGCGACCTGGGGGATCAACCAACTTTTTTATGCTAAAATCCCGCCCCGTTCGTCCCATTTGTGGTTCCTGTGTAAACATTGGACCATTCCCCGTCCTGTCATCCTGTCTCGTCTTCCTTCTCGGTTGTCAACTCAACACCTCTCTCCCACACGTTGAGTCGTTGAATCCATTCATTTGGACGAGAGTTTAGGATTGTCAATTGACTCTCTGTCTCTTCCTTGACGACTAGACATCACCTTCGTTTCTGAGCTCTGACGAAACTCCACGCGCTCGATTGCTTGAACCCACCGGAATCGAACCACTCGCTCGTCCCTTAAAGCTCGTGAAGCTCTCACCAACTCTCGATCCACCAACCTCTCTCCCAAACCCTCAACATGCACACGTCCAACCTCGCCCCGGTGGCCTTCGCTGCCTTCTCCCTCCTCCTCAATCCCGTCGCCGCCATCCCCGCTCCCGTCCCCGTTCCCGTCGCCGCCCCCGAGCCAACCCTCGTCGCCCGCGCCGATGTCATCGCTCCCACCGCCGCCTGGATCAGCGTCAACAACAAGGGCGTCCCCACGACCGTCACCCCCGTCCCGACCACAATTTCCGGCACGGCCACCTACGCCTCCGCCGCCCCCAACGCCTTGACGGGCAGCGTCTTCACCCTGACCGACTGGCACCTCGTCAAGGTCACCACCAGCACGGGCACCCCGCCCGTCGCCACGGCCGACAGCAAGAGCGGCGCGGGGGCCTTTGCGCCGTGTAGTAATACCAAGGGGGACTTTTCGCCCTTCTGCGATCCGAATAAGGGGAGCACGCTTTACACCGATGGGACGTACTATGGTAAGTCACATATCGACTTCTGAAACTCGCCTCTCCCTGTACAGGTGATGAAAGTAGTATATCGAATATCAAACTGACCATCCCATCTTCCAGTAACCTGGGACCCCACCGTCCTCATCAAAGGCAACAAAACCAACGTCAACGTAAAAATCCAAGGCAAATCCGTAAACGGCACAACGGTAGGCGACATCGTCCTCAACGCCGACACAGACACCACGAACCCGGCCTCCTACGGCTACTACGCCTGGACCGTCTCCTCCAGCCTCATCCCCTCAGGCCAAGACAACGCCACAATCGAGCTCCTCATGTCCTACACCGTCGACGGCACCGCGCAGGACGCCATCACCGGCCCGCAGGTCCTCGTCGCCAAGCGGCCAGAGTGGCACCCCGAGGCCGCGAAGATGCCCAAGGGCGCGGAGCTGTACATCGCTCTCCCCACCGTGTTTGGGTTCATCATCATTTGCGTCATTGGCGGGTGTATCTGGAACCGGCGGACGCGCAAGATCGGGCTGGGGAACATTATGAGCCGGTCGAGACACGGGTACGGTGTCGGTAAGTCGCGGGCGCAGAGGCTGGGGGCCAAGGTTAGGCAGAGCGTGTTCCATGGCGGGCGCAAGGATCGCGGGATTCAGTTGAGGCAGCGGGAGATTAGCCCCGATGGGTATGTGTACCGCGACGAGCCGCTGCCTGATCAGCAGCAGAGGCAGCATACTGGCGGACTCAACACCAATGGTGGCGGTGGTCTCGGTCATGCGAGGAGGGATAGCGATGCCCTGGGAAGTCTTGCGGGAAGCCCGGTTTCGGCTACGTTCCCGCACCATGAGCCCCAGGGTGGTAATGCTTTCCGGGAGGAGATGAGGAGGCAGGAGAGGGAGAGGTACTGAGAGGGACCATGAACTTTCAGAGGCATGCCATTTGGTGTGCTGCCGACAGGAAGCTGTGTTGTCCGGCGAGGCTACCACAGAGGGTAGGTAGTAGGCGATGACGGAAAACATGAGAATAAGTGTCACGATATAGACGACGCAAGATTCAGAGATGAGCTGATTTGGAGCTCATCTTCGACGTAATATGTAACAATAATGAAACTCATGAAGAACCTCAAGGCCAGTGACTTGATCCAGTAAGATTGTGACCGGTGTCGTGATGTGCTATATTGCTACTAGGGAAGTACAATCAGCCTATGTAGTCAACCGCCTGAGGAGGGGACCGGTGAAAGACATCATAGAGTCACTCTTTCACGTCTAGCAGTCTTGCAACAAATGTCTTCTTTTTTCCAAGCCATGAGATGAAGGTTCTTTTCGAAGCAAAGCTCGAGCTTTCATACATTCCTAAGCCCTACTGAATGTTCAAACGAAGGGCACGATAGGGTCGCACATTCACATCTAGCAGTCTTGTAACATACATCTTTTTTCTTTCATCTCAGGTTGTAAAGCGGACGTTCAATTCTAGGCCAAGTTCGATTCTCTATCCTCTCCTTATCCTTACACTCGGGCGCTATCGCTAGAGATAGCGCTAATAACGAGGACTCCAAGAATGCCCACATCATGCCTTTTTCCTTTATCTCATCACTGCCCATATCTCACATACGCCGTATGGAATATGTTAAAGATAGTAACTATTGTTAGAACCTGCTAGTACCACAAGCATCGTCTTTGGTCTAGAGGTACAGGCATCTTTAGTTGCAAAGGAACCGGGCTGTTATTGAATCGTCAGTGACACAAACGTCAGTCACGGGAATCAGCCAGTACCTTGGCATCCAGGGATGTGGTCTGTCTTGCTTGAGTTCAGAGGTACGCCCTGGATATCTTAGTCTTTATAGGAATCCGTCGTTATTAAGCACATCGTCAGTTACGAATACGTCAGTAACGGAAAATAATCAGTATCTCGGGATCCTATCCGCATAAACCACTTTCTCGTTGTCTCAATTGCTTGGTTCAAAAGCATGAGCATCTTGATTATCTGAGGCAGGGGAACCACTGGCCGCATCCATGTGTGTCACGCGCACGCAGGTTCAGTACGACCGCTGGTCCTGCTGTAGGTCATACTCTCGGATCCATATTTTATAGCTATTACAGCGTTATCTTGGTACCTGGAGATTGAGGATGGGCTCCTATCCAAGTAGACTGTCTTCATCTTATCCTACTTACTTCGAAAGCAGAGGCCCTTAATCCCTATAGGAGCTACCCCGTCGTCGTCACATATATAATTAGTGACGAATACGTCAGTCACGGGAAACGGTCGGTAGTACCTTGATATCCAGGGATCTTGGCTATGGGCTCTCGTCCGAACGAGCTGCTTCAATCTTGATCCAGAAACATATTCATCCTGATTTTATGAGGTAGGATCACAGAACCATTAGCCTCACCCTATGTGCATCACTCGCACATGTGTGGGTGCTACCGCTAACCTTGCTCCCATCTCAATATTTTATAGTCGTTGCGGCGTTGTCTTTGAGACCGGTCAGGAAGACAAAAAGGCATTCTGCTGAAGATCCCGATAAAGCAGGCCCTCAGACCACGTCTCCCTCAACCTCCTTCGTATCACTTCTAAAACAACTGGACAGGCGGGCGAATGAGAGGTCATATCAGCATGTGAATTCGTAAGGTTTAATGACGCCGTCGCTACTGAACTGAGACCTCCCGATGTCTCCATGCAATTCTGGTCGTCCGATGGGTCCCCATTTACTCCCTTGATACCATCAGAAGCTGTGCAGGTGCCAGCACTTTACTTCTTGCCAGAGCTACCGGAGCTTCCACTGCCATAGCTGGACGAGCTTCTCTCGCCGCCGGGAGAGGTGTAGGTTGAGCCGCCGTTGCCATCGTTGTAGTAGGTGCTGCCGTTGGGGTTGGAGTAGTAGTAGGATCCGTCACTTGAGATGTGCTGGTCAGCTTTCTTTCCTTGATATCTCAAATAGGAAAGGGCAAGACGAGAGATACTGGTTGGAGCACTGAAAATCGGGGGGAAAAAGCCCCCTCAGACAAGCGATCGTCAACCGGGCAAGGAGGAGGAGCAGCAAGTCGGACTCACGTGTTAGAGTAGTGGTACGAGTTGGAGTTGGAAGCACTGCTACCGTAGTCACGCGCGCAGTAGTGGTTGCCCTGGGTTTGCCGGTCGATATGTCAGTCATGCACATCTCCAGCTTGAAGCTCTTTGCAGCTTCGGGAGTGAGGAATTGATCAGTACCTCGCTGTTGGTGCCGGAGCTCTTGTAATCGTAACCTTGTCCGCTCATCTTGGCTGTTTGCTTGTCGGTCTTGACACGGAAGTGGTTGATTGGGATGGTTCTGTATGCGTGGTATCGGAGGAGGGTTGTAGAGAGATGAAGAAGAGAGGATGTAAGGGTGAGGCCACCGGGAGTTTATGGGAGATTAAATAAGGTAGGCAGGTAGGTACCCAGGCAAAACACCTTGTATGATCACGCAAGGTCTGTGTATGCTTTTCCGCCCCGCACGGATTGATTGTTAGCGGGCAGAGACAACTGGGAAGCTACTTACCTACCTTAATTCATCATACTTTGTGTGTTGCTTGTGGCTTGCCAGAAGTTCTCATGTGCCTTCCCGCGGGACCCATGTCAAAGCTCCAAAGTCAAGTCAGGCAAGGACATGTGATTGCATCGTTTCCCCTTCTTATTGCCCGTTATGCGCATACCTAACCACAACCAAGTTTGTAGCGTAAAGAAGCAGCGACGAAGGGCAGCACGATGTTGGTATATTGCTTTTCCCCGACAAGATAAGCGTTTGTCCACTTTCCCCCGCTGCCAGCCAAGCTGCCACTTTTGGTGACCTGGTCTGGGATCATCCTGGTCCTTGTCGATGCTTGGGTGGATCTCATATCAAATAGGCAAACATCTTAGTTGACAGAAGAGCCTAGTGATCATGTCCAAAGAGACAAAATCAGAGGGACTGCGATTGAGAACTTGGGAATGGCTTCTAGCTTGCAGAGCATATAAGCAGTAGACTACTCCCAGGCGCGTTGTCGATGAATCGATGTGACCGGCAGTCGAGTGGGATGAGAGCCAGAGAACCCCTCACTCGCACAGCTGTCCCCCACGTTTCAGGGATCAGCTTGCATGGAAAAAGCAAATGACATCCCTCAAGCACCAACTCACTTGTTGAACTCACGCGCCTCTCATTCCTACACTTCCGAACCGAAACCAGATTTCATATGCTACCGCATCTCGCTACAGGTATCCCAATTGCGCGTAAACCCCTAAACAACATAGTACCCATCCCATTAGAGGCAAAGAAGAAAGAGTCCAGCATCCCAATTCCAATAAATATAATCACCTAATCGCTCCGTCGTCACGCATTACAATGTCTCCCTTGTCGTTATTTCATTCCAACACTTGAACCAAGTCAGTCACAAGGCACGCAAGGTGCGGAGTAAACACCCCAACGCAAGGTAAGGTTCCCTCAAAGCTTACTTTTTACCGTACCCGGAGCATGTTCGGTATCCGCTAGCCGAGGTGTACGGTGAACCGCCGTTGCCGTCGTTTTGATACCTCTCACTCTTGGGGGTTGAGTTGTGGATTGAGCCGCTTCTATCCATCGTTTAGCAGGATTCCGTCAGTCTTTCGGTTTTTGGCCCCCTCTCACGCCCCGCGCAAAACGTACATCCCCAGATCTTGAATCGAAGACTGGGTGAGGATGGTCAACAGTAAGAATGATTGACACTCACGCGCTGGGATACTGATATGAGTTCGGGTTCGCAGAGCTGCTGCTGCTGCTGTTTCCGTAGTCGCGAGCGCAGGAGTAGTTACCCTATTTATCCCCCCCGCAGTGAGTATTTTGCTACTTTCACGAGAACCTCGGATTGGCTTTGGATTCTCAAATTACCTGGCTGTTGCTCTTGTACGAATACCCCTTACTGCTTGGCATATTGTCGATCTTGGGTAGAAGGGTGAGCGGTGGGTTCTGTTACTTATTTTCCGAATGCTTCTGAGTTGGAGTTGGGCCGGGGAAGAGGAAGATGTCGTCGGGCCTTGGTTTTCTGTTTTCGCTTTTGACACAAAGTGGAGATGGGAAGAAGAAGACGAAGAAGGCGAACTTAAGTATAAGAAGAAACTCTCACTCTCTCTCCAGTTCACGGCACATGGTACGAGATACAGATCAAGGTACATAATGGGCTGATCATGGGCGATGCGTGGTTTGAAACGCCTGCGCTACTTCACCTTACCCCGCCCCACGGGAGCTCATTGGAGAAAGCCCATAGTGAGACTTTTTTTTACTCTCTAATAATTCCCGTGCCTTTACGAGTCGGGTCCATTGACAAGTTTGGATGGATGGATGGTGGGATGGGGGTGGGAACGGACGATGCGGCAAAAAAAGGACCAACGAGTGGATGAAAAGGAATGCTTTGGGCAAGGCGTCAAGCGTTCGAGCCGCATACCGCATGGTTCCTCGTGGGTCGAGCGAGGCAACACGCATGCGCTGGCAAACGGAACTGTCTCTGCATCGTTTCTTTGGGCGCTGGATTTTCTGGGGCATTAGGTATCGGTAGGACCAGTCGTTAGGTATTTTAAGCTTCATGTGGGGGGTCGGTGGGCTTGAAGCCTTGGGGGAGTGGTGAGTTGGAGGAGTCTGCTCTCTGCATGAGCAGACTCTTTGGATGAGAAGGAGTCCGAGATGTGGAGGGGGGCGAAGGGATGACTTGGATTCTGCAGCGAAGATTACTCGAGTTAGGTACTAGGCAGGGGAAAACACGGGGGTACCTGAGCTCAGGAAGCTTCATAGAAACTTGGGACGACACAAGACCTCATTCGCACTCCTCGATTTTTGAAGAGGGAAACAGCGGCTCTTTGAATAATAACGTTGCCTCCACGCTGACGTCTTAGCTCGGGGTGGTAGTGTAACAAATATCAAGGAACAGGAAAGGCATTAAGAGAGAGCAGCTGTGACCGCAAGGAGTGCAGATCCGGGAAAGCCCGGCCATAAGTAGGGGACCGACGGACGCGGTCAGGGGCATATATCTCCGAGATCTGCTTCGGTCGACTCGGATCTGACTCCGAGGCGATGGGAGAATACCACCCTTTTTGGTCTTCAGTGGTTTTAATACGCTTGAATTCAAAAGTCTATTTTTTCGGTGCTTTTTGCCGGCATATCTAGTCTAGAGGCTCTTCTATATCATTATGCGGCTCACAAAACAGCCCATTCACGACTCTGCTTTTTTTTCTTTCTGAATTTAGAGGTGATGATCTAGTCAGTTGGAAGGGTCCTTGGGGTCGCCGTCCTCGAGCTCGGCGAGGTACTTCTCGGCGTCCATGGCAGCCATGCAGCCGGTACCGGCACTGGTGATGGCCTGTCTGTATCTCTTGTCCTGGACGTCACCGGCGGCGAAGACACCCTCGATGTTGGTCAGCGGCGTGCCAGGCTTGGTGACGACGTAGCCCTCCTCGTCGGTCTCGAGCTGTCCCTTGACGAGCGAGGTCGCGGGCTCGTGGCCGATGGCGTAGAAGAGACCGTTGGCCTCGAGCGTCTCCTCTTCGCCCGTGACGGTGTCCTTGACGACGAGGTGGCTCATGAGGCCGTCGTCGCCGCCCTTGATCTCCTTGCCGGCCGAGTTCCAGCGGATCGTCACCTTCTCGTGGCCCTTGAGGCGCTTGGCCATGATCTGCGAGGCGCGGAGGACGTCGCGGCGGACGAGGACGGTGACGTGGGAGCCGTACTTTGTGAGGTAGAGGGCCTCCTCGGCGGCCGAGTCGCCGCCGCCAATGACGACGAGGTGCTTGCCCCGGAAGATGGGGACGGCGCCGTCGCAGACGGCGCAGGCGGAGACGCCGTTTTGCCAGTACTTCTCCTCGCCGGGGAGGTTCAGGCGCTTGGCGGAGGCGCCGGTGGCGAGGATGACGGCGTCGGCGGTGTGGGTGGTCTCGGGCTCGAACTCGGTCGAGTACTTGAAGGGGCGGGAGGAGAGGTCGAGGTTGGCGACGGTGTCGGAGATGATTGTGGTGCCGAAGCGCTCGGACTGGGCCTTCATGTTGTCCATGAGCTCGCCGCCCATGATGCCCTTGGGGAAACCGGGGAAGTTCTCGACGTCGGTGGTGGTGGTGAGCTGACCGCCGGCGGCGATGCCGTTGGCCATGAAGCCCTCGTAAAGGACGGCTGGAAGGGGAAAAGTATCGTCAGTGGGATGGTCTTGGAGTAGGGGGAACGAGAGGAAGTGGGAAGTGGCTTACGCTTCAGCTCGGCGCGCGCCAGGTAGACGGCGGCGGTGTGGGCAGCAGGCCCAGAGCCAATGACTGTGGCATGAGGTTAGCAAAGGCAAATTGCAACATTTGAAGCCATCGCGGCTCGATCATGTTTGAGAAGCATGTTTGTCTGTGCTGGTCTGCAGGAGGGGCGACAACGCAGGAGCGGAGAGTCGTGACATACTGACAACCTTGCTGTGCATTTTGCGGGCACTTGACTTTAAATCAACAGGGTTCGTAGAGTTCTTCTTGAGGGACGTGGTGGCTGCGGCAAAGGATAGACCAGTGGCGCTTGAGCGAAGAATTGTTCGTCTAAAGGTTGAAGAGAACAGTTTGGCGGTGATATGCGCGTTCAGGAACACGCACTATCCTCTCCAAGAAATGGCGGGGTATCAGAAAAAGAGAGATATATGTACAGCAAGAGGGGAGGAGGGGGTGCCACAGAGTCACAGTACGCCAGGGGGCGTGTGAGAGGAGGGGTGGAGGGGCAAAACGAAAGGAAGGGGGCAGGAGCAGGACGGCGACGGCAACGGAGTTTGCTTCCAATCAAGGCCTGGAAACTCGTGGACCGCTATCGTGACGGCAGCCCCGGGATGGTAGTGGTAACACGGAGTACAGACAGTGGTTCTGCAGCAACAGCACAGCTAAAGTGATTTCTAATGGTGGTGGCCGGGATCTGGGAGACTGATGCGTTGCGCTGGTGGTGGTGGTGGTGGATTCCAGAATTCCAGAAATTTTTAATCGGGGCCTGCCGCACGATTCAGGGTGCATTTGATAGCGTCTTGTCAGTCGGCCAAGCCAAACCGCATGTGGTCTGGATGCGTGATCGGAGTGCCGTCCTCTGTCGTGACTGCGTGAATTACCTAAGCACCGAGTCGCCGACTCCCCGTTCCGTCGGTAGCCCCCACTTGCCGAGGCTCTTCCGAGTGACGCAACTCGGCTCCGAGCCACAAATCTGCTGCACGGTGTGCCATGTACCTACCTCAGGTACCTCTCTCTTCGTCTTCTCATGAATTGTGGACTGAGATGGTTACCGGTGTCGGGAAGTTTATAATCTACAAGGGTTCTCATGCTGCTGGGAATCTTATCAATCGCATCAGCAATAATTTGGAATTGTTGACGTCAATGGAGCTTCTGCCTCATAAGACCAATGTCTAGATTGGAGCCAAGGCCGTCTTGTTCGGCGATATCTCAATATTCCTTGCGTTCAAGTATCAAAAATTATCGCGCACGCGATCAGAAGGATGAGTCAATATTGAACTATGGATCCTTTCCCTCGAAGACACCTTACTCATTTGCTTCATAACCTCACCCACGTCACATGCTTTTCTTGTTTTTTTTTTTTTTCGCAGCCACGAGTCTTACGTTTCGCAAGTGCGCTTGCTCGGGGATATTTCTGACTTAATAATCACTCAAGCCGAGTGAATTAGAACTACCAAGATCCCTCAACGCATGCTCAACCTCCTCCGAGAACGCGTATTCAATATCTTCTTTCAGATGGTGAAGAGGCTCCTTCACGTCGACTAATTCACATCCATCATTCTGGATATCTTCGAATTTCAGAAACGGCTATTCCAATCTGACCAACAGTTCTGCATTGCGACGAAGAACACTAAGTCAATCAAGGAAACTGCAACTGTAGGCGAACTCTTGGTGACAACCTTTGGTACATCAAATCCAGCCTTGCAATATACTTGCACCTTAAGCAAGCATCACGAGAGCGACCTCAGATCGATGTTTTAACGACATGTCATAAGATTAAAAGTGTATACAGTAAGAGTCGGCTACAAATACGGCGGCCGCTGGATAAATGTCGCTAGTCCGGCCTTTCCCCTACCCAAAGGCCACAGGCACCCATATTCCACGCACTCAATACCCTACGCATCTGGCAGCCCGGAAATTACAACACCGCTAACAAAATCCTTGGCGTGCCCTTGCGTATCCATCTTGCCAGTACCATTCTTCAGGTAACAATACTCCCCCGGCAACTTAATCATAGCAACAGACCGACAATACCCTCCCGCCTTGACATCCCCGCTGGCAAGATTGCTCCCATACGCCTGGTTATGCGCCGCACACAGCGCCATACACTCCTCAAACGTCGAAACATACACCTTGAGGATATCATACAGCGCCGGGTTACCGTATGCCGCGCCCGAGGGGTAATTCACCTCGCAGAGCTGACGGAAGGTCTGCGTCGAGTAGCCGGAGCCGATCTTCATTGCGTTGCCGCCGGCATCGGTGGGCGTGTAGGTCGTCGTGTTGATGCTCGGGCAGCCGCCGTCCGTCGGGGCGGAGCGAATCCCCGTCGGGATCGAACGGGCCGTGGATGAGGTTGCTGTCGAGCTGGAAGATTGGGCGCCTAGGCCTGAGCTTGCGCTTGAGGCTGTAGGCGCTGATTGCGAGCCAACTGTTGCTGAGGCTGTTGAAGACGGATCTCTGTATGGACATTAGATTCAGGCAACTATGGTCTCGTCTTCCTCCTGTGAGTGGAAGAGACAGGTGAACATACACTGACACCGCCGAACTGTTGGCCTTTTGCGCCACCAACCCTCCCGCCACGCCGCCGGCGATACTCCCCGCAAGAACAACTACCAGCGCAATTACCAGGCCCCAGAAGACAGGCACCGTTAGACCGAGAACGCGCCGTCTCTCTGGCGGCGGCGCGTCTGCCGCCGCGGCGGAAGCATACGCCGGGTGATGGGCCTGCGTGATTGTCGTCCACGTCGACTTTTCCAACGGGCTCTGGAACTCGGCGGGGTCATACGGGATCGGCGCGGTGGAGTACCGGCTCGGTGCCGCTTCGAGGCCCGGCTGGTCTGGCGCCGTCGCCTCCGCGTGGGGACGGTGTTGGATTCGATCGGCCATTCCTAAAATACTCTGTCGTTTTCCCTCCTTTTTTTCTTCTTTTGCTCCGATATCCTGCCAGGAGAGTAGAAAGAGACGAGGCGAAAGGCCAACGCGCACGACGATCACAGATTGAACGGAAAGAATGGCATCAAGATCAAAAGGAAACCAAGAGCAAAAATGAGATCGGGCTGCCAGCCGAGTACTTGAATAAGAGCTCAGCTCGCAAGGGTGAACACACCGTCAGACCCCGGCTACGATGGTACTGTAAGCGGCAACCGAGCTTACCATGCAGCGCGCCACCTGGGGGGTTCGCTTTTCACACGATGCCTCATTGAGCTGAGAAACCCATGTACGAACAAGCTTGTTTTGGGGATTGGAGACAGCACGAGCCTTACCTTCCCTTCTCCTGAGACAATTCTCTGTCTGCCTCCCTCGTGGTAAGCGCAAACGCGACCGCCCGGCGACGCCACGTTCCATCCCATGCAATTTAGCCTCAGCCCTAAAGCGCGAACAGTGAGAAGGGGGACGAGAGGAGGGGGGCCAAGCGTATGATGAACGCTTCATGTGCAAGCTGTCGCGACGGCAGGAATCCGTCTACGGATACTAACGAACCCTTTTCGAAACGGCGCCCGATGGCGATGGTGGTGAGGGCGGGTGAGCGGTGGTTGGCTGGCCTTGGGGTCGTAGCCGCCGGGGCGCCTGCATGTGCTTCGCCTCGTTGGCGCGTCAACCGAAATAACTCTTGTCTAGCCTGCGTCTGAGCTGAATCGCAACTGCAGCTGTGTAGAAGTCTGATTTGGTTGGAAGGGATTCTCGTGGTCGAGTTGTACTTCGCGGTAATTCGGGATTTCCGAGGTTGAAATGACGGGCGACGATGAAGAGATCTAACTTTCCTAAGGGAGTTACAATGACCCGAGCAGCAGGCATCTCATCTTGAATAATCATCACCCTATATGGAAGCAAGACGACTGATTACAACGACCGCGCCGATTTGGCTACCAACGATGTCCTTGGACATGAGATTGAAGCTCACGATGAGATTTGATTCACAATAGTGTCTTTTGCATCTTCTCAGCCACCTTTGAGGGCTTCAGACTTACTCAATAATGGTATAACTTGAGAGTCGCTATGTACCATGGTCTTCAAGAACATATCTTAGTTTCCATCCACCGAACCCTACCAGGTGTCAGATTCGACAAAATTGGATGACGTGACAGACTAAATCATGTATCTTGAGCGGTAGTGATCTGGGAACATGGGAGGTGGCCTATCGGCCAAGAGGATCCAGTGCACGATATCGAAGAGAACTACAGATTCATGGATTTCATAGCTATGGCTACGTAGATAATCTTCCAGTCTCAGAGTCTGCGGAACCCATTCATACTCGAATATTCACACTACCAACCCCTCCAGCCACCATCAAGCCTCGAACATCAAGAAAGCTCATGTCTCCTATCATGGTTACTAGACATCTCATTCGGCACAGGCTGTCCATGCATTTCAACCGGCACATATGCCGTCCGCTCGGACTTGGCCCATGGCGACGACGGCCCCGTTCCGGAAGAATCCACCTGGCTCGACAGCGCCGCCCTCGTCTTCCTCTTCTCACGCAACAACATGACGGTCAGCGCCGCGATCGCCAGCGCCAGCGGGGTGCCGATGCCCAGCCCGATTCCCGCCGCCGCGCCCGTCGAGATCCCGTTGCTACTACTGGACTCTGCCGCGGTCGCGGAACACGTGGCGGCGGCCCCGGTGCTTTGTCCTGCTACTGCCGCGGTCGCGGTCACCGTCGTCGTCGCGAGGTCGCCGAGGTCTGATTTCAGATACTCGTTGAGCAGCATCCGGCCCGCGGGAACGCCAAAGGTGTAGTTTGCGCAGTTGCCGGAGTTTTGACATGCGAATTTCTTGTCGCCGCATAACGCGACACCGCAATGCCGGCCGGGGACTATCGTAAAGGTCAGTCCATACCAACCAAAGGCACAGAACTCCCCCAAAACAAGAGAAGAATCTCTTCCCCGTCTTCCTACCAAGAAGTGAGTTTCTTACCTCCGCCGGTAATCTCCTCCTTGTCGCAGTACTTCGGACACCCGCTCCTCGACCAATTCTGATCCGTACACGCGCCGCGGTAGAAGCTCAGCTCCGTCTGCGAGAAGCAGAGGCCGTTGCTCATGCAATAATGATTCTGGAAGCAGCACGCCGCGACCTCGGTACCGCCGGCGACGGGACAGGCTACCGCCTGCGTCGCCTCGACGCCGTTGGGCCAGTAACACGTCTGGCCCGCCACCGCCGTGACCAGCGGCACCGTTGCAAGGAGAAGCCGCCATTGCAGCAGGGGCAGATGCATTGTCAACGATGGGTGCTGCGCCGAGCAATCTTGGAGAAAGGTAAGAGCGAGCTTCGGCACGACGGGAAGGGAACGCGAGGAAAAGTCTTGGGTTGGTGCGGGACGGAACGCCGCGATTAATAAATTTCACTCCATGCTAGGCACAATGGCTATGCTTCAAGTTCCTATGCCCAAGCTGGGCATTCAAAGTCACCTTGAAGCCAGGGTTCTAGAGACATGCAGCGCTTGGCGAGTGATTTTGGGGTCGAGGGATTCGAATCCCTGACCAACTTTAGACGCCTTGAACGAATCACGCCGCACACTGGCTTGGCTAGATGGGTTTCGCGCCGCATGGAAATGACCGCAATACAAGACTCTCCAGCCCAGTTGCCATTCACTTATATAGTGTAAGGACTGCCAAAACTGTTTCGTAGAGGAGCGCTATGTGAAAGGTCTGCTGCAAACACCTGCAGGTCCCTCTCCACCAGCTCCACGGACACCAAGGGTTAATTTTGTTGCCTTGCGGCCCTTGCCGGAATGGCTGCGATCGTCATCGATCCCCTCATCAGAAAGAGACGGCTTTCACAGGGGTCGTCTTTTACGAAACGCAAATTGGGAATAGCTCAACAAGGGGGAAAAAAAGCATAGAGATAAGCTTGTTGCAAATCATAGTCAACCATCTCGCTACGCTAAGTGACGTGCTCATTATAATCAACCCCTTCTCCATCTCGTCGCCCGGACTATCATACAGCTCTCGCTCTGTTTACAAATTTCCATTCCATAAAACAAGCCGCAATGGCCGAAACGGCAGCCAATGGAATCGCAGCAGTAAATGCCACGCGGAGAGCATCATTATACACAGAAACCATCATCGGGAGCGCCTCAGCCGGCACAACCGTGCGGAACGCCGTCACCCCGGCCCCGATCACTGCCGGGATATCTACCCCGGGAGCCGAAGCCCGCAGCAAGTGATTCTGAAACAGCGCATTCCCGATAGACACAAAAACGGCTCCGCCCAGCGCCTGCGACGCCACGACCGCCGCCGTCCCGACGGGCACCTCATCCGGCGGCAGGACGGCCTGCACGGCGGTGAATACCTGCTGAATCGCCATCCCGAAACCCGCCGCCACGAGAATCTCGAACCCGATCCAGTGCGGCGTCGGCGTGTCGGACGAGAGCGCAAGGAGCTTGCCGCACCCGGCTGTCGCGATCATGCCTCCGATTATGGCCGGGGCTGGGGGGCGACCCACGACGGAGACGAAGATGCCTGCCAGGAGGGAGAGAAGGGCTATCGCCGCGACGTAGGGGAGCATGTCCACGCCGGAGGATACGGCGCCCTCGCCGCGGACCGCTTGGAACCAGATTGGGAGGAAGTAGAGGTGGACGAGGAGAGCCCCGTACGTGGCGAAGGCTGCGACGCAGGAGGCGGCTACAGTTCGTTGGGTGATGATGGCTGGTGGGAAGAGCGCGCCGTCCTGTTTCCACCACTGCCATGCCATGAAGACGATGGCCGTTGCGCCGGTGCCTGAGAGGAGGCCGATGATTTTTGTGCTTGACAAGGCTTCGCCTTGGGTGATGTACTGGAGGGCTAGGAAGAGCATTACGCAGGCTCCGAGGAGGAGTACGTTGCCTATCAGGTCTAGGTCAAGAATCTTGTTGAGGAAGGTTTTTTGGTGTTGCGGTTCCTGCCGAGGGTGGAAGAAAAAGAGAAAGACGATGAGGGTGAAGCCTGCGATGGGGAGGTTGATGAAGAAACACCATCGCCACGTCTGGGAAGGGGGTCAGTCACTTTCTCTTTTTTTTTTTTTTTCCTTTTTCTTTTGCGGACATTCGGAACTGCGGGATCACTCACGACAAGGTCAGTGAAGGTACCTCCGAGCAGAGGACCGACCGTGGCGCCGAGGCCGAAGCTGTCGTTGCATAAGCGTCAATACGTCTTGAACTTCCCTCTCTTTGGATGGAGGTTTCTTACATCAATCCGACGATGGCCGTACAAACCGGCCGCACTCTCACGGGGACCGCCGTTGCGATAATAACAAAACTCCCAGTGAGGACCCCAGCGCTTCCAAAGCCAGCCACGGCACGGCCAACGATGAGCGCAAGAGAATCGGGGGCGAGGCCACAGATGAGCGATCCAGCAAGGAACATGACTATGGCTAGGACGTATGCCCATTTCACGGAGAAAAGCGAAAAGACTCTGCCAAATACAGGCTGGAAGGCGCATATCGTGAGGAGCTGAGCTGAGCCGTACCAGCCGATGTCTGCGGTGGATTGAAAATCTGATGTGATCTGCGGTATGGCCTGGTACTGTCAGTTTGGGAGGTTCGTCAAACGAAATGGCCACTTACGGTTGTGAGAAGAGTTCGATCTGCCGAGATGGACAACACCGCGAGACAAATCCCAACTACCAGAACCGCAAGCCGCCATCCTTCTACCCATTGCTCCCCTTCAACCTGGTCGCTCAAAGACGGCGACATCACGGCGCCATGCTTCTCCGCCCTCGCCATATCGAGATACGTCACTTGGCGCTGGTAGTCCCCGCCATCAACATCGTCAATACCCGGCTCAAACTGTCTTGTGAAACGGCTGATCCGAGCATCAGTCTTGCCAGGATGTCTCTGTTCCGTGACAGGCGTGAGACCCTGCTGCCCCATCCCCCGCGGCTCACTACTCGATGTGGACCCGTGGAGAGACGGATGGCTCGCGAGGTGCCGGAGCTGCGGGGCGAAGATGGACGAGATGATTGACACGGACTTGGATTGCGGTGATGAGGAGGCGTTTCGTTCTACGTCGTCTGTTCTAGAGAGCGTACGTGAGTCTGAGACGGTGTGTGACGGGACTCTCTTTGTGGCGAAGGGGGACGCGCTTTGGATTTGCGTGGGCGAGATCGAGTCTTCGCTAGGCATCATGCGTACGGCGCCAGGTCGTCGTAGAGATGATATCCGTCGCGGGATCGGTGGCGGTCGTGGCCCGTCGGTTAGGGTAACTGAGGATCTGATGGAATCGTGGCGGCGGCATTGGTTTTCATTGTAGAGGCTCTGATATGCCATCGAGAGTTCGCTGTTCCTCTTGCGTGTCTCTTCGTCTGTCACATCCGTCGCCCTCTTCGCCACGGTTCTAGTGGCAGAGGGATGGTCCTGTGATAGGCGAGCCCTTTCTTCCCATTCTTCCGTCACGGATTGTGGCAGAATGTCCTCCCCATCGTTGTCATTCTCCTCTGAGTAGGATGAACGTAGATTGTCGTCGAGGCCAGGTAGTGGAGTAGCGTGGGAGTGTATGACTGAGATTCGCGAGCGCTCCTCGCCGAGGAACTCTGAGGATGGCCTAGATCCGAGTGAGGGCCTTTTTGTCTTGGGTGCACCGCTTTCAGCTACGGGCTCTCGCTTTCCGGCATCATTTTCCATCTTCTTGTCATCTCGCATGCTGGAAGAGCTTTGGAAGCTAGTGTATCGGACGGCACAATGGTCTGTGTACTTGATGTTTGGGTAGGTT
Source organism: Colletotrichum tamarilloi (assembly GCF_030869305.1). NCBI lineage: Eukaryota > Fungi > Ascomycota > Sordariomycetes > Glomerellales > Glomerellaceae > Colletotrichum > Colletotrichum tamarilloi. The sequence continues at coordinate 263,004 of NW_026849415.1, read as the reverse complement.
CCGAGTTCAGAAAAGAGGTGCTGTTGGGCATCGCAGGTCGTCCACATATATTAAAGCTGCCGCCTTCTGCTTAAGAGGAGGGGCCAGAAACCACCCACAGTCTCTATTTAGCTTCATCACTAGTTCATACCCTGCAGTTGATTGACTGTCTAGATCATCGGCGGCGCCCGAAAACACTGGTAGAACATCCTCAGCTGCGCGCGAATTGTCATTAGCTCGATTTAGGAATAGCCTCGCGTTGAACGCACTTACTACCGAGGCGTTCTACGGAGTAGCTGAACGTCAGACTCCAAAGTGATGGGCTGAGCTAGCAAGCAAGACTGCCCGATGTCGGTAGGTATGGGTCTGTAGAGAATATCGGTTGTGAGACAGGAGGCAGCATGCCATGTGGCTCACGGGCAAGACTGGCACCGCTTGCCAGATCAAGGACTAGATCGGCCAAGTTTCAGTGCCATTACTAGCACACCATTTCTGACAGCCATCATCTTTTGATGAACCGCGGGGATCCCCCGTTAGAACCATGGGGCTGGTGAGCTGTTGTTGAGGATCGAACAAAGCACAAAGCAGCAGCCGAGGGGGCGCTAGCACATGGTGAGGGGAAGTGTGGCGGAAGAGGGTGCCATTCGCGGCGCCGTCGCCGTGAAATTTCTAACTAGACGGGATTCCGGGGCCGATGTCTTTGTTTGTCGGGACCTAAGACAATGAATTGGGATGGGAACATGAAACATGGAGTCCAGAGAAGGCAGTTGGTGGCCTCGTCATTATCGGAGAGAGATAGGAGTCTGCAAATTCATCGCTTGCTTGGCCTATCCGTGCAGTTGCAGTGCTTTTCGTCCACGGAATGAATCATGGGAGTCTTGTGTATCCGTATGTCGTTTCGGGTCAGCAGTGGGGGTAGACTTCGATGCGGTCCTGGTGATGAATCAGAGTCGAGGACAATGGGTGTTTAAACGAAATATCAGACATGTTCCTTGTGGGTTATAGGGAACATTTAACCAGCTTCTCGTCAGTTACAGAAACAAAAGGGACTTCTGCTCAGAAGCTTAAGATGGTTATACCCCTAATCCTGAAGTGCAGCGCTACCGCTTTCTGTAACTTTTGCCTTCGAGTCCCTATGCAGGCATTTTTTTTTCTCTAAACTCTTTTCATCTTATCACTCCATTGTTGCTTCATCATCGACATTTACCTTGCTTCAGTCAAGTAGCCGACGGATCCCGCTACGCCATCCGTTCATTAGTGGCTGGTATTGTCACGATTGCCCATGTCTCATAAGCCATGGCACCTGCTTGTTTATGCCATATTACTGAATTATTGATCACGATCTTGGTGTGGGAGGTTGAAAGAAGTTCAGGGTTGAAACAAGGGGAGGCTTGCCCGCGCTTCGCCACTTTGATGCTGCCCACCTGGAGCAAGCCGTCCTGCTGCCGGCACTTAGGCCAAGAGCTTCATCGGTTGAACTCATCGCAAATACAACATACGCTTGGCAAGACTGAACATACCTCCAGCATTAATTGCACGTGATGTCCGTCAATTGTCTCACTCCGGACTAAGGCGCACACCACTTCCATGGCTGTGGCATCATGGCAGTATGTCAATAGTCCCGGAGGCACGAGGCAATTAATCATGCCAGTAACACATTTTCCATTCATTCTTAGTGCCACGCATGAGCCAAACTGATGGACAGAAATCCAGCAACTCAAGTGCTCGAGAACGCTTGTTGAGTGAGAGGAAAGGAAGAATGGCCTCGAGAGTCAGCATCTTGGATTTTGGTCGTATTCGTACTAGCGTGATCTGCGGACCAGGATTCCCCAGACGATCCGACCACACACCTTGAAGGCCCGTAATTCTAAATCCATCGACCCGCCTCACTCCGGCAGACCGCAGCCCGCACGACTTCAGATGTTTCCTCCCCATCTCACCCTATCCCACCATCTTTCACCATCAGACATGGCATTTCACTTTTGCATACAGTCAGACATGGGCACACTCTTGCAATAAACTCATGTCATTTGTTCCACAATCCGGAGTAAACTCCCGCCCTGCTTTCGAACCTCAACCAATACTCAAGCCCACCAACATCACCGTCACCGTCACCGCCACCAATAGCACCAACAAGGTATCTCGTCTCCTCTCGTCTCCCCCTCACGCCTTGAAGACTCTGGCCCGAGCACCGGGCCCAATTCAAGGACCACCCGACCAACAATGCTTTCGTGTCTATGGTATTCTATGGGTTCATGCTTTGTCCAAAATAAAAACGCAAAAAGAAGTTAAGCTGAGTTGTGAAACTTTATCAGGTCTCGAGCTCAACCGTGGCGTTTTTACCTCCCAAGGTCACTGCCGCCGCCAAAGTCTGCTTTTCGTTGAAGACGGCGGCCGGGTTGGACTTTTTCGACGCAGATGCGGCCGCCTTGCTGCGACCGCCCTTCTTGTAAGTTGAAATGTAGAACATGATGAAGAGGATCAGGTACGACGTCAGGATGGCGCCGCCGGTCACGGCTGAGTAGAACTCGCCGCCGCACCGGCCGACGTGGGGAAGGATCTCCTTGAAGTACGTGTCTGCGAAGACGTCGTAAAAGCCAAAGTAGACGAAACCTGTCGGCGCAGATTAGCATCGGTATGATCATTATTTGCGTCAATGGCATGTCGAGTGAGCTGGGGGGGGGGGGGGGGGCCGGGTTCGACCCCCAAGGGCCCACCACAAAGGGGGTATTCGGCAAAAGTGTGATCCCCTCTTCCCCCCCCCCTTTGCCCCCCGCCGCGGTCGGGAGGAAAAACAAAAACATGAAAAGGGGGGGGGGGGGGGGGGGGGGGGGGGGGGGGGGGGGGGACCGGTTCGACTCACCAAGGTCCAGCACGAACTGGGTAATCTGCAAGACTGTGATCCACTGCTTCCACCACACCTTGACGCCCCGCGCGGTCTGGAAGTAATACCAATACATGACAACGTGCACCGTCAGGTTGAGCGTGATGGGCACCCAGGATAGCGGGGTGCCTCCGATCAACTGGCTGAAGCAGAGGAGCGCAGTGGCCGGGTGGTGGTAGCAGTGGAGGAAGGTAAGGGGTTTCTTCTTGAGCATCAAGAAGACGGTATCGATGAGCTCGTAGTACTTTGTGAGGTAGTTGATCTGCCAGGAAGAGTTAGCTTATGTTCTTAGTTAGAGGTGGTTTGAAATACTACTCACGTAGTAGAGAACGACTAATTGTTGTGTCCAGCCTGTGGGTCCGCAGATGCATTCGTAGATGCCCTTCTGCCACAGGCTTGGTGCGATCTGTTCGACGAAAAGAACCAGTAGAGCTCCGCTGAGGAGAGACAGGAAAAAGTTGTGGATTTTGAAGAGCGTGTCCAGCTCCAGCGGTTTGCGGTTGCGCATCACCTCCCGGCCGCCAAAAACGACTACGAGATACAGCACCACCAGAGTCATGGCTTCAGTGAAAGTCGAGAGCGGTGTCTGTCCGTAAACGAATTCGAAATCGCTGGCAGGGTAGCCCATGACCGACTTGTAGACCTTGTCGAATGTCGTCCATGGCGAGAGAAGCGCTGCGGATGCATCTTTCACCACCATAAACCCGGAGATGTTGCCGCTGGAGGTGAGATTATCGGGAAACATGATGATAACTGGGGGAGAGAGTTTGAAGAGTCTTGAAGAAAGAAAGAGAAAAGATTCTCACGTAGAGAGAAGGAGAAGAATTGCAATCGATTTATGCTAATGTGGATGAGTACCTCAATGCATGACCAAGACTTTACCATGGGAAAATGGGGCCGCCGCTCTACGCCCCAAGCTCGACCATCTCGATGCCTCCGTTTCAGACCACCAACTCAATTGCTTTAAGCACACCAGCCTATGACGGCATTTCTTTTCTTTACGGTCCTCGCGGGTACCCAATGCATGATGAGCGCGAGCCGCAATTAGATTGTTCATTCCCCGTAGCTACCCAAGCTTTTGCCAGCTCGGTACCAATGCTCCGAAAGCTCGTACCCAGCTTTACGTGGAGCTACGACGGACCTTGACGGACGTGTCTGATACCCGGGTTCGCTTACATCCCACACGGGTTATGCCTTAGCTTTGAGAGGCGTTACGTGGTCCTCTAGCGTGTACCCGATTTTAACCCCTCATCAGAATCAGGCTTTTTCTATTGAAGTTAAAGATGGTATTTGCTTCTCGCTTTCAGACACTAGGGGCAGTGCAAACTAACCAGTGGAAACGACCTTGTTGGTGTAGCTATCACGCCAGATGAGAACAGCGTTGAGAAGGAGATTGAATTGGTACTGCCAGCGTTTGGCCTATGTTAAGTCACCGGCCATCATTCAAGCCAACTCTGCTTTACTCAGCAGTACACTCGATGGGATCTCAACAAAGACATCACTTCAAGATGGAAAGTTATCTCTCTTTAACCGCTGGCACGAAAATGTTGGAAAACCCCTAGCTCTAAGCTCTGGCCCTCTACGATAATGGCTACAGTTGAGGTGGGAACTGCGAAAGTGTGTCGGAGAAACAGCGTCCAGATTAGCATACTTTATGGTTCCTGCATGGTTTCCTTTCATCCGAGTGGAGCTTGGTTCATCTGACTCCCTCTAGTGTCTCAAGAAACGCTTCGTATGCACATCCCTTCACAAGAAACAACGAACATCTCTCTCACGCTATCATGAGTTTTCAGCTCTAAGACAGAGATGATGATATCGGACTCAACGCAACTGACACTTCACTCTCTGGCTCTGCTTGCTACCCTGTATCCAAGGTCTCTTCAGCTTCGACGACTCAACCCCTGTATAATTGGCCCGCCCCTTCAAATGTTGGGGGGTGGTCTATCCATCCACTCCCACCACGCGATTTCTACGTGTAAATACTCAGTATTGAGCTTTCATCATCCACAATGATCCTCATGCGGCGGTGTTTTCGAAGAGACTATAATATCACGCTTCTTCGCAGCCTGTGTGCTCGTCCGCCATCTTTTAAGTCAGTTCAGCATCGCCGTCGCCTTCTCAATCCTTCATATCCATGCTCGGCATCATCTCTTCTTGACTCATGTATCGGGACTTAATGATGCTGACACCATCAGCGAACTCCTCGGAGACAACTCGAGAGCATAGCCTACAGGCGCTGCGAACTCTGCTATTATTTGGACTGGTAGTACGTCCCTGTACGAAGATGGGATCTCGAAGAAAAGCTGTAGCTCTGTTTCAACGTCCGATCAGGCCTTTGAGACCTCCAAGATGCTCAATCTTGACAGTATCGTAAGTTCTCGATGCGGCTGGCTATGCATCAAGATGAGCTGTAGTGTGGATTAGACGCCACATTGCCCAAGCGTGGACCTCGAGGTCTAAGGAGCGATGTGCTAGGTATTTAATAGGCAGAATTTACGACTTACTGGCCCTTTATATCGTTTACACATCCCTTATCTCTTCTTTACACGACAAACCTACCTTATCATGTGGGGCTAAGGGTATATATATCATCCCAACGTCGTTCCTGTCACCATCACAGCGGTGTCCGTTTAGGTCGACGGGTCAGGTCAAGCTGTGTGCCTAGTGTAGTGATCAAACAAATGCTCCAATGAAGTCAAAGTAGAGGTTGTTTGAGGGGCGCGCTGTTCGAGTCCGGACAGGGGCGTGTATAACATGATCAATATTCCCCCTCCTTCCGTCCTAATTTCTTTTTTCTTGTTTTGCCGGAATTTATGTCTGGCTTTCCGAGGTCTGAGAGACTTTAAGGTTATCAACGCCTTTGTGTATTTACTCTGGCAAAGCCAGTACGTGTTAGACATCCTGAATGGTACTTTTCCTGATCAAGTAGATGGCTCAGGAGCGGACGCTTCTTAGATGCAGAAGTAGCGACTGGGTCAGTGACGGGCTGATCACGTCGAGCTGAGCGCTCGTCCAGAAGGCGGTGCTTTTAAGCGGAGGAAGAATGGGATATTTACACGTCGAGACTGATCTTCTGGCCTATCGAAGTGACTTTTGTTGGTCATAGTAGCTTTAAGGTCGGATTTCACTTGGGCAGATAGAACAAGCAAGAGCGGGCAATATCGGAGTGCAGATTACGTCGAAGGCCCTTCTGGTGGCATATATAAGCAACCCTTCTCCTTCTCTTCGGAGTTATTTCCAAGAGGGAGGAGTCATCGTTATAAACATCAAGAAGCGACAATACAGACGTGCTGCATGCTTTGGAAGCTACCGGCTCACACGCTTTGTATTCAAGTGGTTTCCGTTCCGGCAGGCAACATAACTTAAAGCCATCGTTAAATCTACTTTTTCTTAACATGTCAGGTGAGACTAGCCAGCGAGGATCACGAGCTGAGCTTTCATTCCTCCTACGTGCACCATTGCAGGGAAGCCTTTGCCAAATGCTGTGATAGTGAACCATAAGATTCAGTTCGCATTGGCATCGTTGGTCTTCGAGAAGCCAGCTTACGTTGCCCTCACGGTCATCGAAGACAAAGAAGTTGATGGAACTCTTCGCACGGAGTATGCTGTTGCCAATCTCGACGAAGCGTGACATGACTAGTCTTCATCGTGGAACAAGAATACATCCCGGAATACTACACAAGACGCTCTAAGCTGAGTAGGACGCCTCTGAACTATTATCAAATTCAGCAAGAGACGGTCCTTCTGCCCATCTGATAAAGCTTATCAGAGACCCCGATGAATACTTTAGATAGTGCAATTGCTTCAATCAACAATATGCCCTCATCCAATGCGAGACACTTCACGACGTTGGAGGAGATTAGACAGTTCTTTGCATTGATGGACGCTCTTTTATATTGTGAAATCGTGTACTATGCCACTTGGTCAAGACGTTTCTGCTCATAAGTTTCATCAGCAGTCGCATGATACGCAACTTGGTGTTTCAGCAAGACTTTCCGGCTTTGTCCACTCAGCGCCCAAGAATGGTGTCAAAGACGGAGAACAAATTTGGCTTGAGGCCTTCGCTACTCTGCCGTTAGTGTGCAAGCGAGCTAGCGGCTCTGCGCCTGAGATAACGTCAGCTGCAGAGCATCCAGCTAGCGCCTGAGAACGCAACAGGTCTCAAAAGCTAGTCTGTGTCACGACTGGCCCTGTCTTTAACGGCGTCGATCTGGCAGATCGTGGCGCCACGAGTTCCCGTGTTAGCCTGGTGGAGACCATCAACTTTCCACGTGCGAAACGTTCTTCAAGACGAGCGGCGGATTGCAATCTTGGAGAAAACGTCTGCCCATTAGGAAGGGTTTGGGCACATGAAGAGTTGACGATATGAGTCACTCCACCGTGGCATTGAAAGACTCGTCCAGGCTCGGCATTCACTTTGGCATGTTCATTCCGAAGGCGAAGTAGCTAGGGGACCTACCAGAGAAGCAGCTTGTCAGCGAATCGACATCACGTCTAGATATCTCGAGTCCGCTGGTCCCTGATCTGTGCCTAGGGCCTTCTAGCCTTCGCTCCGATGCCCAGGCGTGCCAGGCAAGTCGTCTCTGATAAAGCCAAAGTAAAGAAAGAGGTCAACATTGCGACCAAAGCTCCATATTGTTCCGCATCCACCACTCATGCAAATCACGTATCGATGCATGGCTCTCTCGGAATATCATTGGGCGATGGGGATGACATCAGATAGAAAGCCCGGCAGAGAACAAATTCACATGCGCATGGAGGGAGGCTGCCCCATCTGTTAGGACCAGACTATATCCCATCTACTCATGTCACCCTCCTTGAATCCCAGAGCACTGCCACAGGAGAACACATCGCCAAAAGCCCTGCATAGCTGATCCCGAACTCAAAACTACCCTCCCCAATCACACGAACCCCATAAACCCATGCCTCCGTCACCAGGAATCATAGCTCCAAGAAAGCCGATCTTCAACTTCGGTATGTGTTCCCCAACAAGCTAGAACAATGTCGTCAGCCCCGGACGGCCGCATATCCCTGTCTGAGACGACGTGGTGCCAGCGATGTGTGATGTCAAATCTGACGACGAAAATGTGGAAAGGTGGAAGCTTTGATAGGTGCGATTCACACCCCCGCCTGCCTGATCAGATACCGGTACCTAGGACAGGGGGGGTGGTCCCTGAGCTTTCCATCCCGCACCTGCACCTCTGACGTCACACTGGAACAGCCCAGACGGGAGCTCACATCACCTTCCTTAACCACAAAGCGATCCATCAAATCATTCATAAGAAGGGGCCTCAACCACCTCAACCTCGTTCCCCATCTTATCTGATACTTCTTTTTACAATCAAAGGCAGACGAACCAACCGCATGCCAACCTTCAACAAACAACACAACCAAACCAAAATAAGAGACGTCCCCCTCTTAAACAAACTCGCACCCACCTCCCAACAACACAAACCAATCTTCCCCAAAATGCCCGTCGGAAACAGCGATCAGAACGCAGGCGTCACGGGCGGCGCCAAATTCGTCACATCGGCCCTAGGCAACACCGTCGGCGGCGTGACCCGCACCGTCGGCAACGTCACCGGCGCCGCGACCCAGGGCGTCGGCGACACCATCACCAGCGCGACCGGGTCCGCTGGCCGCCCTGTAGGCGATGGGATTGCCAACCTCGGACAGGGATTGTCGGGCGCGCTGAATTCTGTTGGCAAGGGCGCTGAGGATGCTGGGCAGTGGAAGAGATCCTGAAGAACGATATAGCATCTGGATGGGATGTGATCATGGAAAGGAAAGGAAGACTGAATTAGGATGATGATGACTTGGAAGGTTCTTTTGATTGTGTTATTAGGAGCGTTCACGCCATGGAGTCACCATGATGAATATGGAATACAATAATATCCCCTGATTCAACTGTCCAAATCCTTATAAGTGGTGTTCTATCGCGTCTATCCACACCAGGCGCCCACGGCCGTAGATATTGTTACAGTAAGATGATTTTACAAAATAGTACAGTATGTGACGGTGAACGCGATACCGCCGCAAAATGGAGGAGAGTGAGAGTACCTCAACCTGCTCATTCCTTCTTGCGGAACTGCAGGTTATACGTCAGCAACTGCTCCTTCGTCATCTTGCCCGGCCCGCCAGCAAACTCGTCCACGCCGTTATTATTCTTCGGGAACGCAATCACGTCCCTGACGGAAGACGAGCCGCTCAACACGGCCACGAACCGGTCGAACCCGATGGCGAAGCCCGCGTGCGGCGGACACCCCGCCCTTAGCGCCTTGAGCAGGTGCGAAAACTCTTTAATCTTGTCCTGGCTCATCTTGAGGATGTCGCGGAAGATGAACTCCTGGATCTCGGCAATGTGGATACGCCGGCTGCCGCCGCCGAGCTCCACGCCGTTGAGCACGAGGTCATAGTGGTCGGCCTTGGCCCGGAGCGGGTCCTTGAAGAGCAGCTCAAAGTCCTCCTCGGAGTGCGGGGACGTGAAGGGGTGGTGGGTGGCCGAGAAGCCCGAAGCGCCGCCCTGACCGACGTCGCCTTCTTCTTCCGGGGTGAACATAGGGAAGTCGGTCACCCAGAGGAACTTGAAGGTGTCGTCCCTGTCTAGGAGGCCGGCCTCCACGGCAGCGTGGTATAGGGCGATTCTCGCTTCGCCGAGTTTGGTTGAGCCTCCTTGCTGGGGCTGGTTCTTGCGTGCCTGGAGGAGGACGATGTCTCCGTTCTCGAGCGACGAAAAGCCGGCTTCCTCGGGGATAGAGCCTAGGATGCTGTCTAGGCCTTCGGGTCCAAGGGCGGAGAAGCCGTTGAGCGGTTTGCTGCTGTCGAACATCAAGGCTGTGGGAGCGCCGTCTGGGTTTTGTGATAGGCTTTTGGGCAAATTCTCCATGAACTCCGTCACGAACTTCCACACGTCTCGCCTATCAGCGTCTTCGTGTGGGCTGATCTTCCAGACTTCGACGATTGGTGCGTCGAGATCTGTGATCATGCTGACAAAGTCCTTGTTGAGGCTTTCGTCAACGCGACATATCTGGACGCTGTTAGTCTTGTGATGCTTAGGGGCGTCTATGGGACGCAACTGACCCTGTTGGGAATGCGCAGATCCGGCTTGTCGGATCCGTACAAGTCCATGCAGTCGGTGTACTTCATTCTGAGGAACGACGCAGAAATGGCAGGGTATTCTTGGTAAAGAGGTGCTTTGGCGTCGTCTTTCATACTGTCCTGAACACATTGTTTCCAGTCCTATTCTCTGTCAGCTCTTAACTCTACTTTGCTGCATTAGGAATGGAGAGCGATCGCATACCTCGATTGATGCCTTCCTGACCGGCGCGAATGAGTCTTCTCCCACTTGCATGACGTACTGCTCTCTCACAGCATCCCACGCACGGCCGACGACATATTCTACGTCCTCCATGATGGTCTTGCCCGTAGCAAATGACTTTTCCATATCCAGCTGTCATCATGTTAGCTACCTGTACTCATTAGCAGCACGAGCCACGCACCTGTGTGAATTCGGGTTGACGGTCTGCACGATGATCTTCATCACGGAAGCACCGCGCAAATTGGTAGTAACCCCCCATTCCAGAAGCCATAAGGACCTGCTTATACTGCTGGGGGCTCTGGGGCAGCGCATAGGCATATCTGGGTCGCCGCGTCGGCACGATGAACTCTCTTGCGCCTTCTGAAGTCGACTTGAAGAGGATGGGCGTCTCGACGTCCATGAACTCCCTGTCCACCATCGCCTGCCCCATGGACGACTTGAGCTGCGCACGGAACCGCAGCCTCTCCTTCAGCTCCTTGTGGAAGCGCAGCTGGAGATGACGTTGCTCTGGCGGGAAAACGGTATCGGGACCAACGATGATGTCCTTCGGGAATGGGTTGAGGTATTGTATCGAATCCATGTCAATTTCGAATCGTGTCGCGCCCGATGCGTCTGTCGTTACGCCCTTTGCCAAAACGGCGCTGAAGGGGCGAATCTTTGCTAGTGTAGCCGCATTGTCGCCCTTGGCACAGATTTGACCAATTCGTTCTCCGTTGCGCTCCAGGTGGGCGAATGCCAAGTTCTTGCCGACCTTTCTCGTTCGGCCGATGTGTCCGCTCACGATGATCGAGGAGCCTGGTTTACTCCATGTATCGGGCGACGACATTTGAGGGAGTGCGACTGTTGTTTTCGAAAATTAGCAGAAGCTTCAGGAGTTACATTGGTATTCTTGAACTTGCTCACAGCACTCCTTGAACTCCTCTGACAGCTGTGTGTGTTTTGATTCGTCTTGCGCCTGCTGAGGTTTCGCCGTTGACAGGTGACGAGCCTGACGGCCGGGAAGACTTGTCTGACTACATATTGAGTTTTGAAGAAGAGAGAGACTTCGGCTAAGGGATTGCGATCGTGATGTGCGCGGACGCAGCGCAGCCAACGCTCTACTGCGACAGCATTGGCGAAGCATCGGGAAGGTCTAGCAGGGCTAATTGAAGACAAGCGACCGCGCAAAAGCTTGAGGTAAAATGTGGAAGGTGTGGCGATCAAATTGGAGCTCCGACAGGGCACAATGGCGTGATCAGAAGGAATGATGAGTGGGTTGAGATCAGGTATGATTTTGTGACATTTGAAGCTATCACAGCTTAAAGTCCCTAGCTCACTGCAACAAGACGGTGGAACGATGTCGGAGCCCACCCATCCAATGCGACACAGGTGGGCTGCTGCAGCATGGCGCCTTCCTCAGGTCCCCCAGCCGGCGCTTGCTGGCACCTCAGGCAGAAGGTCCCCACCAAAAAAGTGATTAGCGCGGGGCAGATCCTCGCGTCCGTATAAAAATCTTTCAGAGAGCTCCCAAAAATTTCCTTCCCTTCCTCTTTATGATTTCTCCATTTCAAAAAAGTGTATGTTTGGTCTCCCCCCAATCTCTTTCTCAGCGCAACTGCGCATACTCGAAAAAGGAAAAAAAAAAAAAACGACGAGAATACTAATTGGATATTTTGCAGGTGATGATAGCCACGTGGATAACATGATGCTGCTGCCTCCGTCTGAAGCATCCAAGCTCTCCCCTTCTGGTGGCTTCAGGGCAAAGGTGTCGAGGGCGGAGGGGGCCATGACATAGGCGTTCGACACGACCTTGTTACTAGTATCGGACGCGATGAAAGGCAAATCTGATTTTTCACGAAATGGAAGAATTTTGTGGGCTTGGCGCCTATTTGTTTGTTCGACGACAACCGGGAGCCTCGAGGCTTCGAGTGAGGCCTAGGGGGTTTCTCTGCCTTGGCGTTAACAACATTCTACCCTTGTGATGGCGCAGCTCGTGGTCGGATACGTCGATACGTTCTTCCTGACACGGCTACAGCCAGAGATTTTGCGGTCGGCTGGGAGCGAGAAACATCGGATGGTCTACCGCGTCGGAGAAGCTTTCGGGCTTTGCAGGCGCGGTATGAGAATGGACGAAGTTGAATCGCGACTGGCCGCCGTCGGTGGCGGATGGGATACACCAAATCTTGGACAATCTTTCTGTATGGTAGACTTTTTTTTGACCTCGTCAGTGCATACACATTGACGGGGATGGCGCCCTGAGCGGCTCGCCAGCCATTCCCAGACTGGAATGAATCAATCAAGACCCCGATGACGGGCGAAAGAAGAAAATAAGGGGTCCGAGAACTGACCATCGTGCCGCTACGCTCTACTCCGTACATGTGAAGGAGATGGATGTCTCCGTTTGATGATTCAGCGAACCCCATGTTTCCCCAAAGTGTTTCAATAACTCATGGTGCCGTTCAAAGTTTTGCAGTTGCGCCGAGCACGAGGGGTGAAGATTGAATCAAGAGCGTTCAGTATAAATCGTTGGATAGGAACGTACTGAGGTACACAGCTGAAGGTAGGCTTACTGATGAAGCTATCAAGAAGATCGGATCAGTGAAGCCATCATCAGACCAGATCCATCATCAGCAATGGCGGAATACAATCATGCTTGCTTCTCCAGGCTCGGTCTCTGTTCCCCACACACACCCACAGCCTTCAGGTCGTTGGAAGATCCCGGCTCATTGGGACTGCCAGTGTTCGTCCGTGTCACGGAGCATGGAGCATCGAGGGGGAAAGACGGGACAATGGCAGCATGCACCTCACAGGTCACACATTTCTATAATTCACAGGCTTACAGCTGCATAGCCTCGACGCCGGTGGAGGGTTTAAGGGTGAGATGGCTTGGCCCCTAGGTAAGGGCCAAGGCAGATGGTGTTCGGGATCCCGTTCTGCGGTCCACCTCACACACGCCAAAAGAGGCGCTAAACTGAATCAACTCGCTTTCTGCTGTCTGGCGTCTGCAAGAGTGATGGAATCGATTGAGTGATATGCAGGAGACTGCCTAGGGAGAATGGAATCTGCCCTTGGAGAATCTCTTTAGCGGTCATGTCGCAGTCCCAATCGCACCCATCAACGCCAAGGCCACCTCACTTTGATACGTGCAAGTTATACATTTCATTGTTGCCAGTTGGAACTACCTAGAAGCTGCCACGGGGACGTTTGCCGAGTTGCCAGCAGCATCGCACTTCAATCCGCACTTCAGTACGAACGCAAGGTTCCAGGATTCCCAAAGTAAGGTATCAACCAAGAGGTATCACCGGCCTAACCGAAGGTACGTACCCTTCACCTGCACTTGAGGTGGCTTCCCGTTGGATCAGCAGAACTAAGGTACCCAAGAACTGAAGGTGTCCCAGCACAACTTCACCAGCATCGCGGGCTGTCAAACGGAACTCGCTAGAGACAACGCCGGCCACTCACACCCGAACAAGCGCACGTTGAGCCAGCAGCACGGCCAGCACAGCCAGCGGCGGCACCTCCTCTCTCTCTCTCCCTCCGTCTCTCCATCCTCCCGCCCACCTCCACTACCACGACACAAGTGACCACTGTCCAGCAACCTTACGTAGGCTCAGCCCAGCCCAAGCCCGACCAGCCGACCTCTCCAAATCAAGACCGTGGCCCGTCCTCCTTCGCGGTCCACCCCATCCATCTATCCCACCACTTCCCGACCAACGTGGCCATCGTCAATACTGACGCTGTCCGTCCTTCATTTCCCGGCCTACCCAACGAAGCCAAATCAGGCCTACATTACGATAAACGATATCCAATCCTGTATCCTTAATCCGCTTCCCCATCCGCAGGCCCTCCGACACCTTGTCATGGCCATAGGTCCATACTCCGGATCCGAACTATCCCTCTCGCATTGAAGCTTGCTGGGACCCAATTTCGCCCAGTTGAGGGTTTCCCTGGGCTGCAACCAAACGTCGTCGCGCCCCCGTCACCACCGACGCACCCACACATTCCTCCTCGCTGTCGCCAGCGACCCAATATCACCCTTTGTCGAGCTCGTGGTTTCTGCTTGTTGGATTACCCATTGAAGGGGTCAGCTCTATCAAGGACACTTGATCGAGGCCCGTGACGGCCGGACTCTTCCATCGCCGCTTTCCACTTTCGTGCGACTTTCATCCGATCCGCCAACCACGACTACCCTCCTCTCTGTCGCCAACCTTGTCGACCCTGATTATCACAGAATTTCAACTTGATTGAACTGTTTGACCGAGCGACAAAATGTCGAGCTCATTCGAAAAATCCGTCAAAGGGGCCACCAAGATAAAGGTAGGTCAAAGGGATGCTGAAGCCCACGTCGGGCAGCTCAGCGCGTCTCTCCCAGTCATAGTGCTAATCCCATCTCCTAGGCCGCGCCGCCCAAGACGAAATATATCGAACACATTCTCGTTGCGACACATGCCGGCGAAGCGGGCGTGGGGGAGGTCTTCCGCGCCCTGCAGTTCCGTCTACGAGACTCAACATGGACCGTCGTCTTCAAGAGCTTGATCACCGTCCACCTGATGATCCGTGAAGGCTCGCCCGCTGTCACACTTGCCTATCTGTCGAGGCACCCGAACACGCTTGCTATCAGCAGCTTCACCGACGGTTAGTCATTCCTGCAAAAATCAAGTACTGGCCGAGGTTTGTTGGACTTGTTTTCTAAACTACCCTACAGCCCAGACACAAGGACGGAACATTCGGCATTACGCCGGCTACCTCGCCGCGAGATCCAAAGCCTACCGAGAAACCAAGTGCGATTGGGTGCGGACGAAGGAATCTAGACTGGAGAAGCTCTCGGTCGACAAGGGCCTCCTGCGAGAGACGGAGATTCTTCAGAGTCAGATTTCGGCCCTTTTGAAATGCGATGTTAGTCCCCGACTCGGTTTCGCGAAGCGTCTCCAAGCGCGACAGTTGCTGACGTCACACAGGTTCTCGAGGGCGAAATCGAAAACGAAATTACAGTCACCGTCTTCAGACTGCTGGTGCTCGATGTGCTGGCTCTCTTCCAGGCATTAAACCAGGGAATGATTAACATTCTCGGTAAGGCGACCCATACGCCGTAGCATGTCCTTGTAACTAACATGAAAAGGCACCTTCTTTGAAATGTCCAAGGTCGATGCCGAAAGAGCCATGGCAATCTACCGCACCTTCACCAAGCAGACCGATTTCGTAGTGCAATACCTCAGCGTCGCACGCCAATACGAGCACCAAACAAGGGTCGAGGTTCCTAAGTTGAAGCATGCGCCGGTTAACTTGGGCCGCCAGCTGGAGGAGTACTTGAGCGACCCGGACTTCGAAGTCAACCGGAGACAATACATTGCTGAGCAGCAGGGCAAGAAGAACAAGGTGGGAGGAGCCTCAAAGCCGACTAGCGCATTCGACTCAAAGCCTGCGGCAAACAACCCTTTCCCGAGCAGCACGTTCCCGAGCACGAATGGCCTGTCGCAGCCGAAGACCGAGACCGCCAAGGGTCCTGCCCCCGATCTTATCGACTTCTTCGAGTCTATCGAACAGAACCAGACGACGATGGCGCCGAACGCACAACAGCACCAGCAACAGCAGCAAATGCCGATGCAGACCGGTTTCGCCAACAACAGTCCCTTCCAACCGCAACCCACTGGATTCCAGCAGAATGGCTTTGCGCCTCAGCCGACAGGATTTATGCCGCAACAGACAGGCTTCGCTTCTAACCCGTACCAGCCGCAGAGCACAAATCCGTTCGGCCAGCCTCAGCAGCAACAGCAGCCGCCCCAGCAACCACAGCAGCAGCCAGCGGCTCAGCCATTGCAGCCCAGCTTCACCGGAGCTGGGTTCGGGGGCTTCTCGCCTCAGCCGTATCAGCCAGGCACACTTGGTTCAATACCGCAAGACTCTGTGGCAAGCTTCCCGACAGGCAATACAGGCATGTTAAGCCCTCAGGCCGGCCAGCAAATCACCAATCCTTTCCGGGCATCCATGTTGATGGCCCAGCAAACGGGCATGTCTACAAACACGGCATTTTCGACCCCGGCGAGCCCCAACATGCAGAGGCAGTCTACAAACCCCTTTGCCAGATCCTCACCTCAAGCCCAGCAGCCATTTTCACCGGCTCCTAGTAATTCACCATTCCAGACTCAGCCTCAACCTCAGCAACAAACACAGCAACTTCCCACGATTGCTCCGTTGCAGCCAATGATGACTGGTACCAACCCATTCGCTAAGAACTTCACCGGCTCTCAACTCCAGCAGCAGCGGCCTGCAACCAGCTCTGGAGCCATCGTGCCCCAACCAACAGGCACCACAAACCCCTTCCGCCAGGGCTCCTTTGTCAACCATCAGACCGGCATGGGCTGGCAACATAATCAACAGCCAATGGGTGGCGGACTGGATAATCTCGAGACGACGCCCGTCTTCCCTCGACCCATCCAGCAAAGCCCCTGGCAGACATAATAGCAGTGCTCTCCCAAAAGCTCTAACCAGCTGTTCCCAAATACACCAGCCCAGTCCAACCCCGGGGTCACAATTTCTTCAAATCTCAAATCAAAGCGTGGCGTTCACAAGGGTCTTTTTTCTGCTTTGTACAATCGAACGATGCTTAAGGTAGACGGGCAACAGGGTTATCACACGAAAACTAAAAGCTCCAAAGTTGGGATGGTGGGACCGGCGGAGGCCGGCGACCGTCGCAGTACGAGTCTGAAAAGATGTATTATTTAGTGAGCCATAACTTAGATGTAATTCTTGCATACAGGTACACACTTTCCCGTGGCCACACAACTTGCTTTGCTACCGATTTTGGGTATTTATCGCCCCTTTGACCCGTCTGTTTCTCAGATATTTATCCTGTTTTTGCATGTAGTGCCCCAATGAACCCCAAACGCCATCGCTATGCATCCCAATCCGTTCCAAAGCCAGTAGAATAAGAGGTCAAATGACAGAAGAAAAGTGCAGAAGCTGTCTTCGTATTCTTCAAAAGACGTCGTCCACATCCATCTTCTGTGTCGTCTGGCCCGTACTCGCGACCAGAGCCGCCTCGGCAGTAGCCACCTTTTCAGGCCCCTTTTCATCCTCAATAAACACAGCCAACCCGGAAAAGGCTTCGAACATGGCCCGACCGAGGTACTCGTCGGCGCTGTACCCGCCGACCACGATATCGTCCTTTTTCCTCGCCTCGTCGACCCACTGGTTGCGGTACTCCTCCGACGGCCCCATCTTGTACCTCTCCATGTCGAGCCTGAGCCCGCCAAAGGGGTCGTAGGGCTTGTTGTCCTCGACCACGCGCTTCTTTTGCTGCTTGAGGCCGCGGATCGACAGGCCGCCTGCGCCGGTGGAGGTGGCGTCGGAGAGGGATCCCACGGCGGACTGGAGGCGGTTCTGGCCGCGTTTTTTCAGGAGAACGCGATTGAGCGTCTGCTTGGCCTCGCCGGCGTCGCTGCTCGCTAGGCCGTTGAGCATGTCCTCGCGCATCCGCTGCTCGTTGCGCTTCTCAGCCGCGTCTTCCTGCATCGCCTCGGCGCGACGGAGACGCGCCTCTTCTTTTTCGGCTTCGAAGCGCGCGACGCGGTCTGCTTCGGATTCTTTTGCGAGTCTGCGGTTCCGCTCGATTTCGGCGCGGTGGGCCTGCTCCCACTCCATCAACCTCGCCTCGGCCGCCTTCTTCTCCGCGTCGGTTCCCGAGATGAGGTCAAACGTGAGCGTCTCGACCCATTCCAGGTACTCGTTGTAGTCGGCCAGCGTCTCGAAATCGTCTTCGACCTTGTTGAGGACGGCGGCGACGCGGCGGCGGATGTCGACCTCGCGCTCGACGGTGAGGTCGCCAAAGTAGGCCGACTTGAAGCCCTTTTTGCGGAGGGTCTTGTGGCAGCCGGCGTAGGGGCACTGGTTGGGACCGTCGGAGAAGATGCGGGCGACGCAGTTTGCGCACATTGGGTGGTAGCATTCTGGGTTGATGAGGAATTCGAGGTCTTTGTTGAGGTAGCGCATTGTTTTGCAGACGGGGCAGATGTCGTTTGTTGAGGAGGGGGCTGGGGCCGCTGTTGCGGAGGTTGATGCGCGGCGGGTGGCCATTTTTGGAGGACGGTGGTGATGTGTCGTCTGGGAGGAGGGTTCTTCGTGAACGGTGGCCGGGGAGATGTGGTCTCCCGGGGAGGAGATGGAGGAAGAGAGTCCGGGCAATTGAGGCCTATCTCAAGGTGGCATCGGACATCAAATTCGATTAATCCGATCTTTTCAACGGCAGGAAGGAAGATGTGGCAGGTGTCGAGAAATGGAGCCTCTTGCTCGAGCAAAGACGATGATGCTTTGTCTGCAACCGCGATAAAACTGAACGACAAGTTGACGTGCAAGGCTGACGGGGAAGGATATATTAAGCCGAGGTGATTGGTTGGAGCTTCTAGGTAGACCACAGCAGGGGTGGGAGGGGCAGGGGTCTCACAGCTAGCAGCTACCCCTCCAAATATTCCATCAGCCTTTCTTGCGCTTGCGTTCCACTGCCTTCGACTGTCAACACCACTTCAAAGAATTGCAACAAGATGGCTGACAACGACAAGCCAGGTACGTTTCTGCTTACTAGAACATATTTTATCAGATATTCAAACTCGAAAACAAATCATCGTTACGAATTCCGTGCTGACAAATGCTGTTCAAACAGAGCTCACACCCGCCGAGGAGGCCGCTGCCCGCGCCAAGGAGACGGAGGAGCAGAATGCGCTGCCGTACAAGTGGCAACAGACCATTGCCGACGTCGACATCACCTTCAGCGTCCCCGGTAACTACAAGAGCAGAGACCTCGTCATCGACATCAAGAAGACCAAGCTCTCTGCCGGTGTGAAGGGCCAAGAGCCCATCGTCAGCGTACGCCACAGTTCCTTCGTCCTTTCTTCTCTCCATCTTCCCTTGTGCCTACGTAGCTACAGCAAGTACGATGCATGATAGATAAGTTCGCTTACACAACGATAAAATCACAGGGCGACCTCTCCCACCCCATCCTCGTCGACGATTCGACCTGGACCTTATCCTCGGCGCCCGACGGCACAAAGACGGTCGAGATCCACCTCGACAAGGTCAACAAGATGGAGTGGTGGGCGCACGTCGTCACCACGGCGCCCAAGATTGACGTCTCCAAGATCACCCCCGACACGAGCAAGCTGTCCGACCTCGATGGCGAGACCCGCGGCATGGTGGAGAAGATGATGTTTGACCAGCGCCAAAAGGAGCAAGGGCTACCCACCTCGGACGAGCAGAAGAAGTTTGACATTCTCAAGAAGTTCCAGGCCGAGCACCCGGAGATGGACTTCAGCAATGCCAAGATTAGCTAGACATTAAGAGATCCCGCTTTTTCACGAGAAATGAGTCTAAATCAATAAAAGTACACACATGTTCATGACAGGCTGATGTAGGGAAAGATGTATGCTTTGAACCGCGATGATCTTGTATTGAGTCATATCTAAATGCTTTTCTGAGCTGAATAGCTATGTCAGGGGTGAAACGAAGAGCCAAAACCACCGAATGGCGAAAGCCATAGGTTACGGCATCAGAGAGCCCATGCGTAGACCATTGCTCTTGGATCCGCTAGTAATGGTGAAGCAGATTGATTGCTGCGACCCATCAATTGTCAGATTGATAAGCGGTCCGTTTCGCAAACTAGACCAATTTCCTCCCAATCGATGCACGCTAGTTGGGGGGAAGACGCGCAACAAGTTTGCCCACGACATCACAAGAAACCAACACTGTAAGAATTAGTGGATAGTAGCAAAGTATGAGAAGCAAGACACGACAGGATTCATGAACTACAGAATCGCTGATCGCGTGGGGAGACCCAAAGTAAGATCTCTATCAATCCAATTTGCTATCCGTTCTATCCACCTCTCCGCGTCCGAATGGATGGCGTTGCAGGGTCAGATCTGGACGGGAACAATGGATTGGGGGACAATCAGTCAGTGTGATCACTGGATTCGGGAACTGCAACGTTTCGTTTGTTAGCCGTGACTCTTAACGATGAAGTGAAGTGCAAACAACAACGAAGTAGCAATAGCATCGAGATCAGAAATTAGAACCATATCCACACATTGGAATTGAGATAGGGATAACTGTATTAAAAATTGTCTTGGTCATCAGGTCGAGGGGACGGAAATGAAAGCTAGTAGATATTCGTCTTACCTAGCATGATGTGTTACGGCGAGCTGAGCTTAGGACATCCAAGGAGGTACGAATGGTGAAGCTGGCGTATCCTGTGGTAACTTTGCGTCTTGTTAGCCAGATTCCTTGGACAAGATCGTCAAACGTGAGTAGCAGAAAGAAGGAAATCAGAAATTAGAACCGTATCCACATAATGTTATTGAGATAGGGATAACTGTATAAATAATTGTCTTGGTCATCATTTTGGGGAGGGAGTTGAGGTTAAGAAAACAATCAGCCACATACCTATTCTTCTTGGGTCCGACCAGATCACTGCTTAGAGAGACGTGCAGCTTTGAACTTGCTGATACGCTGACCACCATCAGCTTCATCAAGAGGCCGGACCACGGACGTATCCTCTTGGAGGAAGCCACCCTGTTTCTGGATGAAGTTCCGACGTTGTCGGTGATACTCGTCGGCGAGATCCTGGTCGATGAAGTCCTCGTCAAAAGCGTTCTCGTTCTGAGGTTTGCTCTCCTTCTCGACGACTGCGTCTGCCAGTGTCTTCCCCTCAGGTCCCGTCGGGGCGGTGGGCCTGTCTTGGTCGATGAAGCGTGACGGCACATCGCGCGGGCCCATGGGAACGAAGCCATCATCAACGACCGTCGGCGCTGCCTTCTGCTTCTTGAACCGAGACACCTTGCGGGTTGACTTGGCCTCCGCTTGTCTGGCGGGGCCGGTACGCTCTACAATGTCGCTGAGAGGCTCCACGATGGGCTCTGGCGGTGGTTGAGGAACAGTCGGCGGCGCGGCAGCGATGTCCGGAACGCTATCTGGGGCGACATCCAGGCTCTGTGCGAACCGGACGCTCTTCTTGCTCTCGTCCGCGTCCGTCGGGGAAGAGGTCCTCAGGATGGACGTCGTAGGGACAGGCGACGGCTTGGCAGCTTCGACCGCCTTGCCCTTGTCACCTGAGTTAACGATGATGCGACCAATGCCCTGTTGGTCTTCGTCTGACTCCTGGTCATCTGCTTCTGACTTCTGAGTGAACCGAGACTTGACCCCGAGTCGCTTTTCGAGCTCTAACATCCGCTGATGATACCCGTCGTCTAAGACGCTGGAAGTAGACCGACCAAACTTGTCTTCTTCATCGTCGTCCTCGAGATCAGAGTACTCATACTCCCAGTCCTCGTCATCATCGGCAGAGCCATCGCCATCCTCAAGGTTGAGTTCAGCCACGACTTGGCCCACCTCTTCCATGCCGTATTTCAGCATCTCTCGGCGGAGAAAGGCATCTTCCTCAGACTCGTCTTCGGGAATGACGGGCGCTTCGCGGCTGATGTTTTCCTGGCTCCTGGCGGTTTGCATGATCTCTTCAACTCGTTGAGCGTTCCTCGACACCTGTTGCTCTGCAGAGGGCTTGGTGTCTTGGGCGAATGAGACGGACTTCTTGGCTGGCACAGAGTCGTCAACCTCTGCTTCGGGTAGCGACTCCTTTACAGATTGCGCGGGATCCGGGGCTGGTGATGTTGACTCGGATGCCTCAGCCAGAGGCTCGTCGGTGACGTCTTCCACGATGGGCTCTGTCTTCTCCGTCTGCGAGGGTTGGCCGGCCGGGATGCCCTTGACGCCTGCCTTCTCCAGGATCTCCCTGATCTGAGCGCTCGAGTCGCCAGGCTGCTGCAATCGGCTGGAGAGCACATTACCCTCTTCGTCGAGCTCCTCGATGATCTCCGTTATAGGCAAGCCATCCTCATCCCGTACGTCAGGGTTGCTGAGAACGCTGGCGGCAGCGTGCTTCTCTTCCGCAGTCTCGAGCTGCTTCTCAAGAGTGGCGATGTTCTTGGAAACATAGTCGATGCGACGCGAAAGCAGGTTGACAATTTGGTCGGCAGGCTTCAGATCAATGCGCCCAAAAAGGTCGTTGATCTCTTTCTTGTCGACAACCTCGCCCTCGAAGTCTCTGCGAATGCGCGCAAGAGCCTCCCGACTGGCAGGCTGGGGAACCGACTCGATTTCCTCTCTCAAGGACTCGTATTCAGCGTCCCATTTTTGCCAGTGCTGCAAAGCCTTCTGCAGCTTAGCAACAGAGTCTTCAAGCTGCAGGCGATGCTTTTCCAGGTCCAGGAAACTGTCTCTGACTGCTGCCATGGTGAAGGAAAAAGAAGGGGAGAGAAGGGAAATTGAGAAGTTCTTGGAAGCAAGATCAGGAAAAGGAAAAAAATTCCCTGTCGGAAGGTAGGGGTTCGGAGCTCTAAGAAAATTAGGTAATCTTCTCAAGTGCAGGTTGTTACGTAAGGCCCACTTAGCTTTCCAGCAACGCGCCCCTGTACATACGCATACCCGTAAGGTACTTTGGATAGGGGCCCTCACCTCCCCTGCAAAAGGCAGTGCCGCAGCTCTTACTGTTACCCGTTGATTCTCGGCGGCGATAGATACCTCACAATTCACTAACGTATTCAGTTCTTATGAAACAAACACGCTCAGCTATAGGAGAACCTTGCCTTTATTATACCGTGAACGCGCCAAAAGGTCGAGATTGAAGTCAAAACGGTTCAGACTTTCATTCTCACCTGCTTGAGCCATTCATGATGAGTGGATGGATTCGCGCCTACTGATATCAGGGACTAAGATAAAGAAAATGTGTTACATCAAACGACTATAATATCATCATTTCGATTCATATGGAAGGCTTTGGTATTCCGAATCAGAATGCTAAGATCTAGGTCTGATGCCAATCATGTACTTTCCCGCTTTCAGATGAAGGACTGTGAAATGAACAAGTTCATGAGACTGATTGGGGATTAGAGACAGGTCGTACCGCCGAAGTAGAGACACAAGGGTGAGCCGCAGCTCCGTCCACGCGAATCTTCTCACTTGATTAGTACCAGGCTGAAAATGAGAGCCATCGGGCGACTTACTGTTTTCCAATACAGTTCCGCGATCCCGCAGAAAAGGGGTAGTATGCCGTTCTTTCGTTGGCGGCCGTGCCCTTGTAGTCAGACAGCCATCTCTCGGGAACGAACTTCTCTGCGTCAGGCCACTGCTTCTCATCCCAGTGCAGTACGGTGGTGTTTGCAGTCACTCTAGTCTGTTCGATGTCAGTCAAGCTCTGGGAAAGATGGACTTTGACTTAAGTGTCTCGTAGGAAAGGCGGCTTACCCCAGCTGGGATCAAGTGATCAGACAGAATCACATCTTCATCAGTCTGTCTTTGAAGCCCTGATAAACTGTCAGTAAATCATACGTTCAGACTTTAGGAAAGAGGGATCCTACCGCCAGTTGCCGGAGGAGCAAGCCTCATTGTCTCTTTCAAAACAGCGTGCAAGAACGGCAAGTCCGTCATTTGGTCGTCTGAAACCGGCGAATTCGATAACGGAAACCTCCCCCGAATCTCGTTGACAAGGTTCTGGTAGGAAGGAGGGTCATTGAGCAAGAACATCATTGCGAATGTGAGCGTGCTAGCGGTCGTCTCGCTGCCCGCTAGCCAAAAGACGAGCATCTCGGAAAACACCTCGATACGCGACAATGTCTCTGGGTTCTTTTCATGCGTGTCGAGGAGAAGCTGTAGCAGGTCAGGCTTGGCCAGCTTGTCGGTCGACGCTTGCCTCTTTTCGATGATATCACTGATGAGTTGAGCAAGTTCGGGATCCCGAAATTTGGGTAGGAAGGGGATATACTTCAAGAAGGGCAGGAGTTGATACTTTTCCCCGCCAATCGTTAGCCATTTCGTCTCGCCACCAACTGGAGTGACACTTACAATTGTGCCCCTCTTAAAGCTCTCAGAGAACTTCTTGCGGATAGGATGCTCTCCATTCTTCACCAACTCAAACGAGCCCCCAAACGCAGTTGCGCTCATGATGTCGGACGCCAGGCGGCCCATGAGGTTCCAAGCATCAATGACGGTTTCGCCTCCATCCCGGGCGCACTGATTGTCGATGAACTCCTCGAGCGCCTCGATACAACTCAGCTTCAGCGGCTCAAGGCCCTTGAGGTAACTGATGGAGAAGCCATGAGAGAAGAGCCTTCGCCGGGTGCGGTACTGCGACCGATCTCGCATGGTGAAGAGCGTGACGCCGTCTTCGTTTTGGCTGAACTTTTCATACAGGACGCTCTTTCGGAGGTCCATTCCTACTAGAATCTGGTGGACGGACTTTTCGTCGGAGACGAGAACGAGATCGGGGGCTTTTCAATTAGGTGTCGGCAAAGGTCATCATGTTTAAGAGACGTGTATTACAACTCACCGACTCGGACAATGTCACCGTATTTACGGTTGTAGTTGATCCCCTTCTCAAACGCCTTGCCTCTGACGACTGCCACCATCCAGGGCAGAGCCGTGAACCTATTGAGCCACGGCCCAGGTATCTTGGCCAACGGGCCTGTGAGGCCATTCCATAATGCCTTGAGGACCTTCAATGCTCCGAAGGCAAGTATGAGGAATAGGCATGCTGATAAGAGAGTCTTCACATCCGGGTTGCCCAGCCGCACGACAATCAGTTCGTTGGAAATTCCCATCACAGTGTAGAGCTGGCTTGTAAGGTAGCCGGTGTTGATGTGCAGGAATATCGACAACCTTTCCCTCTTAATCGACTTTTCGAAGCCAATGCTGACTTTGTTCAGTAATCCATAAAAGTTGTTTGAATGAGTTCTTTTAAAGTTTGCGGTTCCCCATCCCATATATACTTATCGAAGGGTTGCTATTAAAAGGCCGGATCTGCTCATGGCTGTAGCTTTCCGCCGCCCCCGCTCCAGACCGGAGGTTCAACATGAGCTGGAATGTCTACGTCCGTGTAAGACAAGGCCAAAGCAGAGCCGATTTATCGACCTGCAGGCATCCTTCGTGGCGTAGACTCCGTAAACACTTGGTTTTCCATCAATAAGCACTAAAACCGGCCTACCATATCTTCTTCCTTCTTTCTACACATGACACAAATGAAGTCATCTCGAAGAAACTCACGAATTTGACAAGTCCAATAGCCCCGATCAGTGGAATGTGTATACTCGTTCCTTCGACGCCCATTGTTTTCGAGGATCGCATCATTTTGCAAATCAAACTGTCGCGCCAAGTCTGTGGTTCAATTCACGTCGTACACGATACCCGAGACAAATCTAAAGATGCCTAAATCGAGTCGCCGAGCATACTTCGCGGCCATGAAGTAGATTGCACCCCCGACCGCCAACATAGAGACGGAGACGAGCCACAGATCCCAGTTCCTAGCCTTCCGCACCGGCATCCGCATGTCTGCCGTCTGAAGGTGCATCGGTCGCAGCGCTCTTCCGCCTACCAAGCGCAACTCGTGATCAAAGATGACCTCCTCGACTATGTCGACAGCAAGTTCCTTACGTCGGGATGCTACGCGCGCTATCCTCTTCATACGCTCAACGTTCCTGCCAAAGGATCCGTCAACGTCGGATACGATTCGGCCGATCTTTTCTGAGATCTCAGTGGTAGTCAAGTCAAACTTGTCCAGGGCGAGACCGACTCCTGCTTTGACGAGTCAGGCGCTGTTGGCGAGCTGGTCGAAGAAGAAGCCCAGCATCAGAGTGGGAGTTCCGTGAAATAGGGTCTCATTTGCGCTGGAACCGCCTCCGTGAGTAAGATAGAGCCTGGTGTTGGGATGATCGAGAACGGCTCGCTGGGGAGCGAAAGATGGGACTCGGATATCGGCGTGCTTCTCATCCATGATATCACCGACTGGAAGCTTGTCACCGTTGGGTGATTTGACATGTGCTGATCTGTCGAAATTCTGCCTTGCTGACTTCCCAGTGGACCATATGACGCCGTTGGTATGCCCTGCATCTATAGCCATGACAAGACCGGTGAGTATCTTCAGGAGTTCTGCTGGTGGAAGTACAATATGGATGCCTAGAGCGACATACACCGTCTTATCATAAGACTCTAGAAACGCTCGGTAGCTTTCATCGAGCGGAGGGTACTCATCCCCCAAGATCGGCCCAACCACTTGCATAAGTGGTGGCAAGTCTTTGGCCGGCTCAAGTCCAAAGAACCAGTTGACAAACACAAGGTGGTTCGGTTTAGGCGCCACTGGAACCGAATGCTTCACGACTTGTCGTTTCCGCATCTCCCGTGTCCAGCTGATCCACGCAAAAACATGCGGCAGCGCCCAGAACAAGACAATCTCATTCCTGATACGGAACCAAATCGAAGCCTTCTCCGACGTGGGCGTGAAATCGACCTGGAAGCCCGGCTGGCCGGGGATATAACTCACAGGCGCCAGGAGATACGGCATCTGCGGCCGCATGACGGCAATGGGGACGTCAAACTCAATCATCATATCTTTGGCCGCGGCCTCGACAAAAAAGTCTGCGATAATCATGTCAGGCTTGATTTCTGTGTCGAGCATGAGTTCGCGTAAATGGAACCAAGTGTCCGGCCAGTAGCAGTCAAAGAGATACTTGGATTCCATGATGGATCCGACGCCGTCGCTGGGCCGCCACTGTATCATGTGCGCGTAGTGCGCTTCGGCGTCGGCGTCTGGCATGGCTGGACCGAAGCTGTGGACGCGGGTGATGGATGGATAGTCTGACGCCCAGTGCTCCTGGCCGGAGTTGGTTCCGAAGTGGACTTCGTGGCCGCGGGCTGCGAGTACAGCGCCGAGCTCGAGGACCGGGGCGGCGTGGGTGAACCCGCCGACAGTCGA
Organism: Colletotrichum tamarilloi; assembly: GCF_030869305.1. Lineage (NCBI taxonomy): Eukaryota > Fungi > Ascomycota > Sordariomycetes > Glomerellales > Glomerellaceae > Colletotrichum > Colletotrichum tamarilloi. Next base: position 236,061 of record NW_026849415.1, on the reverse strand, counting down.
GCATAGCAGGATACGCCGCTTGAAGGAGCAGTCTGGTTGTTACATGACTGTGGATATAGTTTCGTTCATATATAGAGGAGTTCATACTGTTTCTAAATAGACACAGCTTCTGGGTAGCAAAGCGTTTTTCTATGTCTCGACGAAGTCATTGTAAAGTGGGCTGATTGTTGGTAAGATCGAGCTTATTGTGCTGCAATGCTTCGATATCCCTCTTTCCGATTTGTTGTCCCTGGAGCAGCATGGAAAAATAAAGCTACATGAGTAGTCAGGATCCATTTCAATTTCAGTTTGAGGTAGGTGTCATTAGCAGCTTGACCAAATTGCTGGTCGGTATAGTTGATAGCGAGTCATCATATTGCGCGAGGAGTATCTCAAGAATTGAAAACCACAGGAGTACACAGAGTCTTCGGTTCCAGGTGAAAGTGGTCTCACTGCTTATCATGCCCATTTAGGCCAAAAAAAAAAGCATGATTGTGAGACGATCCTGTGGTTTGGTCCAGTTGATGTGACTTATAACCGGCTGTGGTCAAACGCTGTGCCTCGGCTGGCACCAGCGATGTTCGCCTTTGGCCAGAATGGAGATCCTTCTTGGTACATCCTACCAACGTGCTGTGTTATGCATCCTCTATTGAAACCTTGCCGAAATTTTAATGTTATTTTCTTGCATTATGTCTCTGTTGACATAGCATCCGTTGGCTGCCGGAAGCCGGACTGTGTAAGTAGTCTCCGAATACGGACGGCACTCTCTCTAGGCAACAGTTATTGATACCACCGAGTCGACCTTTTTCGCGTCAATCTTTTACTTCTCTCTTCAACAGATGGTCCAGGGTGACAATAACCCACCTATTATCACTGAGACAAAGTTGTAGGCTCAGAGTCGTTCATGAGGCTCAATTGACTACCAAGTACTTGTTGCACGGCGTCGGCTACTGCTGATATTATCTAATAACTTGGTCCAACTTTGGCCATGAATGACTATTAACAGCAGATAATCGAGCCAATCGACGACATGAGACCGGTCTTCAAGAGATACAGAGCAGTATTCCTCGTCTCGACCGCCTCACAGGAACTCAGCCAAATCAACACCGAAACCGAATTAGCGTTAGGAGAATCACGTCTCCCAAGTACCTTACGTATCAATACTCCTCCTTTGGACGGTTTGAAGTAGACTTTCCGTAAGTTGTTGATATCTACGTGACCAGAGTACCAAGTCCAACACCTCTGCGACCCCGAACGATACGGGGTCTCTTCAAATCTCACGGCGTTTTCGAGGAGGGTCCTGTGCTTCCTCATGACCAGGCTTTGCCTTGATCCCCGTCACCATCTTGTCTCTCTCCCGCTTCAGGCCTCTTGGCTGATCGATGGTGATTTGCTGACCAACTGAAATCGCGGGGAATGTCTGCTGGAGTCCGTGTTGTATGATACCAAGATGCATAGGCATCTGTGTTTGGCCGTTCTCACCGTGGACGTTGAGGTCCAGTACCCTCGGTAAGACTGCCGAAGGCGAAGGAAGCCCTTTTCTTAAATTGGCCATGTCAGATTGTATGTTCCCGGAGATGGCCTGGCCTTGAGTCTGCTGCGCAGCCGAAAGTCCCGTATTTGAGGGCTTCAGATTGTGCTCCTGGAGTAGCATCTGCGTCAGTCGAGTCTGTTGGGGAGCCTCCTTTCTCCAGAACTGACAGCCCGATGATGTCCACGTTACGCCCAATTCCTGCGGGCATCCCAGGAAATGTCGTGGCCATTTGTACTGATCACCTCCAACTTCGTACGAGAGTACGCCAAGACCCAAGTACAGGGCCCTGTTACCACCGGTTATGCCATATTTAGCCTCCGCCATCTCCTGGAACTCTTTAACTAATCTTGGAGTGTACGCCTCGAATCCAGGTGCCTTGGAGACATTTTGATGCTGACACCAACCCCCAAGTCGAGCGGCTTCCAGGCGTGTGAGAAGCATTACCAGCTTTGGGCTGTCTTCCCATGGCGATAGGGTCTTCTCTTTCCACGCAAAATGCTTGAGATACTCCTCATTCACCCAGTGACAGAGAAATGTGTCCGGCTTGGATGGCTGAATAATGTCAGCGAAGCACTTCGCCATAGCGGCATCGGTGAGCATTGTTTTGAGTGGCCAGGCCAGGAAGACGTAGTGCTTGGGCTCTGCGTACATATCCCGCGTCTCGATTTCGTTGAGAAATTCCAAGTTAGTTTTCGAAGAGCTCGGTTTTGTTTCCATTTTTTATGGATTTTTTGATAAAGAATAGAATATGACTCAAGTAATGGCTTCCGTTGTTTTTCTTACAGATCTCACTGCTTCTCGATTGCTATTCTGGAGTGTCTGGCACGAAGTATTGCGAGAGCGGATGATCTTTAACCACTGCGCAATGCTTTCTCCGGTAACTCTACGAATGTTCATACCCCAATGGCATTGGAGATACAGATTCCCAGACATTGCTTCTCAAGGTAGCGAAGGTTCATGTCCGAACAACTAGCTAGCTATTTCGACCTCATAACTGCGGTTTCAACCTTGATGTCCCTATACCATTGACTGGCGACCCCATAGTCACGATTCGCCGGCGCATTGTATAGCAAAAGAAAAAAGGCTTTCCAAGGCAGCCGCTAGGCTCCAGATTCATAGTCTTGTAAGAAGCTCATAACACTTTTTGCCGGACTCATATCTCAACTCGTAGACTACTGTCAGTTCCCTGAGTCAACATTACTTCAACGGTTTGTCATTGTATTCAGAAAACAGTGAGTAGCCCGGGGAGTACCCCACAAGCCGGTGAACCCAGCAGTTTCTACTCACCTCCAAGGAGAAGAATCCCTAGCCAGCTAGAAGCCCCAATGGTTTGCTGCAAGTCGATGGAGCTCACAAGGGCAATTTCAGCGACTATTTTATCCAATCAGTATCTGTAGAGGCAGCACATTCAGGTATAACTGTGAGGTCGCGACAAGCAATTCACTTACACGCTGGCGGGCGCTTCTTCGGCGATCGACAACCCCATGGGACGATGTGAGATGGGGAGAGCCGCGCCGTCTGCGTCAACTCCGCCAGACTCCGCACATTTCCCCAACTTCTGGCGCCATTCCGTCACCACATACACCAACATTCCACCACATTAGCTTCCTCTCCCATCCCACATCAACCGCTTCGCGATTAAGTTCGCACAAACTCAGGCCCTACGGCCAACCGTGGCTTCCTCTCTTTACCCCAGAGAACGATCTTTCCTCGGGGCTAACCGTCATTCCATCTCTCTCCCCCATCTTTACCCCCGGCATTCGTCTCTCCCCTCCGCATTAGTCTGTGCGGGGAAGCTTAAGCTACACCGCAGTCTGGCCGACGATTTTCTTCTCACGATGATGATTCGTTTTCTTTCTTCCTGTAAGACCAATTGAAGCAGGTATTCGTTTGGTAATCAATTGACTGCGACTACAACGCTACACTACTCTCACTATCGGTAGAAAAATGACGCTCATCGACTGGATGGACTGGGGAGGATGGAGGGGTATAAGAACGGCGGCGAACGCCTTTGTCTCGACGACTACACTTTGTTGGATCGCCGCCTTCCTCATCTTCTCTCAGTGTCTCTGGATGCTCTACACCCGCCGCTCAAAGCAATACCCGAGCGAGAAAGGAGAGAAACGACACGACACACAGCGCAACAACGGCAACATGTTCACCCGCGTGCCCTTTCTCCTGTCGGCAGTCGCCATCATGGCGCTCTGTGCGATGGCGAGGGTCGCGGAATTCGGGAAGCCGTTTGCACGGCAGTACCTGGCCTCTACCACGATCAGTAGCGGCCACTCGCAGTTCACCGTCCCCGCGTCGGCAGACGAGGGAGCGCATCTCATTCCCAACATTGAGGACCCGGAGGCCAAGGACCCGCAGAGCGTATGCCCGGGATACACGGCTTCCAACGTCCAGACGACATCACACGGATTCACCGCCAACCTCGACCTCGCCGGCTCAGCTTGCAATTTGTACGGGAACGACGTCGAGGCTTTGACACTCGTTGTCGACTACCTCGCAACGGACCGTCTTCACGTACAGGTGCTGCCGCGGTACCTGGGTGCTGAGAACAACACTTGGTTCATTCTTCCTGAAGAGTTCGTCCCGAAACCCGCTGCAGACGGGAAGGCGAGCTCTGATGGCTCAGACAGCGATTTGGAGTTCAAGTGGGCAAACGAGCCCACTTTCGGCTTCAACGTGTCCAGGAAGAGTACTGGAGATGTTTTGTTCACGACCACAGGAACTAAGCTTGTATTTGAAGATCAATTCTTCGAGTTTGCTTCGCCGCTTCCTGAGAATTACAACCTGTATGGACTTGGTGAAGTTATCCATGGCTTCAAGCTGAACAACAATCTGACTCGTAAGTAACCGCTGTACAGGACCAAGGCGTACCAAAACTCACAGGAATAGGCACACTCTACGCGGCTGATGCCGGTGACCCAATCGATGGAAACATCTATGGCTCTCACCCGGTCTATCTCGATACCCGCTACTACCAAGTCGATGCCGATACCAAGTCGGCCGTCTACGTCGCTAATGCCACGGACAAGAATGCCGACTACAAATCCTACACCCACGGAGTTTTCCTCCGTAACGCTCACGCCCAGGAAATCTTGCTTCGGGAGTCGAACATCACCTGGAGAGGCCTGGGTGGCACCATTGACCTCTACTTCTACGCTGGACCGACTGCTGACGCCGTGATGAAGTCCTACCAGAAGACCACCGTCGGCTTGCCTGCCATGCAGCAGTACTGGACTTTCGGCTTCCACCAGTGCAGATGGGGCTATACCAGCTGGGACAACCTGCAGGAGATTGCAGATGACTTTGCCAAGTTTGAGATTCCTCTGGAAACTCTCTGGGGTGAGTTAACCCGTCTCAAAGTCGCCCACAATTCAGAACTAACTACTCCCAGCCGATATTGACTACATGAACCAATACCGCGACTTCGAAGACGACCAAAACTCCTGGGGCTACGAAGATGCTGCCCGTGTCCTCGGTAACCTGCACAAGAACGGCCAACACTTTGTCCCCATCGTCGATTCCGCCATCTACGCCCCCAACCCAGAAAATGCCAGCGATGCCTACCCAACATACGACCGCGGCGTCGAAGCCGACGCCTTCATGCTCAACCCAGACGGATCTCTCTACGTCGGCGCTGTCTGGCCCGGCTACACCGTCTTCCCAGACTGGGTCGGCGCCGTCTTTGGCCGCAGTAAGACGTTTGAGTGGTGGACCACCGAAATGGTGACCTGGTTCCAAAAGGTCGCCTTTGATGGCATCTGGATCGACATGTCCGAAGTCTCCTCCTTCTGCGTCGGAAGCTGCGGCAGTGGGAACCTCACCCTCAATCCCGTCCACCCTCCCTTCTCGCTCCCCGGCGAACCGGGCAACGAAGTCCTCCAGTACCCCGAAGGCTTCAACAAGACCAACGGCACCGAGGCCGCCTCCGTCTCCGCCCTCTCTGCCTCACTGGCAGCCGCCCAATCCACCTCCTCAACCGCAGCAACCTCAGCATCTGCCACTCCCACAACGACATCAACAACCTCATACCTCCGCACCAAGCCCACACCAGGCGTCCGCAACGTGAACCACCCCCCCTACGTAATCGACAACATCCAAGGCGACCTCGCCGTCCACGCCGTCTCCCCCAACGCAACCCACCATGGCGGCACCCAAGAATACGACTTCCACAACCTCTTCGGCCACCAGATCCTCAACGCCACCTACAACGCCCTCCTCTCCGTCTTCCCCGGCAAACGCCCCTTCATCATCGGCCGCTCCACCTTCGCCGGCTCCGGCAAATGGGCCGGTCACTGGGGCGGCGACAACGCCTCCCTCTGGGCCTACATGTTCTTCTCCATCCCGCAGGCCCTGTCCTTCAGCATCTTCGGCGTGCCCATGTTCGGCGTCGACACGTGCGGCTTCAACGGCAACACCGACATGGAGCTCTGCGCCCGCTGGATGCAGCTCAGCGCCTTCTTCCCCTTTTACCGCAACCACAACGTCCTCGCCGCCATCCCGCAGGAGCCCTACCGCTGGTCCGCCGTCGCCGAGGCCTCGCGCTCCGCCATGGCCATCCGCTACGCGCTGCTGCCGTACATGTACACGGCCTTCTACAAGGCGCACACCCTCGGCGACACCGTCATGCGCGCGCTGGCGTGGGAGTTCTCCGACGAGCCCTGGCTCGCGGGCGCGGATCGGCAGTTTCTCCTCGGCCCGGCAGTCATGGTCACCCCCTGCCTTGAGCAAGGCGCCAGCACCGTCGGCGGTGTATTCCCCGGCGTCGGTAAGGGCACCGTTTGGTATGACTGGTATAACCAGTCCGCCGTCACCGGCGTCTCACCCGGACAGAACGTGACGATCGATGCGCCGCTGGGTCATATTCCGGTCTACCTCCGTGGCGGATACGTTATCCCGACGCAAGAGCCCGCCTTGACGACAACTGAGAGCCGGGCGAACCCTTGGGGTCTACTTGTTGCGCTGGACGGCGAGGGTGCTGCTGCGGGTAGCCTCTATGTTGACGACGGCGAGAGCTTGGAGCAAGAGGCTACTCTGACTGTAGAGGTAATGATTTTCCCCCTTCCATCACAATTCAAAAACAAAGAGGTCAAAGTAGGCGCTAACATGATAAACAGCTCTCCTCTTCCGACAAGTCGCTCAAGGCCACTCCATCTGGCGAGTTCAAGGACTCGAACCCGCTCGGAAACGTCACCGTTCTGGGAGTCCAGAGCGACGTTTCTTCGGTATCTCTTAACGGAAAGGCCCTGGACGGAGCGAATTGGTCCTTTGACTCGTCTTCTCGCGTTCTCCACGTCACTGGTCTGCAGTCTTTCACATCTGCCGGTGCATGGTCCTCTTCGTGGGAGCTTACTTGGTCCTAGAGGCCTTGAGGTAGAAAAGAACACACCTCGGGCTCGGATCTTTGGTGTGTTGAAGAGTATCTAGATAATGTTGTGGTGTGTAGGAGCGAATGAGCAGCGGACGTCACACCAAAAAAGGGGGGTTAACTGTACCCAAAGAAGACTGCAGATATCAAGAAGCAGCCGAAAGGAAGAAAAGAGATGCTCGCCCCTTTAGCAAGATGAAACCATCTAAACGCTCAGAGGCCCTGGATTTACTGTATTGTTCAGTATCAAATGAAAACAAGTTGTATGCGCTTGTGATATTTGGGATCAGCGCAAATGCACCTGCTACCCAGCGGCATTGAGTGAACAATTCTTAAGATCCCTGAATCTAGGGCAGTATGATCAATGTGAATAATAAATTTGGTATCATTGAATCCGTTGTGGCCCAGCATCCGAGCAATGCTGCCACGTTCAGCCAGCTATCCCATAGCGGCCCCCAAGCCCTCGCAGACTTCCCTGGACCTCGCAATCCTAGTCGAAGCAGCAAAGTCGCACGTCCAGACATGCCCCCATCACCTCGTCCATCAAAGCCTCTCTCAGTGGCCACCACGTCCACGGTATCTCTTATTCCCGCCGCCGCGCCACCGGCCTCCACGACCACCATGCCTCCGATCTCCACCGTGCCCCCGATCATCATGCATATCCCGCTGCCTGTCCCCCCGATGCTGCTGAAACATCTCGCCATCCTCCCTCTCCCCATCCTTCTTGATCTCCCCTTCCTCGCCCTCAACCTTGGCACTCGGCTTCTCCAAATCCGTCCTCCACCGCGGGTGCGCACCATACTTGCACCCGGGACCCTCGGGACAGAACCCGACGAGGTAATACACACATAACTTTCTCCTCACGTGCTTCTTGCTACACCGCGGACCGAGCGGACAGAAGCCCTTGTCGTAGTGCGGGCACGGCGGCAGCTTGGACTGCGGGTCAATGTGCAGATACAAACACTCCTCGCCGTTGGAGCAGTAGCCGTTGCGCATGAAGAAGTTGCACTCGGGCATCTTGCGGAGGTTGTACTCGTGCAGGAACTCGCACGACTCGCCCTTTTTGCAGAGGCCGCGGAGCCAGTGCTTGCAGACCAGGGACGGCCCGCCCGTGGGGTTCGAGGAGCTGGAGGAGGCATGGCGGTCCGGGCAGGCGGCGCCGAGGGGGCAGTGGCCCGCGAGGAAGGGCTTGCATTGCGGGCGGTCCGAGGAGAGCTCGTGGCGGTAGGTTTGGCGGAGGAAGGGGGTGAAGGCGAAGGAGGTTGCTGTCGCGGCGTGGGTGAGGATGTGGTTTGTTTCTGGACGGGGGGCGACGGCTGTCATGGTGGGCGGGTTGCTGGACGCCCCGGAGAGCTGCAGGGTCGGTGGTTGAGCTTGAGGATTGTGTCGCTGTCTAGGCTTGTGGAAAGTCGCGAGAAAGTAAGGTGTTCGTTCAAATCGCGTTGTCGCTGAGGTGTGGTTTGCGAATCGGATTGAACTATAAGTGCTGGGTCGTATGGGGGCTCCGTGGAATTATCGCAGCTGGGTGATGTAGCGTAGGTGTTGTGATTGGATAAATGACGAAGAGCGTCAGCAGCTTTGGAAGAGTTGTGCTTGATAGCTTGAATTGAAATGCGACACAATCAAGAGGAAGCTTGCTGGAAGCTTCAATCGATTGAGGACCCATATAATTAGTCAGCTGGCTCTGTGGTGGGGCATGTGTCTTTCGGGTCCGAGTGGGCCCGGCCTCCGGCGAGGTAACTCGGCTTCCCGTCCCGCATGTAGACTCATTCCGTCTTCTGACAACCTCGGAAGTTAACAATCATTTATGCCTGCTTTAGTTTTTTTTGAAAGTGACTGCAGCGATAGTCTTATGCCTATTCTGCAGATACGGAGTCTCGGAGAAATGTATGAAAACGATACCTACGCTATCTGGCTTAAGCCGATTACCTCTGGCCTCCTTTAGGTTTACAATCCACCTCGTCACATTGATCCGAATGCAAGCTGGCCACGGTTCATTTGTAGGACTAGTAGTGTTTCCTTTGAAGTCTTCTTCTAATTAAGAGAAGTTGAGCTGCTACATCGGCATCTGGTGCCCTCAAAAAATCAAACAGATACGCATAACATATATCAAAGACATGTCATCAATGCATGCCACCCAACCCTTTCAAGCGTCATCCTCACCCGAAGAGCCTGCGCCAGCATCATGCTCGGGAGCGTCTTCAGGCTTTTGCGCGTACCAGAAGTAAAAGTTGAGGTACCGGTGCTTAGTCCTGTCCTCAAGCTCCTTCTTGGCCGTCGCTTGCCACACTTGACTCTCGACATTCGAGATGCCGTGAGCCTCAAAGGGTTTACCGGCGAAGGCCGGGATAGCATCGGCAACGACGCCCTTCATGTATTGCCCAATGAGCCGCATGGTCTTGTCCTTGGGCCAGGTCCCGACAGGGATCTTCTTCACCTCACAGTGGATATCCTTGAATCCTGCAGCCTCGAGATGGGGCCGCAGGTCTCGTGCAATGTGAAACATGATGCCGAGGCCAGCAAAGGCTTCGACGGTAAGCTCGTAAAATTCCTTGAGCTTGTCATCTTCAGGCATGGTACCGTCGTCGCAGTGGACTTGGCCGTGAAGCTCTTGGAACTCGATCCAAGCACCGGGCTTCATGTGCCTGTCATTTCTGTGAATATGATGTCAGGAAGAGTTTTGGTACTAGACTTACTCATATGCCTGGGTCAAGACACGGTCTAGCTTTCTGAGCGCGGGGGCTACAGAACGCAGGTGGACGTAATCAAAGTCATCCCCGTTGAGCCATTCATCCTCGGCATCGTCGACAAGGAATTTTACATTCGGGGGGATCCAAGTAGGTTGAATTGGAGACAAATCGATCCCAAGAACTTCAGCGGCAGGGAAAAGGTCGGCAACTTCAAAGCCCGTATTAGGGGCCATCATTGGTAGTTCAGATAAGAAGGTTCCGGCATACCTTGAATTGCCCAAGTTCCTAAGTAACATATTAGTCAGGATTCGGAGACCGTGGTGACTTGTGGAGCTTACCAGTTCCAGTTCCGATGTCGATGATTCTCTGAGGGGTCTCGCCAATGGGTGCGTAGATCAACTTTCCATCCTGGGTATCTATCGTCAGCTATGGGAGGATCACCAGACGAGCGGCAGGGCGTAACTAACGGTCAGCTCGAGCAACATGGTATGTTTCATGTCCTCGCGACTTTGCTCTGTCTCGTCATTGGGCATGGGATAGCGCCCATGGCGATAGCTGTGGTAGCGACGACCATTTTCGTACTCGTGCGCGTAGACGCTGGAGCTGAGCGAGACAGAGTCGACCGAGGACGCATCCCAGTTAACAGGCTCGAATTCACTCTCGTCAGCTGGTCCATCGGCCGCCTCAATAGCAGCAGCGGGGTGCTGGGAAGCTGGATCGTCGTTGCTGGACATGGCTTCAGGTACCTCCACGGATCCACGATTTCTTTCTGGAAGCTAGAAAAACAGTGGAGTTAGCAAGGGGGTCCCAGTCGCGAGTCAGAAGGCATCACGAAATCTTACCGCTAATGCACGGCGTAGAGCAATCAGTTCTTGGCTATCTCACTGCAGTGGCCAAAAGCATAGATTTCTTGTAGGATTTTGGCGTCGTCGCAAAATCAAAGTTGTTGTAGCAAGCACACGTGGTCAAAGTGCCAACGCTCGTCTCAACGTGACAGAAAATGAGACGTCGGAAGGGTGGGAGAGCCGAGAGTATCCTGAAGAATTACATTTGATCGGTTGGTTCCATTTCGCTCGGGTGTGCTCCATTTTACTGCGTGAGGAGACAGCAATATCAGGCAATGCTCCAACGGACGAAACAACTCAATTGGTTGCTGGCCGAGGTCCTCGAGACCAATCGAGAGCACAGATTGGAAGGGGAACAAGTCGATAGCAGGGGGTCTTTGCTCCGCTTCGAAAAGCGGCACAGTTCAATGTTTGTCCCAAGCTGACAGGCCTGTTGGCCCGAACTGATATCCATCTGGGCTACATGCCCAGGAATAAGATGGAGTTGGGCTCGCGGCGATCCGGCGAGGTGCAGCTTCCAGCGCTGGAGAAGAGCAGCATACTAACTTCCCTTGCGAACAAAGTGTGTGCAAGGCGACGGTTTCATAGGTTCCAACTCTTTCGATCAGCAGCATTTTGATAGCGTGGAAATGTGTGAAGCGGTCCGCAGGGAACATAATACCCACTTCTGTCTGACTGGCCATGTTCTCATTACGGAGACAGTGTTGGCGACGGAGAGTTGTGCAGTGGCTCAGCAGAAAGAAATCGATTGTTCTAGGACAAGGAGACAACAACGATCGCCAAGATCTAATCGGCTGCAGGCAATGGAGGGCCAGAATACAATAAATATGCCATTACCCGAGGACATGCCAGAGCCAGAGGATAATGCGATTGGGAGGCGGCATTGCTGTCGTGGATTTTGAAATTACCCCTCCTGTTCTTCAGCAGCCGGCCCGGCGGGATCACGCAATGAGATGGGTGCAACCTTAGGAATTAGGTTTTCTCCTGCTGCTTGAATGGAAGCGGCCGGCAAAGCAACGGTAAGGAACGGATGCTGAGTGAGGTAAACGGCAGCAAACGGCAGTAGGATTGATACCTAAGGATGGACCGTTTTAATGGTGGGATCTACATAGGCATGGAAAGATCGGAACCTGGTGAGGACCTGCCAAATGCTGATGAAGAAAAAGAGTTTGAAGTGGGATGGAAGGAACGAACAACCTTTGGAACACTTCCAATTTAGTCAAGTAGGGAGGACCCACCTTCTTCGGCCGTCCTTTCCTCCAAAGCTCCAAATGTTCCCAGGCCGGGGTTCAAAATCGATCCATCACGGACGGCTTAGCTCCAGGACGTTGACCCGTGCATAATGACATGCGCCTTCCTTTTTCTCTTCTTCTTCTTTTCTTTCTTCTCTTGCATTCGACTCCATCGCCGGCTCCTCTGTCCCAGTCTGTCCCAGATGGAGGAGGGGCTCTGCTTGCCGATGGTTCCTCATTGTGTCCAAAAGGTAAGGTACCTTCAGTGAGGTGTATCGAGTTTCTTTCCATCTTTTACCCAATCGCTTGACTTGCTTCAGTATACAGGTATCTTCATTAGGTAACTAAGGTAAGTTGAGGAAGGCGAGGCGAGGCAGGTACCTGCCGGTCCTGCCCACCTGCCCACCTGTCTGAGAACTCGAGACAGAGATGGACCCAGCCTGCGGTACTTACACCTTCCCAACTTTCTTTCCTCCGAAATCCAAACTCCAACCTCCTCCTTCCTGCAGCTGCAGGTGTGGAAAGTCACACCTTACAGGCAGGCGGAGACAAACCGGACCCTTGGTCTCCTTCCACAGTACTCCGTACTTGCCTACGGAATACTGTGCCTCCAGGTTCTGGCATTTGGGACATGGAATGAAGTGGGAGCAAATCCTGACCCCGCCCCCTTTGCCCTTTGGCCGATGAAATGTTTGCTCCAACAAAGCCACAAATCCAACGACATCGTTTTTGTCGCTCTCTTCTCTTGCTTCCTTCGGTCACGCCCCCGTCTCCTCTGCCTCCTTTCAAAAGCGATTCCAATCAATAGCTTACCTAATCACTCTTCAGAGCATTTCTCCCGTCGCCTTACCCCCTCATTTCCACTCGCAGGCACCAGTTGTTATAGCGCGCTTCTGCCATGTTTTCATCTGCCATACCGCCAAGTTTAGAGGCGTGCGCCTTGCAATCGTTTAAACCAGGCCAGAATCGTCTTGGCGTCTTCTCAACCTCGAGTCTCTGACATGCTTCGCTCCGATACGGAGGAGACAGAACGCACAATACGATGCCTTCTTCAGGCCCTGACTAGAGGTTGCCCGGGATCCATCGACTTGTGCCCTCATGGCATCCAATGGCTGAAGCCGACTACTGCGACTGACTTACATATGGAGCCCTGCCCGCATATCTTCGTACGTACAGACACCAAAGACAGGGTGCTGCGTGGGCACACGAAATGCCTACGGTAGGGTCACGGAACCACATCACGGATCAACGTTTGAGACCTCTATTTCACTCTTGATCTGCATGCCAGAGACAGTATGGGCACACACAATACAGACGTCCTCTTATAGCACTGTGTCTTTCGTGGGCCCATACGACTTGCCCGGCGACGCAACTCGACAAGACACGACCAGTGCGCCGGACGCACATCAAAGACAGCACCTCCATGTCCGCTTCGTCGTCGACTTGCCATTGGCCCCGAATGGCACCAACAATGGGCAAACAAGACAACAATCCGCCCTCGCATATCAGTCACACCATGCAACTGTCACCTATTCATCGATACCCAACTCGGCCATCCCTCATGCAATGACCTCATTTATCCAAATCGTCGGATTTCCCAACAGTCAGGGCCGCTTCCAATGTTCCGTCATGTGCTGCCAGCGTGGCATGCAGTCCTTCTGCACCCATCCTCCACCTCAACCCTTCGACTCTGTCGGCTGTTTCCATCGTTTGGTGGGGCACATCACGCAGCCAAGCTGCTGCTACATGTCCCCCTCGACGACCCCTCCCCTGCCCATCAACTCTCGCAACTATGCTACTGGTCAAATCGCACACAGAGACGGCCGTCCTGAGAGACACAATTCCAGTTTGTCACTTATGCTCAAACCTCGACGCAGACGCTCCCTCTGCCCAGCCCGGCTTGCTCGACGCTCAACTTCACCGCCTGAAGTTGATTCTCCTTGCGTGTCCGTGTGTGATTCACTGACCAGCCCCCGGCCTACCGGCGCAGGAGCTGGGATCTACCCACTTCAAAAATAACAGACACCGCCGTGCCGCCCGAAGGTTTCAGTGCATATCGATTCGCCAGTCGATCCACTCTTTGCACGTCAGTGTGATGACCACTGTCTGTAATGGCTCAATTCAGTCCATAGCGAATTCGGCCCTCACTCATCCGGCCACGGGCAGCAACTGACCCTGGGAGATCGGGAGCGAGTGCGGGATACACTCCTCGGAAACGTCGGTGGGAGCGTGGCACAGCATGCTACTCGGCTCATCGCAGGGAAGCAGGTTGTTTTAGAGTTTTGGTACACCACAGCAGAAATACCGCCTCGCTGTCTTGCCGCACGTCTCGTCGTCTTAGCCTGGCAACGCCTCGTGGATTCTCCAGCCATGCTTTCTTTTTTCCAGGCCGGTTTCCCTGCTTAGTTGCCTACAACTAATACGGTACTCCTAACCATGGATTCGATCAGTTCTACAGCTCGAAGCCACATCCAGGGACTGGGGTATTTTCCCCAGCCTCGGCATCCTGGCTTCAAAGGCTTCTCACCTTTAAGCGAAAATCTCCCCCAGGTTACCAGAAATATCAAATGACCGAGGAATGACCATCGGGTTCCAATGTCGCTTCGTGGCTGACGGTGGCGCTTTCCAGAGCTAGTCGGAAATAACAAGCATGTCTCGAATCTGGTTCCAAGTCTTCTGCCAGTTTCATGCCGAAATTAGTCTTGCTGCAAGTGTTCATTCACATCGCTTCTTTCCGTGGTTCGGCAACCTGATCCGGTTACGGCAATATCAACGTCCGTGTGCAAGAGCCGAACGAACTTCCTACGCAACGAGGCTGGATGGCCGGCCGTGGAGCACTCAAGATCCTCCTAGAGCGTACCTAGTTTGCTGACCAGCCCGACGTCTGATTGTCAGAGAAACAGGCACCACAACTGCTGAGCCCATCATTGCAGCTCGCTAGACCAAAGCTCTCCCCCGCTATTGCCCTGCCGCCCTGCCGTGGGCACAACGGCGATGTTCGCATTGGCGACCGAGAGTAACCACGGCAGGAATGCGGCTGTTCACTACTCTGCTCGCGCCTGAACAATAACACAACAAGGCACGGACATGGGCGTCGAGAACTTTTGGGGCGCTGGCCTGGTTCCCTAGGACCTAGGTACATCACAGCTAAGACCCGCATGCAAGGCCGGGCGAGCGTGGAGAATCCAGCTGGAAGACGCAGAAGAAGTGGACGAACAAAAATGAGGAGGAAGAGGAAGAAGGACCAAAGTAGCGGTGCGATGCGCAGGGATCATTCCTGTTCGTTGCAACCCTGATCGTCAACTGCCGCCAAGGGTCGGTGGTCGTGGCCGAAGGCCGGCTTTGAACTGAGGGAACAGACTCGCGCTGGTGCTAACTCACAGACATAGAGAAGAGAGAGTCAGGACGCCGACGAGCGAGCGAACTAATCAAAACAACGGCGCCAGTGGCCGGGCATGGCCGCCCTACTATTACGGTGCCTTGCAATTTGGCTTTGGCAGCCATCTCCTCATCCTTCTCCGCCTCTTCGTCTCTGGTACATGGACGTTTCTCTCACTCGTCCAGATCTCTCATATATGACTTGACAAAAAGTCTCAACACCATCCATCCCCCTGCAAGCGCAAATGCATCCAAGTACTCACTCCCTTCGCACCCCCCCATGATCCATCCTTCACCCCCAACCCAATTATGTCATGCATCATGGCTTCAAAGTATCCTGGACCCTCTTGTAATTTTGATACCCGTCCCTTGGTCTCCACCGCCTCGAACAAGGCCTTATACTACCTTGCCCGTCCCGCGTTCGCTCACCGTCGCATTTGGCTTGTCACTCCCGTGCTGCGGTGTCTAGCTAGATATATAGACACTTCTCCATGCTGTTTGGAGCCACAGAGGTTCGCGCTTGCTGCCTGACCGAACAGCTCATTGCTCAAACATGCAGCTTTGGGTTCAAGTCCTTTTCTTCATATACTGTCCTTACTACCGTTCCCTTGTCACATTGACTGCCAGAGTTGCTTTTCTTTCCGACTTTTCGAACCCTGCCTCTCTTTCTTGAACAGTCTTATGGCAACCAGAGTCAAGATGAGTTCTTCATCGTCTTCGCGCAAGTCGCGCAGAACAACTAGCATCTCCAACGTCATGTACACCAACGCGGTCTACTTCCCCAACGAACGGATATACCAAGGCGACACGCCGGGCGCCATGAACTATGGCTGCATCAACCATGTGTATTACGCCTTTGCCAATATCTCGCCTGATGGAGGTGTTTTCGTGAGTATACCCGGTTCCGCTGTTCGTATGAGTTGACTAACTAACCCTTCGATAAGCTGAGCGACGAGTGGGCCGATGCCCGCGCACCAGTCGATGGCGTCCAGGGTGGCCTAGGGTCTCTCATGCACCTCAAGCAAAAGCATCCCCATTTGCAAGTGATTCTATCCATCGGGGGCGGCAATTCCAGTGCCGTGTTCCCCGTGATAGCTGCGAACACACTCTACAGAGACAACTTTGCCCGGTCTGCGAGAGGCCTGGTCGACGCGTCGGGCTTGGATGGCATTGATAGTGAGTTTGCTCGATTCTTCCTGCCTCTGCATTAGTGTTTTGTTAGCTCACATCGTCGATCAGTTATGTGGGAGTATCCTTGTGATTCTCAGCAGGGCCACCATTTCCTGGCTCTGTTGGCGGCTGTTCGCCTTCATATGCCCGAAAGTCATTATCTCCTTACTGCTGCGTTACCTGCCAGCCGAGCGATCTTGCAATACATCGATCTGCAACGAACGGCCGACTACGTCGACTACCTCAACCTCATGGCGTACGACTTCGCCGGCACGTGGACACACAGAAGCGGCCATCACGCGCAATTGTATGCAATGAGCAAGGACGAAACCTCGGGTGCATCAACCGTGCAGTATCTGGTCTCGCAAGGCTTTCCCTCGCAAAAGATCCTCCTCGGCATTCCCCTCTACGGTCGCAGCTTTCTTCATGCCACTGGGCCGGGACAGAAGTTCAAGGGAAGTGGCGGGAGCAATGGGACATTCGAGTACAACCAACTTCCCCGTCGGGGGACGAAGGAAGTCATTGACAAGAAGTCTATCGGGGCCCAATGCGTCGGAGCAGATGGCGGCTTCGTCACTTATGATAACCCCGATACGGTGAAGATGAAGGCTGCATTTTGCAAACAGAAGAGCCTAGGAGTATGTTTTGCCCCAATCATACCATGCAATGATACATGTGCTAACGAGTTGATAGGGACTATTCTACTGGAGTGGACCAGCAGATGCAAAGGAGAGCTCACGGAGTCTCATAGCCACCGGATTCAGAGCTCTGCATAGTTCCTGATGGGCTAATTTTCCTCAGAATGGATCACCTAGAGTGCGTCCAAGACATTCAGCAACAGTCCGCCGACACGTGTCGGCAAACCTCGGCCTCACGGGCCGGAAGGCAGTGACAGACAGACGATAATTGCATTTGCGCGGAGTAAGGGGATCGACAGCATCTGACAAGGGGGGCGACATGGCGTTCTTTTTTTTCCCTTTTAATTCGGCGACCTGCATCACGGTCTTGTTTCTTACTCGATTTTCGACATTTGCTCAGTTTTTACGAATGATTCCCCCTTGGATCTTTTTGATCGACGCATCACCAGGCGGCGGCGGCATGACTGGATTTTTGGGGGCGGGGAAAGGACACTTAAAAATTGGGGGCGGCTGATGATATCCCACGCGTGGACCAGGGGTGGCGGTGTAGCTGACTTTGCATGGCATCATATGGCTTCTCACGATTTCTCTACCCTCACGACGGTTTTGCATCATGACTCACATTATAGAAGAGAGCGAGATGAGGAGGGTGTGGCATTGGGCGGAAATATCTGGTGGATGGGAAACCAATTTGTATTTCTTGGTAGGCGTCTGGGCGCGTGGGACGCCGTTGACTCGCGTGGGCGACTCTGGTCTCTCAGTCTCTCACGGGCTCTTACGACGATAAAGCCGGAGGCCTGGAGCAAATTCAATGGAGCACACAGAGACCTTTTTTTTGGTTCAGAATTTCTGCCCCTCCTTTCACCATCGTGAGATTTTTTGTGTGTGGTGGGTTGTGGGTTGCAGTGCTGCAGTATTGCACCCACGCACGGCATTGTAGGCTCGTAGCAGTGGGCGGTCGTCCCTCATGGAGGGGTCTTTGAGGGGCACAAGGGCACCGAGGGGAAGTCCCCCTCGGATGGGCCAAGAAGGAGTGGTGTGGAGGGTCTTGATGTGAGGTGGGTGTGTGGGTAATCATTTTCTTCTGCGGGCAACCATTTTTGCGTGGGTGTGCGAGTGAGGCAACCCACGCAGATCGGCGCGGGGCAATGATATTCTTACTGTACGTACGTCCGCAGTACATACTGTCGCGATGCCTCCAAGTGGGAATTGGGAGAAGTTGCTCCAAGGGTGAAAATGGAAGGGCAACAAGGGATACGATACCCATACCGGTACCACTTGGAGGGGGTCGGATCATGGATGGGGGTGAAGGGGGGCGGCAGCAGGGCAGACTTCGCAAAAGGGAAACAGCCGGGGTGGGGAAAGCCCGCTGGATCGGAGCCCACTCCGAGATACGGGAGACGGAAGCGATTCGGTAAGCCGTGTCTGGGCTGGGGGTCTGCGCAACCGCAGGCATACTGCGTACCGTTACCGTACCGGGTGAGGTGGGAGGGAAGGGAGGGGGGGGGGGGGAGTGCAAGGGCCAATCCAGGGTTTCTTGTTTGTCGATCAACAACCGGGATATTGTACGGGATGTGTGTGTGTGACCGTGACGGTTGACAGAGTGTGAGAGCCACCATTGCTATTCTGGAGTTTAAGCGTGGATTTCGCTCTAAGGTAATGGAATTGGAGGACGCTGGCAAGCTGAGTGCTACGGCATGCGATGTACGTTAGGGTGGGGGGACTACCGTGCAGGTATATCCATCCAATGGAGGGTTGTGGTGGTGGGATGGAGAACCATGCAGGTCGACCGATTCGGAATATGATTCCATCATTTTCAGCCCGTTCGTCGTGCCCGTTTCTGCGACCTCTTGTTGTTTACGGGCGTTGTAAGAACGCTCACTTCCCTTTTTTGAGATGCAGCGTGTTGCTAACTAAGGTAGTTGGTAGGTCTATTTGGTAGAGGGGTTTTACTCTTTTGGTATCTTTCGTATTCATTCCATGTAACATCCAATCCAATGGCAGTACAGAAAGGTCAGTCAGATGTTTTGATACCGAAAGGTGAATGCGAACCAAGTAAAAAAGTGGGTGGTGTGTCTGAGCTGGTAATTCTTCGGTATTTCTTGCTCCCGACTTCGTGTGGCTTTTTGTCGTGTTGTGACCACACACATACACACATACACACACCCTGGCCTGTTTGTTGGCCTAGCTTGGCTTGCTGTCACAGATGGCTGAGTTTCTTTTTCTAATTGATTCAGCTGTGTTGGTTCGACATGATTTTGAATGGGAATTAGATCAATTGTACTTTTCCTGCACATTCAGGACAACTATGTAGGAGAGAGTCATGGTCCTGCATATGAGGCGCGCATCAACACTTCTTTATTCGACGGGGTGTCAAGAGAGCCCTGCTGTGCTGTAGGATGTGTTGGGACGTTAAATGCGTGCGCATGCGTGTCTTTCGCGGTGATGAATCTGCAATACCCATTCGGGATCACCCAAATGGGGTTAAATGTGAGAGGTTGGATTTCGGGGGGAGAAGAGGGGTGTGGGCGTCGAGTGGTACCCAATGGGAGAATGCAAGCCAGGCTGCTCTGTCGATCGGAGATACAAGAGATTGATAAGATTGGTTGCTATTCGGGGGTTTTCTTTTCCAAGTTTTCATCTTGTTGTCGTACTTCTGTCCTATTTTGCCCGTAAGGATGGTGTGCTTATTCTATTTGCCCGATTGAGGACGTCGACCAAGTAGGTATGCGTTGTACCTTACCATATGTAGTCGCCGCCAAAGTCACAACCAGGGGTTGGGTTACAACACATTAGAAGAGAAAGTTCCATCAGTATTTTTTCTTAAAAGTGACTTATCCCAATGCTGTTCCAACGCAACAGTTGAAATCTGACCAGAGACACACCATGGTGGGTGATACAAAGACTGCGGGCTGCTGCATCGGGATGGTGTGTAATGGCTTGACAGGGGGCATGGTTCACTTTCAGGTTCGGATTTTGAGTGCACAGCAGGCTCCGGATGGGATTCTTGGAAACGAAGGGGGGGTAGCAGAGATGACGGCAGAAAGTGGGTGTGCTGCACACGTGGGTTCACATCACGGGAACAGGTACGGGGTCGTGCTGAACCAGACAGTCCACGGTCGATGACGATGGACTATCGCCTCGTGAATTCGTGGTCCCGAATAACATGGGTGTCGGTGAAGGGATGAGGTGAGATGAGGTGAGATTCCTCGACGAGAATCAATGTTGCGGTGTATTTTGCGGTCTGGATCATGCTTCATGTCCAGAGTTGTGGTGTGGTGTATCGGCGACGGAGTAGTCGGGACGCTGGGGCACTTGGGGTGTCGGTGTGTGCTCATTAGTGTGCCTCGTGGGAAAACTTGTTCGTGGCTCGGTTTCTGCTCTTAGTCACGGCTACCATCTTCAGAGGTCTTTCTAGCCTTTTGGGCCGGTCCCAGGCGCAATTGTCTTACGTGCTAGTTTGTCGATGGCGTCGTCTTAGGTCCAGGGGGATTGAGGAGCCGTGACGACGACGGTATGTTTGAGGCCGGATATAGCACTCGGGCTCTGACGCGCGCCTCCGCCCGGGAAACTTGGTCAAGGGACGCCTCGTTTCTGTCCGTCGTGCTTTTCAGGCCCATCAATCCGTACTGCCCAGGGTGGCTTCCTTCAGCTCCTGACGCTCTTCTTCTGCGTGAGGCTGCCTGGCTCCCCACTAGCCTCGACGAAAGCACCGCCTTGAATTCATCAAGGGTATGGAAGGCACCCAGCATGCCCGCCTAGCACGAGAGCGGGAAGCCGATGCGGCGCACTGACTCGAGAGAAGGCGGGTTAAGTTAGATGGCCTCGATTGTGTTTTGCTTTTTTCCACGTGGGAGAAGGGCGGGCCGCCTTGGTCTGGCAGCGGTGCAGAATCTCTGGTTTCTTTTTTCTTCCCGAGATGCGACGGCGCGCTTTTTTGGTTTGGTAGTATCGTGGTAGAAGTGGAGAGCGTCCGCGTCCGTCATGGCCGCCCGGCAGGCAAAGTGCGGTGTGTTGTAGAAAGTGGTTGAGTGGGCATCTTTGGACGTCGGGCGTTGGCCGCCCGGCCGATTGCGGGATGGCGGGGATGAGGGATGAGAGGAGGGGGAGACCACAGGATCTACGGTGCTTCTCGGGGTTACGAGGGTATGAGAGGCCCAAGAAAGAATGGGAGGGGGGCGAGGAGGGGCGGATTTGCCCAGATTTACATGACTCGGTTATCGGGGTTGAGCCTTGACGGGATGATGTGCTTTTTGCTGAAGAATTTCCTCGGGAAGACCAACCCGGAATGCTTAAAACGACGTATGCGTGACGGGGACGTGGCAGGTGATATGGCAGGTGACAATAATGGGGCGATATAGGACAGGGGAAATGCTGACTTGCGGCACAATGGAACCTGTTGGAGCAACAAGTCCATTGTCAGATGTGAGGAGCTGGATGCCTGCAACAAAGGTAACTAGTGCCTGTTTCCATGTTTGCGCCGGCTTGCAAGCAAGCCTGAAAGTGCAGTGAAATGCCTCGTAACCGAGGTACTTTGTGCTGACTGCTGTGTAATCTGTTTCTAGGCTCCCGTTCGTCTCCGGAGTGACGACGCCAGGAGGGTCGGATCGGAAATATCGGGGGTCACGGGGGGCGGCGGGGATGTTGGGTTGTGCCGAGCAGAACCGGGCGTGGGGGCCCTTCTCGAGGATATCGGGAGGCTGGGCTGCTCGGTCTCGAGAGACACGCTTGCCGCAAAGACCGAGATGGTGTCGAAATGAAACGGAGTGCATGTGAACGCCTCGCTCTGACAGAGTTCTGACAAGTCAGACAAATGTGTTCGTCACCAGTCGTTCTAAACTGGTGCCATAAGCGGCCGCATGAGCGAGTGTCCCCAAGCATCCTTCCTGGCTGACGACTCTAGCCAGGCGACAAAGTTGACGTTGAATAGGTGGTGGTGTCCGACTGTCATCCGTCGTCTGATGTTAGCCTCCATGGTTGGTCAGTTATCAGATCGAGACATCCCTGAAATGGTGGGCAGAAACTTTTACTATCGGAACATGCGTTGGTCCGTTGTTTGGAGGTCCGTGGCTTGAGTCGGGATATCCAAGCACCAGGCAATACGGCAAATGGTGAGCCGCGTTATCTGGTGGCTGTGGTCTCCAACCGATTTGTGTGGCAAGGAAGGGGTGTTGCATTTTATCGTCTTTCCTGTTGGCTA
Organism: Colletotrichum tamarilloi; assembly: GCF_030869305.1. Classification (NCBI taxonomy): domain Eukaryota; kingdom Fungi; phylum Ascomycota; class Sordariomycetes; order Glomerellales; family Glomerellaceae; genus Colletotrichum; species Colletotrichum tamarilloi. The sequence goes on along the minus strand of NW_026849415.1, from coordinate 214,018 downwards.
CTCATGCGAGTAGAGACTGATGCGACACGGGCCTTTGCAAGTGGCTGGAGAGCTCCAATGTGTTGGCAGAGTAGCACCTCATCTCCCAGGAACCCCCACCATGACATGAGTTGGAAGACATGGCGCACCCCAGTCTATAGGTTGTGGCGTTGCTTCCAGCAATGCGGATTTCGGTCGATAGAGTTCCAATTGCCCTTTGTCGCGATGACATGGAGGTACTTGCAATGGATTCGACATGGATTGCAGGATGTATTCGAGAAGTTTGCCATATTGGCTCATATTGGCTTCCGAGTCGTCAGCGATTATAGCATCTGTTTCCTCTGTCGAACCTTATCCGTGAGGGTTGGACTGGAATGACGATAAGCCCATGATCAATTTCTTCGACGTGGCAGCGAAACAGTGCGGATGAGTCTCGCTTTAGTTAAGATGAGCTTGACGCACTCTCAAGAAAGCTGTTCGACTGCCTCCTAGGTTAAGCCAACGCAACGGCCCGCTTGGAGGTAGTTCAAATTACCGTCTGACGAGATACCGTATTACGGAAAGCCCTAGAAACATACCAATTCGTCAATGTGGCGTGTTCCTGAAGGTTGGGCCGCTGGTTTGGTGGCACAGAAATTCGTCGCACGCCGAGTTTGTTGTGGATAAACATTCTGTGGTCGTTTGTTTTGATAGTGTGCAGACCAGGGCATATCGTCATTGAAACGGCGTGGAGGTGGCGAGAAGGAGACATAGACTGAGTGCGTAGTACTTCGTTCTCATCTGCCCAGGATAGCAAGCAATGCATGCTCATCACCAAAGAAACGGTGCACGAGAAGCATGACGGAGAAACCTCGTGGGTCAAAGATTGTAAGAGGAAGTGTGCTTGTTGCAGAAGTGAAGAAGAGAAATTGCTGCGGCCAGTACGTATTGCACGCGCCAATGGCCGATGTTATCCCAATATGACTACACAGTTAGGTACTACTAGGTAGGTAGGTACCTTAGGTAAAGTAAGGCAGGCATCATGCAAGGGGTAAGGTAGGTAGGAGCGATCCATGTCTACCCGACCTTGGTCCTTTCCGCATCTGAACGTCGTCTTTAGGTTTGCTTGAAGAAGGGAACAAAAGTCGACCTTTCTTTCCCCAGACTTTCTCGAGGTGGGCCGATCCAGAAAAAAAGGGACTGCACAGCGTCTGGCGCCTGCCGCCTGCGTCCAGAACCTGAGGAGCTTCTCGGAGCGTATTCCGATTGGTCACGGTAGGTCCCGTCGCAGATCCCCCTGCGTCCTGTCCTAACACGTGACGCCATTTCGACTCGGAGCTCCCAAGACACGCAGCTCAACTCTTCAGGGAATCTGACACATGCAGCAAACTGTCCCGTCCAATCCCGCCAGATCACCATCTTCTCACGCAGACCAAGTCAACACGGGTGTTCAGCATGAACGGGACATCATTTAGCGGGAAAACATCACTCGATGCTGGTACGAATTCCACTCCCGCTCTCGCTAGGCGCAGCTCATATCTGACCCTGAGGCAGCCGACTATGATCCTATCGAGCACCTAAACCACCTCTTTCCACATCCCTCAACCGTAACCTCAATCAGTCGCGTTTCCGATACACTACAGACCCATAAAAATGATCTCGCCGTCGAAATCTCCAGCCTTGAGGTCGCCCAGGCATACGGTCCCGATTCGAGCCTCGAGCGCATGCAGTCTGCCCAAGCCGAACTCGCCCAGCTCTTCCGCAAGATCGAGACCGTGCGATCCCGAGCAATCCAAACCGAGCAGAACATCACTTCCATGACGGCCGATATAAAACGATTGGATGGCACGAAACGGAACCTCACATTGAGCATGACCGCGCTGAAACGACTGCAAATGTTGACGACGGCATACGAACAGCTGAGAGGTTTGGCCAAGACGAGGCAATACCGAGACTGCGCGAGCCTGCTACAAGCTGTGCTGCAGCTTATGAAGCACTTCAACAGCTACCGGAGCATTGAACAGATCGCCACGCTGAGCCGAGGCGTTTCGGAGCTGCAGCGGGAATTGTTGGAGCAGGTCTGCGAAGATTTCGAGATTGCGTTTGCTAAGGGAGAGGTCGCACAGCGCAGGGGTACACTGGTAGAGGCCTGTCTGGTCATGGATGCCTTGGGCGACATGGCTCGGACGCGACTGATGAACTGGTACGTCAATACGGAACTACGCGAGTACCGCCAGGTGTTCAGGGGCAACGACGAGGCCGGGAACCTGGACAATATCGGTCGCAGGTATGCATGGTTTAAACGCATGCTCAAGACTCATGAGGATGAGCACGCTGTTATTTTCCCGGCCCATTGGCGCGCGAACGAATTACTGGCCATGGCTTTCTGTGACGGCACTCGAGACGACTTCAAGGGCATCCTCGAAAGAAGCATGCGCAAGACGGATGGGCAGAAGATTGACGTAAACCTTCTTCTGAGCTGCTTACAGGAGACGTTGGACTTTGAGCATGGCCTAGAGAGGCGGTTTGCCAACGAACCGCGCGCCAGTATCGATACCCTGAGCTCATCCGACGACAGAGCATCGAATTTCCATGGTTCGATATCAACTGCTTTCGAACCGTATTTGAGCTTGTGGGTGGAGTCGCAAGACAAGCAACTTGCTACAATGATACCAAAATACCGAAATCAGCCTCTGCTTCCGGAAGACGAAGAATTTTCTACGCAAGCCGTCATTTCCTCAGCCATTGAACTGTTCCACTTCTACAAACTCACATTATCACAATGCGCCAAATTGTCTACGAGTGACAGATTATTGGACCTTTCCAAAACGCTGGCAAAGTACCTCGACGAATACGCACAACAAGTTCTTCTGCACATTTTGCAAAGGGCTGGACCTCAAGGTCCGCCAATTCAAGACGTCATTTTGGTGTTGAACACGGCAGATTTCTGGTCTACGAATACTACCCAGTTGGAGGAAAACATCAAAAAGCGCATCGACAATGATCTTATTGGAAAAGTTGACCTATCATCACAAGCCGACGCCTTTCTTGGCGTGGCCAGCGCTGCGGTGCTGACGTTAGTACGTAACGTTGAGATCGCCTGCGAGGGATCTTGGCGTGAGATGCGTAACACAGGCTGGAGCACCATGGAGACTGTGGGCGATCAAAGCTCATATGTTGGTGAGCTTCTATCTTCCGTGAACGGTAAAGCCGAGGAGATCCTAGGCCTTTTAGTCAAGCAGCAATACGCCAGGGCATTTTGCGATAATTTGGTGGACCATCTCGTCAACGCCTACATTAGCAACATTGTACAATGTCGCCCAGTTTCCGAGGTCGGCGCTGAACAGGTATGCTCCAACCACACACGAGTCCTCACACACATACTGACCCCCATTTAGATGTTGCTCGACAAGTACGTTTTGACAAAAGCATTCGAAAATCTGCTGTCATATCACAACAAGTCTTCTTCAACACCGCACGCGGCTCCAGCGGGCTATGTAAAACGAGTGAACCAGACAATGAACCGCATAGACCCTCTCCTCAAGACGCTGCAAGTCCGCCCTTCGCCACCAGAGGGCTTGGTCCAAGCATACTTGATCCACATTGCCGATCGCTCCGATACCAACTTTAGAAAGATTCTCGACCTCAAGGGCGTCCGCAAAGCCGATCAGGGCCACCTTGTGGAACTATTCGGCATCCACCGCGAGGGCAACCTCAGCGACAAACTCGTCCAACAATCTCCGCTGCTCACGCCGTTGATGGCAACCACAGGACTCGGCAGTTCCGGTCTTGGGGCCATCAACGCGAGTACCGCTCTCACGAGCGCCAGCAGCGCCATGCCGGGGTTGCCGAGCAAGTTTGACGCGACCTCGTTGGGTGAGAAGCTTCTGAGCGCGGCGAGGGACCTGGGGCAGGGAACCGGTCCGGGCGGCATCGCGGGTACGGAGAAGGCGACCATGAATGAGAATCTCAAGAACTTTGGCAAATTCTTCCGGAGGGACATTGGAGGTTTCGGCGCCAGGTTTGGGAAGAGGGACGATAGTGCTGACGGCCAGCGGTGATGTGATTAAGGATCAACGGATAAGCAATCCGAGTCGGATAGATGGTTGAACAGAATGATCCCAACTGCCACAGCCACTGTGAGGTCCTCTTCGTCGTGACATTGGTTCCCCTGATATATCCCACTCTCGTCATCATCACAACCCATCTCATTCGTTCCTTTCTCCCCCCCTGTCAATGGCCCTCAATCCACCCACCCACCTCATATAAATCCTCCTCAACCTCGCGCAGCAGCTCCGAATACCTCTCAAGGCAACGGTGATTAATGCCATCGACTCCCTCGGCACCGGGGAGAAGCCCTTGGGCTCTGGGGTTCACCCAGCGAACAAACGTCTCGTTGTCTTACTATGTCAGCTAAGGTCCATTACCCCACAAACGACCCCCATTCTCTGTCACGCACGTTCATCGTGCAAACATCGTCAACGAATACGAGTAGGCAAGCATGCGGTTCTAAGGAACAGGACTGCCTTTAGGTTGTGAAGAACGTGAACACCCGGCCCTGTAATTTTGCCACCGTGTGGCAGGCAACGGGCGGACAATGAGCCATTCTAGTCTCTTCTACCTTATGCCTTCATTTCTTAGCCCTCCAAAGCATAAGGTCGCTTATCTCCCTGTCTCTGGTTCGTCTTGAAAGTACATGACACTACGTAGTATAAAAACGCCTAGCCTCACGCAGCCGTTTTGAACATTCCCCAAGGTGATTAATGCTATCGACTCCCTCAACCCCTCAGCATGTTCTTTCAAAAGGGTTTAAAAGCTAGCAAGTCCCGTCGAGCAAACAGCTCTTTGTCTTAATATACGGTTCAAGGTCCATAATATGTCAACGCCCATTGTTCTCCGTGACGTACGTTCATCGTGCAAATATCGTTAACGAATACGAGCGAGCGGGCGGGAAATGGTCCAGAGGACATGATCCTTCCAATTTCGAGTTTAGTGGACGGCCTTGATGAGACGGTCTTGATGATAATGATCTCTCACTCTGACGAACCCCCTCTTCTCGAACTCCTCAATAGGAATTCAATTGAGGTGGCGTCATGTCGGGCGCGTTGTCTAATGATGAGAGGCCTTTGTCGGGTTGCTTGTGTCCCGTCTCTCATAATCACGAGGCAGTTGAGCACGACTGTTGACTATCCCATGCCGTTTCCCGATGGCTCGCACAAGGCCGTCAGCCTTTGCCCCTTCTCCTGTTGGTCCAGAATCTACCAGACCTACCTGCACTGATATAAATACCGCCCAACCTCACGTAAACATTCAAAAGAATTCCCAAGGCAAACCGGCGATTAATGCCATCAACTCCTTTGCTCAAGCCTTGTGATTCCATGTCCTGTCTGACCGATAGTGAGAATTTGCCATATTCATGTCGCTGTTCCCAGAGATCATTCTAGCGACAACTATCTCTTTATCTTAAAATAACCACCGTCATCTTTCAGACACGTTCATCAATTCAGCAATCGTTGACAAATACGAGCGGGGATATAAAGCCTGATGAATAGGGATGCTAAATGTGACGAACGAGAATAGAAAGCATGATAAATAAGAATGGAAAGCGTGATAAATGGGGACACGAAGTATGACGAATGGGGATGTAAAGCATAACGAACGGGGACATAAAGCGAAACGAATGAGGGTACGAAGCGTGACGAATGAGAACACAAAGCTTGAAAAAGTGTTATGGTTCCTTCAGGCAAACCACCTCTATTATTTCAACATACAAATGCTTCTCTCATTATCTGTCCTGTATGTCTATCATCATGATCAACATTAGCAAATATGGACGGGGTCACAAAGCATGAATAGCACGTTTTTCATCAAAGCTTTCCATCCCCTTTACTCAACTGCTGTGCGTATGCGAGTCATGAGAGACTTGTAAAAGATACTGAAATAAGCTCCTTTAAACGCTTCCGAAGGATCAGCTACCCTTCCCTAGGAACCAGCTTATCACGTCTTTGCAAGAAGTACTAGATAACGCCTCCTGGAAGAATGGCACATTTAAGAGATAAATCATTTCATCATCAGCCCATTCGGGAACAAGCAAGAAGGAACCTGGGCAACGCAGAACATTCATGATGAAATTAACCTTAGGAGGCCGAAGTTCCTCCTAACACAGTTGACACAGAAAACAATCACAGAGGCTAAGATATAGGAGTAATTTGAGAGAAGGGGTGTAGAGAGCCGCAGGCTCAACCACGATACAACGTTGAATTACTATCATGATTATGTACGCTTAATCCAACGAGTAGTGATACGGATGTCATTCCATTTGGATACGAGTGGAGTTCGTCAATCATAAGCCTTTTGTGAGCAAAGTCTCGGTTTCGCTCGCTGACGCAGGCTAGATTGCTCATAACGCTGTCGCCTAAGCGCGTCTCTCAATAGCCCGAATCGTCGGCCATGATCAGCCGGCTAGGCCATTAGCCCCTATGCCTAGTTAAGCATCTTGTCATTCAATCGGTTTCTTGCACCCTCTGTGAAGGTACTTCCCGATGTGATGCAAGAGACGCTAGCCAAGACCAAGTCCTTCTAAGACGACTTCCACACGTTGCTATCCAACTTCTCATCAGGCACAGCGACAAAATCCTGGCCCTCGTCGTTGTCACTACCGTCGAGCGACCCATCATAAGAGCTGGTCTGCCACGCCGACAGCTCGTCCACGCGGCGGATGCCCATCATCCACGAGACGAGACCGCGAGGCACCCAGCGGCCGACGAAGCCGTAGACGCTGGCGCCGAGACCGACGCGGACGGTGCCGCTGGTGATGGACCCGTCAATGACGTCAAAGACTGCGTTGTGGAGGTGGCGGAGGGAGCTGCCCTTCAGACCGCGGATGCGGCCGGCCGAGATGGCGGAGGTGCTCTGCATGACAAAGTTGCGTCCGTAGGCGTGGCGGGCGTTCTCGGGCCACATGAGGGTCTCTGTGGCGTCGGCGTCGATGCCGGGTCCGCCTTCGAGGAGACCTCTCTGGGAAGGGTGGGTGTGCTTGGCGGGTTGGAAGCCGGTGAAGTCGAAGGTGCCCAGTTGCATGTGGGTCACGGGGATGCCGAGGGGTCGCAGCTCTGCCGTCAAGACCTCGGTGAAAGCTGATAGGGCGGAGGAGACGGTTGCCTCGGGGGCGTGGAAGGGGGGGTTGACGGAGGAGATGATGGACGGCGTGAAGACGAGAACCTTTGGCGGCGTCCACTTCTCTCCAGGCGGGCTTAGGCGAGTCGTCAAGAGCGGCAGGAAGGCTTGGATGGTCAGGATGGGGTGGAGCAGGTGGGTGTTGAAGAGGTCTGCAAAGCTGGAGGGCGGGATAGTGGCGATGGGTGACGTTTGGTAGTTGAGCGACGGGATGAGGATGACGGACTTGAGCTGGAGATGGTTGGGCCTCGTCCGCGGTACCGGGGCGTGTGGTGATTGAAGGTACTGCGCGAAGCTGTCGATGGCAGCGCCAGCTCTGGGAGGCTATTACATACGTCAGTGAAGGCCTAAACTGCATACCGACTCTGCTCACATCCGTTGTGTCAATGGTCAAAGGCAGAATGTCGGGCCTTGCCAAGCTGTGCACCATGCTCTCATCCTCCTCGGCGTTGCAGACAATGTAAACAATGAATCCTCTCCTCTCGAAATCGAGTGATAGCGACCTTGTCAAAGGTAGTGTCGGTGAACCAGCGATAACGACAACCTCGAGACGGCCGCCGTTCCTAGCCCGTTTCGCCCGGCGCGTCTTCTTGCAGAACCTGCTACTCCTGTATGATCGGTATGCCACGACTCCCACGACGGCGACGATGGCACCGGTGAGCAGCTTGTGTTCCTTTACCCAACCGTGCAACCTCTCGTACCGGCTCATAGCTATCACCTCAATAGGAATATGGCGGACGGGGGGCTTCGGCCGCACCGAGTCGGGCAGCCATTCTGAGGAGGAGAGCGTCTCTCGTACGGCCTGTGCAGCCTTATCGACGGTAGGGTTGATGAGGTTGGCGAGGTCGTCGGAGTAGCCCCGGATCTTGTTGGGCAGCGAGGACAGCTGTGGGAACAAGAGGGCGGTGTCAGTAGAGAGCTCTCGTGATCACAAGCTTGGAGGTGTTTGGTGTGGGGGCGGATGATGCTTACAACGTCCAAAAACTGCTGGTCGTCCGCTGACATCTTGTCGGTTTCAACCCAGTTAACAAGCCAAGAAGTACTGCTGGAGAGAGGGGAGTGTTGAAAATTCCTGATCTTTGACGTCCAACAGCTTCTGGGGAGATGGGGGTCAGATAGCTCGACTCTCAAGACGAGGTCAGGTAAGGTAGGTCAGAAAGTGGACTCGCGTCGGCGGCAAAGAAAAAAAGGTCAACGACAGACCGCAAAGAGGCAAAGCACTCGAGACCAGCGCAGCAGTGCAGCTTCTTTCCACCCAAAAACGACGTGGGGAAAAGCCTCCGCCGTGTGTGGATCCACCCGTTGGCGTTTCACTGGCTGCAGCAGCACCGAAGGGTCCGGGCTTGATCCGGCCGTCAGCGGTGATTGGTCGACGTCATCACCGAGCCCACCCGTTATCGACCGGTGCCCGTGTACCGTGTACGTACCTCGAGCTTTGTTTTGTTTCCCGCCGGCTTGCAACGTCACTGCCGATGCCGTCCACACCGATGCATGAAATCCCATTTCAATATCAATACCCATCTTCAAGCAAACCCCCTTTTGCGCCCCTTTCCACATCGATGTCAGTTTTCAGGGCATAACAACAACATAGCCCATCATTCTTACTCCGTACTGAGAAGATTGATTCGCGGTTGCAACAGTTGTCCATATTTTGTACCAACTTCAATTTATGCATTCATCATTTACTTCATATATCTATCTCCTCAGCCCCCATTTGATGCTCACCAACTTGATTTAGTCAATCAAGTCATACACAGCTCATGAACTGACAGGTCTTTCTGCCAGAGCCCAGATACAGCCGGCTCTTAGAACACAAGACCCTTGGTCTGCTTCATCTCCTTCAAGTTGTAATTCTTAATCATGAAAATAGCAATGAACCCGAACACCATCACCGAAGTTCCAGCGGCAAGCATCCGCGTCTGAGCATATCCGTATGCGTTCTGGATAGCGAGTCGCTCATCGCTGCCCACGGGATAGCTCAGCTGCGTATCGAGATCCGCATAGATATCCGCCAGACTCTCCAGCGCAGACTCGGGAAGGTTCCGCTCCAGAGCCTTCTCAAACGTGTTGGTCCAGATGGCCGCAGAGATGGTGTTCCCCACAGAGCCGCCAATGTTGCCGCAGACGCTCAGGAGCGCGAGCGCGGCGGCGACGTGCTGGTGGTCCACGGCCGCCAGGATGGCGACCTGCATGCACAGGATAAAGACGCTGCCACCAATGGACGTGAAGATCTGGCACATGACCAGGTATCCGACGCTCTGACCCGGCTGGCGGAAGTAAATCATGAGCCCCTGGCCAAAGGTATACAGCGGCACGCCGACCATCAGGAGCCAGCGGAAGCGGCCCGTCTTGGAGATGGAGAAGCCGACGATGAAGAGGAGCACGCCCGAGACGACGTCGAAAGTGTTGCCGACGTAGCCCGCGTTGGAGACGGAGAGATCGTTGACGACTTGCAAAAAGGAGGTGAAGTAGCTGTTCCAGCAGTAGTAGGCGACCTGGTACGTGATGTCGAGGACGCAGACGCCGATGACGGTCCTGTCGGAGAAGAACTCGAACTTGAGGAAGGGCTTGGGCGCAAGGTAGAGCTCGTTGAGGAGGAAGAGGGCGAGGACGACGAAGCCTGTGACGATCATGGCGATGATGTATGCTGATTTCCAGCCGTCCGGGGCGGTGCTTGCGAGGGAAAAGGGGAGCAGGAAGGTGACGAGACCGCAGGCGAAGAGGACAATTCCCAGGACTGAGTGAAGCTAATCAGCAATGTCCTCGAGGCTTGAGCAATGGCGGGAAAGAAGCCCTCATTCAAAGGGGAAGAAAAAAGCATACCATCAAACTCGATCAGACCCCACCAAACATTCTGCACAAAGTTACGGCCGCTAGGCTCGCGCACCAGCGTACCGCGCTTCTTGGCCTTGTGAATGTTCCACTTCAGGATGCTGTACATGGGCACGGCAACGACGGGCAAGACAATGGAGAAGCAGCCAAAGCCCCAACGCCAGTTGACGTTGTTGAGAAAGCCCTCGGCGGCCTTGGGGCCGGCGAACGCCGTGATGATGTAGGGCGAGGAGGTGAAGGCGAACGCCAGGCCTCGGTTCTTGACGTGGGTCGAGTCCGCCGTGATCACGTCGATGCTGTACGTGAGACCGGACCAGCCGACTTGCCAAAAGACCTACAGATTTCTTGCATGAGTATTTTGGTTGTTTTCTCCTTCTTTGCGTGGATTTGGCGATCAAAGTGCGGGAAGGAGTTAAAAAACTTACGGTAGCGGCACAGTACGTGGCAAGGTTCTGGCTGGCGGCCAACATAATCATACCCAGCGTCGCGAAGAGCACCATGAGCAAGAACCCCTCCGCTCGGCCCCAAAGATCCAGAATCTTGGCCAGCGGGATGTACACCGAAGCCGTCATGGCGCTGGACACAATGTCGATGACGGGGAGGAGCGAGTGCGACTCAAAGTCGCTGGCGGCATACGGCGTCAAGCTAGACAGCACGGAACTCTGGAATCCGTTGGTGAGGTACAGAAACCACATGCTGCACAGGGGAGCAAATCCCCCTAATATCAGTCATGCCGTTTCTCATGATGCGAGTCTCGCCAGGGTATGCGAGAGGTTCGAGGGAAAGAGTCCTTACAAGATGAAGATGGCAATCAGCGAGTTCTTGCCCCACGTCAAGGTCAAAGCCTGCGCCAACTTGACACCATGCTGAACCTCCTGGCTGACCCTCTGCTCCTCGCCCGGCTTCTCGTCGTCAGGCGGGATCTCACCCAGTTCTTTGTCATCGATGTTGTTGGCGGTTTCCGGCGCCGTGGTGATGGTCATGGGTGAGTGGTCGACCGGGGCCGGCTTGCGGCCTAGGGCCTCACGAAGCTGCGAAATCACTGCCATGATGCGCTTTACACCAAAGACAAACAAAGCGGAAAGCGGCAGAAAGAGGTTAATGACCAAATATAGAGTAAGAAGAGAAAAGCGGCCGATGGTTTGGGGGGAGGTTCGCCTTGTAGTTAAAGACCCTTCCAGAGGAGGGCGCAAATACGTGCCGCCTTTCTAGCGTGCCACTTTTTGCGACCTCGCTAAGTTCTACACCATCCCATCACGAAGTTAGCGGCCGGAAGGATTCACCTTTGACCCACGCACACCACGTCCCCCTTTCAACAGCAGGCTGTGATCTGATAAGATGCGGCTACTCGTCCATACTTGCAGAGATCAGAGTGGAATAACGGGCACACACCACCACCACCAGCGCGCAGGAGACCGAAGCCGGGGCCGCTTAGTGTGCTTTCTTGCGCCCAGGAACCGAGAGGTCGGGAGGCGACCCATGATGGCGGCGGATGAGGGGCCAGATAGATCACAGGATGGATGGTGTTGGGGTGGGAAGACAAGACGGGACGGAAGAGCCCTGGAGGGGACTTTTTGCGAAGGATCCTGCGAAAAGCACAAAGCAGCTGCGGGCTTGGCGAGAGCAGACCCGTAGTGCCGGGTTCCCGACACCATTTCAGTGGGATGGGTGGGTGAAGGATACTCGGGATGGTGTTATCTGATTGATTAGATTAGATGGGCCAGACTGCAGACTTGGCCGGACTTGGCTTTGCGGGCCGGGGCGCTATCGCGGAAGGGGTCTGGCGCGGGGAGCTATTGGTAAGAGGGTATCCGAGCAGGAGGCAACAGAATTTTTTTAAAGTCTCATCTTTGAGTTGCGCGGTTGCTTGGCGAGCTAGAGTCTAGAGGGAGCCTGACTGCTGGGTCTTTTCCGAGGTTAGCTCACCGGACGTCTCCCAATAACATCTCTTCTTCTCAGTGATTTAGCAGCTGCCCTCGAACCTGGATGCGCCTGACGACCCGGTCTCGGCCTCACGACTTGGGACTGGGAAACAAAGTCGGCCCCGGAGAAAGGTTTCCGGGAGGGAATAATCGATATCTGATTTCTGACTCGCACGAGATTCTCCCAAGCAGGGCCAACATGCCCCGGCCACATCTGGATGAACTCTTGGCTTCCCAGCCCTACGAGCTTTTGGCCCCCAGTTCTTGCATGGCAAGTCAAAGCTTCTTGGCAGATGGAGACCCAGGACCACGCGCAGCAATGACCGTAGAGGACTTCCTCCTCTGAGATAACTCTTCAAAGGAAGCAGGCATGTGAGTCGTGAGTTGGCGGCAGAGAATTTGCCGGAAGATTACGGGCTCATAAGGAATGGGCTGCCAGCGGGTCCTGCTCCAAGCGAATGTGATACTTCCCTCTAGTAGGCACCCATTACGTGATAAGTCCGAGAGAGCGATCTCCTAGTCTCACTCTTTCCTGAGGCCGGCCTTGAAGAGTTTTTGCCTCTGGGGAGTGCCGGTCGGTGTATTCGGTATTGCTTTCCGGTGAAGGCCTCCTAAAGGCGCCAGTACCTGAAGTTAGTATCTTTGCTCTCTATGTAGCGATGTTTGATATGTCGAAAAAATAATCCAAATCCCAAATTTATTGACTGATTCAACAAGATTTTCGGGTCGTCTTCGGAACGTGGGGTTTGTAGTTCCGCCCAGGTGGCGTGATCTGATCATTTGGTGCACTGGGATCCCGCTCCTTCAAGAATGTCAGCATTCACCACGTCCGAGGTTGGCAAGCTGATTGTTGAGCGCAGGATCGGGGAGATGCTCTTGGTTTCGTTTATTCGTATAATAAATCAAGTAGACAATAAGACGAGGGGCAAGCTATTTCCAGCAGATGTATCTTGGGTGTTTACTGGCTAGGAGTTCGAAGCAATGAGATGATAGGTGGCTACATGTCTCCATGCTCCTCGAGAATGCCATTGTATCCATTCTTCTTCGTCTTATTTACTTTACAAAACTCTGTCAGAGCAACCCTGACTACGGTTCCTTCTCTCTACATAAGCCTGAAAACTGGAGGCAGGCTGAATAACCCTTCCAGGCTTGAGTGTGGTCCCTTGATCTCGACACCCAGTCGAGGCCATGTCCTAGACGTGTAGTCAATGATGCCGAATCATAGATTCTCAAGACACCCAAGCCCTTTGAGTTTAATTGTGAGAAGGGTAATGTTATCTGGTCCGAGAATGGGCGAATGACCGACTTGGGGTACTATTCTGGACAGATACTCCGAGATCAGTTATCAACTCGTAAATCACCGTAGGAGTAGGTCACTTAGGGAATCCCAGCGTCTTAGAAGGGACATGAGATGTTGGTGAAGTGGCAAAGGGGTATAGACATTCTGGCTTCTTATCTCTCACAAATCTAGGTCCCCTCGCTTGGTGTATGGGTCGGCTTCCAATTTGCTATAGCTCGTCTTGCGAATAATTTGCGTGGTCTGATACCCAAAAGCTTGACCACCTGAATTCTCATGACCTCTCACCTTTTACATGTACCTTCGTTTGCTTCCACGCCTCTTGGATAGTTTTCCCCTTAAGACCCGTTCTAGTTCGCCCTGAACCTTGTCTCTATTCGATGCGAAACGACGAACCGTCATTTGTACATGAACTACCCAGCATTAAGCTTTATATCTGAGTCCATGAGGTGTAGTGTGCTTGAAGTTAATAAGTTCTAATCAAATCTCCACAAGTGAGCCTCTTCCGTGTGAATATTTTTCTCATTTGTCTTTGGATGGTCATAGCAAAACGCTGACCTCGGGTCATCTTGATTCACCAGAATCTGGATTGAGCATTCTCAAAGAAGCATCAAATCGGTCGTTGCAACACTCGCAGAGCTTCCGGTCAAAGTGCTACAACATAGACTTGCAGATTGTTGGGTGCAATGATACTGGGGATAGGATTGCACTTCTTCAGGCCTACCCGTACATTACAATCACGCTGACATGATCATGTCGGCTAACCATGTTGATCATCTTGGATGCTAGCCTCGTAGAAGCCTCTATGGCTACTTTCTGTGGCATTTGTCACTTAGTACGAAGGTATGCCCCATGGAACCTTTGTAGGTACGCGGCTGCCGTCATTTGTTTGTCTCAAAAGACTCTCTCCAGACACGCGTATCCGAACTCACAAGAGAAGCCGTCAGATCACTAATGATCTAACCAAAACATGCAGCCATGGGCAATCATCACCAAATCTGGGCGCATATCTGGCGGCCAGGGGCATGGGCAGAACCAGACATCTGGCTATTGCCAGGAAATAGGAGCGGCGGTTTGGTCATGTACCTTTCAAGTATGTTTTAGGAAGTTGCGCTGGAACAAGCACTCTGGAATTCATCATCTGCTGAAGTCTGCTTTCATGCCTCCACGGACATTCGCCTCCCCATATCTAGCATCGAATACCCTCAAGGAAAAGCCATTCCCAAGACACACCTTTGCACCAAGCAGCTTTCTTGGTGTCATATTCTTCCAAGACGACGATCAGGACTAGTTTACGTCTCTTTAGGTATGATCTGGCTACTACGTAGTATCTGTTCAGTCCCGATATCTAAATACGCAAAGAAAGACGTCGTCGCGCTTCAGCGAAGTCAATCTATCGAGTCACCTTCCTGTACTCTGCATTTCTTTGCGCAATGTCAATGCTCCGTGATAGTATTTAGCAATCAAGAGCGGTACACCATTGCCTACTCGCAGATATCAAGGTGTCTTCCTTCGGGGTCTGCCGCGGACATCAACAACGTCTCCTGGTCCTTGACCTTTTACAATCAAACGTCTCCGACAATTCAGAGTATGAGCGTTGAGTCTGAAAGGTTTCTCTCTCGTAACTTGAAGATCTCAACGGCAAACGGGAACGACGGCATAGCACTTTCTCCTAGTGCCATCCCGCCTACTCGAGAGAACCACAACAAATAGGAGGCCAAACTCGACGAGGCCAATGGCACATCTTCCCAAGTCGAGAATCATTCAGACAGATTGCGTCGCCATATATATTCAACTTGAAATTATCAACTTGTCTGAACTGAATTTCACCAATTATCAACGTAGGAGTAATGCTCAAGCGGTCCAACCCGGTCTCGACGTCAAGAAGAAGGCCATGACGTTGACCCACACATCCTCCGTTCTACCGTCTTATCCAAGCATCGATATGCTCTTCTTCTCCGCCCGAGGACACGGAAACAATCGGCGCCGGGACTCGATCAGGTTCATACCCCAATCGAAGAAAGGCGGCACAAGCAACCCTCCCATCCAAACCCTCCTCAAATACTTTGAAACCTCCTTAACTCTCCAGCTTCACACGATCCATGGGTTTATTGCCCCTTAACCACAGGCCGTTTTCTATTCCACGGATATGAATGCAAGCAAGTACCTACCACCACGAGCGAAAAGACGGTTTAGAACCTGGTCAGTTTCCTTCCAAAGCAATCACAGGCGACGCTGGTCCATGTCGACGGTAGACCCGTGCATGGTAATGTGCCTTGGCCAGGCACCCTGATACAGCGTGGGACAACGTGAAGAGCGTCCCGTCGAACAGCAAAGTCATCTCTAAAGCGAAAAGGACAAGAGTCTGCAGCTCATAACAAACGCCAGAACCTGATGCCGGCTCGCCATTCGAGCCATGGGCTCCCCTGAACGTAGTCACCAATCGCCTTCCCACAGATGCCGTTCCCTCTTTGAAGGCGCAGGCACTCCAATAAGATCAGACGAACGGGGACCGAAACCATGTGGAGAATACGGCATACAACATCGATCATCTCATCTCACGCGCGTCAACCCGTAAAACGGTCCAGCACGGCTCTCCTCCAACAACGAATATCCCCGTCCCGCAAAGCCTCCCGACCTCTCAAGATCCAAGGCCCGAGAAAAACGACTACATTGAAAAAGACTATCGTCCGGGATCCCCCCAACCCTTCTCGCCGTTACGCTCCAGCCGCCCCGGGTGGATTTTACTTCTGGATCTCGCATCATGCCTACGATGTCCCGAATGTGACTCACCACCACCATTCAAATCCACCCACATCGCCACACATATTCAAGACGCAAAAACCCAAGCTCTAATTCACAACCAAAAAACCAGTCGGTCGTCAATGAAAAGGTCCAGGCCGAAAGACATAGGATCACCCGAAGCGCAACATCCCGCACCACAAGGCCAACGCATCAAACATTCAGAGTTGTCCCTTGCTTCCCCCCCCCCCCCCCCCCCCCCCCCCCCCCCCCACCCACCACACCACCCCCCCCCCCCCCACCCCCCCCCCCCGCCACCACCCCCACCCCACAAGCCACCCCCCCCCCAAACCCCCATTCGCCCCCCCCCCCCCCCCCCCCCCCCCCCAACCCCCAACCCCCATTGCATAAAACCCGTCAATGCGCAAACACAACCCCGCTCTCCTCCCTCCATCGTCGCAAGGCAAGCCCAGATGAAGTGAAGGCAAAAAGGGAGGAGGTTGGAAACCTTGGAAGGCTAGAATACCGCAATCCATCAACTGTATCAGTAATCGAACCGCTATTCTCTAGTAGGGCTTCATCTGAGTCCAACACTGGCAAGAAGGTAAAAAAAAAAAAAAAACCAGTCCCCAGTGATGCTAGAATCGTGAAAACTTCTCAATAATTAAAAAATAATTCCACAACAACAAAAAACAACACCCACAAACCGAAAACACACCCAACAACAACAAAAAATAACCCGCAAAAAGGAAAAAAAAAAAAAAAAACCCGTCTCCAGTGATCACTAAACCATGAAAACTTCTCAATCATTCGAAAATATTTCAATCATCCCTCTTTCCCCCCCCCCCCCGGCGGACATCCCCTCGAGGGCCTTAATGCTGCCTATTCAATCTTTATTTCAGCAGGCCTCAACCAAACCCTTTTCAAAAAGAAAACGCTTACCGACAGAAAAGAAAAGTCCTCCCTGAGACGTGCGCACCTCACAACCGTTACACAAAAGGGAGAGAGACAACACCACCACCACTTACCAAACTGACCCTGACAACAAACCCAGCTTGAATCCCACGCATCCCAAATCTCCAACCTCCCCCCTTACCTCTACCTCAAATACCGAACCCAGAATAAGCCAATCCAGCAAAACAATCTCACAAGACATCAGAAGCCAGCAAAAAACCATGCCCCATGCCCAAATGCACAGCTCACATCCCGACCCCCGGCCCCCCATCAAATGCTCAAGCCCACAAGTACCTCCGTACCTTCCCGTTTCCCTGCATCGAACGCCTTAGGTAATCCACCAAAAAAAATTACGATTATCCACCCCCTAAACAGGCTTAGCCCCGTCCTCCATGTCTCTAGTAATGTCACTCCCAAGCGAAAAAAAAATATATCACTCCCACATTTTTCAGACGAAGATCAATCAATCAATCAAAAGTAAGCTTTCCCAGCTTCAGATGAACCAGAACACGTCGGGTCCGGGAGGAAGGGATCCAGGAGCTTTTCCGCATACCAATTTTTTTTTTCTTCTCTTCTTTCGTGAGGAAAGCAGAGAAACGATAAAAGCATCTACACAAGGAGGGACGCACCCACTACGTAAGAATGCGTACTCCAACAAGCCAACACACAAGTGACAAGGAACCCCCCATTCAAAATCACTCGCATAATGAAGTGACATACCTTATCCAACGCATAAACCTACATCATAACAAAAAAAAGTCCAATAGTAGGCCTCCCGCCGCTCCATCCCGCGTCACTAATGCAACAGCTATGATTAGCCCGGGGAGGAGGGGGGCAGGGGGATGGACGTGGGTGGGCAATTCATTTCCCGTGTGGGCTTTTCAAGGAGCTCGACCCTCCCCCTTGTGTGTAACCATCACGGACCATGTCACACAGAGGCCCAGCACCAGGCTACCAGCCAAACCATATTCATCATTGAGAGACTTCATCACAGGACACAAACACAAAGACATGGCACACAATAATAGAGGGACCAGAAGATATGACGAAAAAGTAGCAGAGAATTTTTACTCTTTTTTTGTGCCTTTGTACAACTACCTTACACGTAAGGGAGTCCAAATGCGGGTATACGAAAGTCTCGAGGGCTCTCGCCCCGGCTGGGTAGGGAGATACCGTCTCATGGTCGTCCCCCCATTTCCTTCTCTCCATCCAGAAATTTCCTTCTGGTCATCGAAAGAGAACGAATCCAGCCTTGTCTCCAAAAGTAACGTGCGGACCAGAAACTGATTCCTTTGGTATCCCTTTGCATCCATTGTCGGCCAATTAGGGGATATCCGGCCTTCAATGATCAAAGAAAAAGGAAACAATCTGTCCACCACTCTCGAAATGGTTGGCTCCAAGGTGCGAAAAAAGTAAACCGGCCAGGAGGTGTTCGTGTGCTCAGTGGCCGCATGTTTCCCTTCCTTGAGCGAGTCCAAGAGTCCTTTTCCCTAGGGTTAAAGTCCATCGAGGTCCCACCAATCCGTCGAAAAAAATTCACTGTGCTTCTTTTTTTTCCTCCTTCAAGAATTCCCATTCGGGTCGAATCTCATCCTGAGACCCTACAATCTGACCTTCGCTGGTGTCCCTTCATTGGTGTGTTGTGAATGATGGGTCGGGGGTGTCGATATCTCGTCGCCTGGATCCCAACTTCAAATTACCGTGAAGGATGACCGCTGTGATTCCAATCCTTCACCCGTCCTGGGGTGACCATCTCGCGAACGTAAAAACTCTTCGTTGAGGTGTGTTGTGTATGTAATAAAAAGCCGCTGAATGCTGTTGAGAAAAAATAACTCGGGGGTTGTTTGGGGTATGATCCGTATTCCTTTTTTTGGGACACTTCTGCTGAGTGAAAATGGACTTTGTTGCATAAAAATCAAATCGCTCGATGCCATGACGTGTTGATGAAAAAAACCATTCTGTATGCATGCGGCAAACAATCTTTTTTTCCTTTTTAATCCACTTCCTGGGAGATCGCTCAATTGCCCTGCCACGGGTATAATGAGGGGAAAGCTTCGATTGCCCGTATCGCAGCGTTGGTTCGCTGTGTGGGACTCCGCGGGGGGTTCGACCCGTGTTAGTCGACGTTTAGGCCATGTGGTGACCCGTCGTATGTTGGTGTACAAAGGGGGCGTATTGCTGCTGCACTTGTTGTTGCGCGTACGCCGCTGTGTTGGGTTGCGGTGTCGGGGTGACCGGACATCTCGGCGGCATGGGGTATGCGTCCTTGTTCACGGTTCCATATGCGGCGCCATCAGGGGTGATGGGCGGGGTCATGTATCCTTCTACTACTCCTGCGACAGCTCCGTGGCCTTTATGGGGGGTGCTGTAGATGTTTGAGTGTTTTGAGGCGGACTCAGAAGGCGGACTCGGAGGGACCCCCGACTGGGCTCGCGCGATGCTAGCTTGGTGAGCCATGAAAGACGCAAGCTTCTTCGCGACGCCGGAGAAGTGTGATGATGAGTACTTCCTCGCGAGGGCGACGGAGGGGCTGTGCAGGTGTTGAGAGAGAGTCAGCAGGGTGACGTTCTCAACGTGGTCCCACTCTCCATCGTTGATCTCGGGCTCGCCAAGGATCGCTCTTGCCAAGGCGAGGGATGAGCGAGCCATGATGGAAGGCTTGGTGGAGACGAAGTCGCGGTGGTACAGGGCGATCTCGCAGATGTAGGCAGCCATGTGCTCAACCTCAACCTTGTCGTGCTCCTCAGCGACGATGAGCTGGGTGAAGAAGTCGACAGTGGGGTGGCCAATGGTCCACTCGAGGGTGTTGAGGACGTGCATCTCCATCTGGGTGAACATGCCGGCGTCGTACAAGCCACAGCACATGTTGTTGAGTTCGTGGATCTGGGGCACGCGGTCCTTCTTGTCACCATACTTGGCGGCGATCAGGAGAGCGGCACAACCGACGAGCTGGTAGTGTTGCTTGTAGACGACACGCTTTGAGCAGTACCGGTCGAGGAGGTTGACAGTGAGGAAAAGAGTCTCGGGGAGGAGGGCGAAGGCAGCATGGGCTTCGATGAGAAAGTCGATGAGGTAGGGTCTCATGTACCATTGAATCTCTCTTTGCATGTCGATGAGATTGGCATCAGGCATCGTCTCATCCTGAAGTCGGGTGTCAGTAAAGCCGATCCAACTGAGGCCAGTGGCTGCTCCTTCCTCTCATTCTTACCTCCATGTGCCTCATGTGCTTCATGATATCCTCCAAGTACTCGTCACCAGCTATCCGGGAAAGCTCGCTGGCGATAATCTCCTGCCGTTGCCTCGCAATCATCTTGGCGGCGTCCCGAGTGCCCATTCGCGGCCGTTGGGGTTCGTCGTGGTCCTCTGTGAAGAAGGTAGGATCGGAGTGCTGCTGTTGTTGTTGTTGGTAGTACGCCATTTTGAATTGTGATGTAGTGAGTCGAGGGCGGGTATGAGGGGGGTTGGCTGACGGTCGAAGTTCCGAAACGGGAAAGAATGACGATTAAGTTCTCCAGGAAGCTTTTTTGGTGGTCGGAGACGGAAGGACGTGAAAAAAGAAACGGTAAAAAAAGTCTTCAGAATCGGTGCTGTGAAAGAGTGGAATGGTGCAACCGAGAGATTAGAATATTAGTATTAGAATGAGCGTGTTGAAAGCGAACAGGGTCCGGCAAAAGAGTGACTGTGGCTGGATGAGAAGCCGAAATGATGCGAGACCGAGTTCCTCGTGTGAGATTGACGGACGGAAAGGTGGCCGGGAAACTGGCCGTTTATGAGAGAGGTCGAGTGGATGGCTCTAGAAGAAGAGAAAAGATTGGGTTAGCTCGCGGTTCGTTTAGACGATTGCAGGCGCTCGAGGGAGCCTAGAGTAGTGGACGAAGTGAGACAAGCAGCTGTTTGAAGGTTGACGACGGGCGCGATGAAGGAGCAACCGGCTTCTGTAAATACCGCTTGGTGCCGATCTAAAGGGGGAAGATCTCGAACTCAGATAGAGTCGCCCTGATTCGACCAGTGGGTGGTGGGGAGACGGATTGGCACGAGGGGAGATGGAGAATCATCTAGACTGGCGTCTCTTGACTGGGGGGCTAGGCAGTGAGAGGACCGTAGGGGCAGAAGGGAGCGAGTAGAGGGCAGAGGCTCAGGAACTGGGAAGGGAAAAGGGCTGGAGTGTGAAGTGATGGCGAGGCTTACCGCCACGGTTGTTGTGCAACTTTGACTGTCAAGACAGACGAAATTGAGACAATTCCTGAGGATGGGATTGGGGGAGCGACGAATGAACGTATCCCCTCGAGCTATCCTAACCTCGGACTGGTGGTGGTTTTGGTTTCTTGGTAAAATGTGGGGGGAAACTTTGTGTACGTGGATCGCCGAGTAGAAATACTACAACGGCACGCAAAAGCTCTGGAGGGAGGGAAGATGTGAAGTTTAGACACCGGGCTCTTAACAGATGCGGTAACGTGAAGGGGATGATGAGTGCTTGTAGTGGAGATGGTGGTGAACGGAGAAAGCTCTGGGTAGGGGAAGGTTTGGAAGATGGAGACGAAGGTTCATCCCGTCATCAGGCTGGACTGGTCAGGGCAGGTGGATTGATGGTGGTGAATAGGTAGGCCAGGCGCACATCTTCATCTGAATTACATTGTTGTAGTAAAAAACGTACCTTTTCACAGATGGTGCCCGAAGGACAAAAAGGGATGATCTATAATCCTGGTGGGATCATGTATGAGGTATTCTCGATGGTCTGACAAGCCTTGAGAGAAAGCAATGGTGAACCAAAAAAAGATTCTCCTGTAAATTTCTTTCCTTGTCGAGGGAACCTGAGATTGGGAATCCACGGGGATGAAGAATCGGGCTTCTGGAGAACGGGGTTGCTCGAGAAGCTTTGGGGCCGACACAATCCAAGATCGCAAAGGGGCTCTTGGAAGGAATGAGGGCGGGATGGCAGGCCGGCGGAACGAAAGGGAGCTTTCGTGGTAGTCGTCGGAGGGCCGAGGATGGGTGTGTGGGTTTTGTTGCGTCGTGGAAGTTGCACGTCTGAGTCGAGTTCCTTTGGTCGTCGTGGAGGCGAGGAATTCTTCAGGGGGTGATGGGTTGGTCGGATTGGTCGTCGCGGGAAGGGCGGACGGTCGGGAGAGGGATGCAAGGAACGGGAGGGACGTGGGAGTCTTTTTTTCTTGTCTTGTCTGATGAAAGAGCAGTGTAGAAAATACCAATCAAGGTCTTCTTCACTATATCTTTAAATCGAGTTCCAGTCTCTTTCTCTTTGTTGCGGTGGTCCTGCTCTCTTGTGGCTTTTCCGGTCACACTCTGCAAGCTCGAAAACCTGGGAATTGGCGAACCGTTTCCAACTGTCGAGGATTGTCGGGGAGTTGATGGGAGAAGAAGGGGGGCGTGTGCAAGATGAAGCTGGTTCGACCTTGACAGCTTTGGGCGTGGTTGGTGGTGGTGGTGGTGAGTTGGGAGTCGAGGGAGACGAGTCGGTTCAGTCAGGGAGGGGACGTCGCCAGATTAAGTCTTCTCTCTTTCTCCTACCTTCCTCTTTTTTCCTATTCTCAATTGGGGGGGTAGAGGAGTAGAGAATGGAAAGACCCTTTATTCGTTTTCGGCGAGCAAAGGAGTCAGGAAGGACTGTCTTCGGGGAGAGAGGAAGAGGAGGGAATGAATGGATGGGGAGGGACGAGGAGGAGGAGAGAAGGGGGAGGTGAGGGTAGGTAAAGGGTTGGAGGAGGGCCGAGGAGATGAAAAAGGATTGGAAGAGAACCAAGGTGTTTTAACAGGCCGGCCGGCTCGAGTACTGCGGTACGTCTGGGACTCCTCCTTTGCAGTAAGTTGGGAGGGAAAAAAGGTACTTTGGGGCCCGCTGCTGGATGGGTACAAGGACCAAGTACCTACGTAAAGGTACAGCTTTGGCCCTTTTTCTGAGGATGTGTGTGTGTGGGCGGGAGGTGCGAATGTCTGGCTGCGGTAGGTGTGTATTTCGTGCCTGCCTAGGTATTCCCTGACGATTATTACCTTCCTGTCTACTGCATAGTATGTGTGAGAGAGAAGGAGCAGGAGAGAGGGTGGGTGGGGCGGATGAACGAGGGAGGCACGGGAAGGAAAGAGAGAGATAGAGAGACAGAGAGACAGAGCGAGAGGAGAAGGGGGAACGGGAAGGGTGAGGTGGAGAGGGAGGACGGAGGGGAGGGGAGGGGTGTGTGAGAGAGCAGGTGCGAATGAGCAGGTGGTCCTGGTGCGAATACTTGGAAAGGTACGAAATACTTGCTGCTGGTGCTGGCGCTGGTGCTGGTTTTGGTGTCGACCAAAGTGCAAGTGCAAAGTCCCCCCCAGGTGGATCCCAAGAAACGGCGCGGTACTTTCTATTGCCGCCGCTCTCGCATATACAGCCAAAGTATCTTGTTGTGATATCGACAGGGAAGAGCCCAGGCTAGGCACAGGGAAGGGGAGAGACTGGGGGAAGCGTGAATGACCGAGAGGTAGTTCCGCACCTAATGCACAGCATAAAGATACATGGAATCGACGTGTCTCTTCTCCAAGACCGCCTGTCCTACCTTACCTTAGTATGACTTTGTACGTAGTAAGGTAGATAGCTTCCTGCCTGCTGAAGTTACTATTGCTGTTGGGCTGATGCGCCTTTTGTTACTTTTGATGCTGGCTGATGGATACAATCAGGAAATCCAGCAGACGACTACTGTACAAACACCTCAGGTCAGCAATTACCACTCCATACGAAGCACAAAGTCACGAAACTGAGGCTGCCCTATGCGTCTGTTCTGTAGCCCGCGCACTGGGTGGTATTACTTGCCTGTATGGAATCCGCATACGTTACGGATACCGAGGAACGGACTGGACTAGATGGAGACGCTGGACTCACTTTACTTGCAGTGAGCTGACCCTCTTTCTTCCTTGCAGATGTGCCCTGCAAGTGCAGCTGCGCGAAGCAGGCTGAGTGAGCTAGGTTCCTTGCCGACCAGCAGTAGCACCACAATGCTGTCTCTCTTCTGTCTCTGCTTCGTCTGCCTGTCGCCGTGATGGATGCCTTGGTACGGGGTACCTAATAATGAAGCCCGCAGCGAGGGAAGAAGCGAGGGATGAGGATGACTGCGTCGACGCAGCAGGTATACAATCCAATTGTCGACACCGCTCGCCGCTCGCCTGCCTGCCTGCTTTGCTTGTTCTGTCGACTGCCTCTTCTCTGACGATTGTCTGATTGTCTTGTCTGCCTTGTCCAAGCACGTTTAACAAGTACGGTACGATCTCCTGCTGCTCGCCGTGCCTTTCGTCGTGTCTCCTGTCTTGTCTCCCGGTCGTCTGCGCGCGCCACCCCCAGCAAGCCGAATGCCTGTCGACAGCGCCGCCCGCCGAGAAAGAGTGAGCGCTGAGCAGTACCTTTTTGCTCAAGTGGATCGTCAGAAAGTGTGAAAATGAGCGAACTGGTCTTCGATTGGATACGTCTGGTGGTGCTTGTGGTGCGCACCAAGTAGTGGTGGTGCGCAGCAGCAGCAGCTCCTGACGAGCTTTGGTCCTAGTTTGGCCTGGCCCACCCCCGCGAGACCTTTGACACCCTTTCTCTTCCCCGAATAATACAGGGCAACGGGGGCAAGCTAGGTACCGTACAGATACAGAGTTCCAGTGGCAGTGGTGGTGGTAATCCGTAACCGTAGGCTGGCTGGCTGGTAGCAATGCCAATCCGAAATATCAAATGTCCGGTTTTGTGCAGCAGCTCCGCGCGCGTTTTCCTTGTTCTCGAATAATGCTTGGGCTTAGCGCAACTCGGTACCAATGTGCCTTTGGTTTATCCTCAACTTGAGTCTTTTCTGTCTCTGCCTCTGTTTCTTTGTGTGTCCGAGAATATGGTACGTTTCCACGTAAGGTATCACCCGTAAGATACGGCCCGCAAGAGGAAGCAGTAGCTTGTACAGGACAAGGTTGGGCAGGAGGCGTCAAGACTTCAAACGAACAAAGCCAACGGATCGAGGTTCTGAAGTGAGAGGGGAAGGGGATTGGGAGGCAATGGGGCAATGTCATTCGACGGCGCCGACCAAGTTCGATCAAAGGAACGGCCTGATGGACGGGGTGGACTGGGCCGGTCGAGGAAACCAACACCAAACAATACTGATGCTGATGCTGATGCTAGTGCTAATTGCTGCGGCAGTTCAGGAGTGAAGCATGCCAAATGCAACCAGCGCCCGTCTTTGTTCGTTTCGTAGAAGCCGGTTCTGGGGCCGTTCCGTTGAAGGAACTCTAGAAGCCCGAGATGGAGCTTCGGTAACGTTCTCTTTCAGGGCTTACGGATTACCCAGAGCGAACGGAGTACAAGGCCAATTCGCTGGATGTCAGAGTCAGACTTGGCCCAGGCTGAGGCAGTGGCAGACTGGCAGCAGGGTGGTAGTCGCGCTCGGGACGGATGATTGGTGCGTATGGAATCGCCTGTTGAACAAGGTAGTTGGTTACTGCGTTGTTCCCACTGGACCAGTGGACGTCACGGAATTGAGTTGTGCTGTGCCGTTGTTGGTATGAGGTGGGAGGTTGAGGAGTGAGGACTGTGCCAATGCGTGCCGAGCGGGTGTCAGGTAGTACGATGAAGACCCGTATGAAGTACACTCAAGCAGGGAGAGTTACGTGAGCGGTGTATGGTGTGTGTGGACTGCGGGCGAGTGGACGGACGGTGGCTCTCGGGACCAGGTCCAATTCAGTCTCTTTCTTGGCGTAGAAAGAGATAACCCTGGGATATGAAAAGCAACACTGGAGCCGCTTCTTCCTCAGATTCTATCTACACCAAGCTTCTGCGTGTAATGGGTCGTGTTTGTGCCAGGCAAGGCGAGGCATGGATAGGTGATGGAAAGCCAGTGATACCACGCAGAGGCGTGTGTGCGTGGTGTTGGGAGCAGGGATTAACGGGAAGGATAGAACGCCCCGCTGGGATTGGCTCACGACGCGGTACGGATTCAGATGGTTTTTGCAGGGTTTCCTGGTTCGTGTGTTCAGTGTGGTGTGGCGTTCGAATTTGCTTTCACGGCGTAACCCGTGGGCTTGGGACCAAGGTACCACGGTATCCGTACACTTTGCAGCGTCGCCGGTGGATAACACGCAGCAATGGTGGGAATACTTCGTGGGACCGCCCCAGCACTGGTTTTTGGCGATATGAAGCGTTGGAAAATGACGACGATATGCCGTCTATGTGGTCCACTTCTCGAAGCCCGGGTGTACGCAGTATGTATGAAGTACTGTGCAATAGGACCAGGCGTGGATCACTTTGTGGGTTTAGTTTAGTTGAACTATTCGGAATCGACAAAGTGAGGTACGAGGTACGGAGACGCAGCTGAGAAAACGAGAAATGGAAATAAGAGTGGCTTGTGTGTCTCGCTCGTGCATCCGGGATCGTGTCAGGCGTGTCGTGCAACGGGATGCGCAAGGTACGGAGTACGGATACAGTATTCGTAATGTGCAATAATGAAATGGGTGACATGAGCTTTCGAGGATAATTCGCATGGCATGTCTGGATCCGATGCCCTGGACGGCGATTGATATAATGTCCGTCATTCCACATAGCCCTTCAACGTGGCCTCCTTTCCCAGGGCCCGGGTCGTGGTCGAGCCGGCCATGCTGTTGTTATCTTGGTGGGTCGTGAGACTGTTTGTTGTTTATTATTTGTTATCGACATCTCGGACATTGCGAGAAAAGAAAGCCACATTAGATCCAGGCGGTGTGTGTATGTTTGTTATGCACGTCTGTCAAATCCTCGTGCGTTGTGCATCGTGCGCATAAATTTCAAGCGCGGGCCTTGGTCGGGACGGGCCTCCATCAGAGAGAAATTGATGGGAATTGATTGAACTGAAGACATAACTAGGTATCCGTTACGTGAGATGAGGTGGTCTGCCGTAAGAAACGCGAGGTGGACAACGGAGAAGGCAGACCCAATCAAGGCTGCAGTTGTCGTCAAATGTCAACAGCACCCGCACCGGCCGTCATCCACTCAGCGGTCGAGCTTCTAGAAGGAAACACCCAACCCCCCAGCCACACTTTTGCACCTTCCCACAGTTCCCAGTGGTTGGCGGTTTCGGGACGGAGGACGGGCCACGGCGGCCGCGGCCGGGCTGGGAAAGAAGGGATGACGATGTCACGATGTATTTTTCTTTGGTTGTTGCACTTTTTCTTATTTTTTTTTAATGGATTACGCTGACATATCGTCGCCAACCAAACCAGCGATTGTGCAATCATATTGCGTAGGATTGAACTGCCTCGACTGCTTCGGACGCACAATACTCTTGTCTCTATCCACTCAGGCAACCCAGCATTTTTCCTCAGATCACTTACCAGAAACGCAGATGAAGAGACGATCAATGGCAACTCACGGCCGAATCTAATCATCTACACCTGTACCCCGTAACGGAATACTTCCCACCGGGCTCGTGATGACTACTGTGTAAATTTCACCTGCCTTGTCCCGGTCTTGGGCTTGGCTCTCAAGCTTCAAGTAAAACCTACCGCAACCTCCGACTGTCCACCACCACAAGTCATTGAGGTGCATGCATGCTCTTACTACAAAAACGCGAAAACCACACGTCCGTCACGACACTCGGACGTATCGAGATTCGAAAACGGCCCATCGTAAATGGAGTAGGGGTTCGATTAAATGATGCACGGGATTTCTTGTCTGGTGTGTGTGTGCTGTGTGATTCAAGACTACCTAAACCTGGGAAAAGCCAGTGCAAGTGCCAGTGCTGCAGTCTTTCTCACAGTTCAATTACCCATTCTCGGCACGTGCGCCCGGCCTACGCACCCCCAGGAAACTTGATACTTCCGGCCTTTGCAGGAACGGACGCTAAGGGGGCAAAGGGGGGGAAGGATTGCTGAGACTTTGCAACTGTGCAAGAGACCTTTTTTTCCAAGCTTCCATCCTGCTTCCCCTGCTTCATGTCAACGATTGGAAACCGAAAAAGGGCTAGCAGGAGACTTGTCCGGTGTCATCCAACTACCCTTTGATCGATCCATCGTACGGTCTGATCCTCGTCGCGGTATCCATTTTCGGCGAGCGCGTCTTCGGAAATCAATCTCACCACGCTCACTTTCAGCCTTCCAGACTTCAGGGCGTGGAAAGCTGAAGCTTCCCGCAGCGCGCGTCCGACAGAAACCCAACCAAACGCCTAGAGCCGCCAATTCGATACTTTTTCAATCGCGGTTGTGTGGAGCAAAGCGTTGGCTTACCTCATTAATTGGATATGCTTTGGGTTATCCGGATGCAATGGGCGTTTTTATGTTCCTCCCTAATGGCCCCAAGAGGCGCAACCACTTTACCAAGTTGCATGCACAACGATGGGAACGGTTCAAGGCGTACCGGGGGGTGAGAACACAATTGGTCGCCTTGAAGGTTGCCAATTGGTTCTTCGTTGGAGATTGGCTCTGCAGGTCCAGATCCAGCTACAAGAATTGAGGGCTTCTTGTGACTTGTCATACTTGTCCAAGTTGTCCTGGAACTCTCTGGTCCTCTTCCTTTACGGATGCAGTTGAATGCACCGATTGCCTGTACAAAAAAGCAAGAAACCAGATGCATCGTGCATATTCTCTCATTACGCGCCTCTTCTTGCCAGTTAAGAGCATGGAACCTCCCGGCCGTTAGGTACATACGTTGTACGTAGTAGGCATGTCCATCAGTCCATCCTTTTTGCGAGGCTATCCCCTGTCCATGGACCTGTGAAATCCACACATCCTAATCCTAGGGCTGGGCACGCTTACGCCGGAGTGGGATAGTTCCTGGTTCTTCCAGCTGCTACAGCACGGCGCAGTTATGCCGTGAAAATCCACCCGGCGCTAGATACGTTTTCGGGTACCTTCTCCACCTGGTCCTTCAATGTGAGTATGTGTCCCTTTCCTGCCGAATAGAAAGGTGGAAAATGTTCGAGATGAATATTGGTTGTTCGTCAATGCCTCGAGGCCTGGAAGAGTCCCTCAAAGATCTATGCGTTCAGAATTATATGTGTATATATATGGTATATCAGAGTAATATCATATTTCCCACATGGAGGGGGTTTTGCGTAGGGAGAGACACGACTCGTCGCGGAGGGAACGGACAGGAAACGCCCGACTTTGCTTTTTTCTGCTTCTGGTTTCTTTTCTCTTCTCGAGTATCGAAAAGTCTCCACGTCGGAGGATCCTCACGCTTGCAAGCTCGCCAGTGCCTTCCACCAAACTCGGCACCACCACACTTTCGTTACCATTGTCCATCGCGATCGCTTTCCTACAGCGTGAGGTAGTTTCCATACCTTACGGCACTCACTTCCTTAGGCTCTTCCCAAAGCCCAGTTCAATATGCCATGTACCACTCTCACCTACGTAGTAATCTCCAAGCCTCAAAAGACGCCCTGCCCCACGCTTCCACTAAACTAAAAAAGACACGCTTTCCTGGCCCTTACAGGGGAAGGTCTTTCGATGTCCAATCAGCTCCCTCCAATTAAGCCCCACCACGAACCAAGGAAGGGGAAGAAGGAAAGGGCTTCCCGAGCTCTCGGTGGCTCTCGCACTTGCCCACCAGTCACAGCGCGCCTTCCCTACCCCCAGTCGAGCAAGTGCCCCCCACCCCGGATCCAAATCTCCAAAAAAGACTTTTACCCCACACCGCGACAGTCCAATCAGACATGCCAGAAACGCGGGAGCACGCGAACGTCAAAAAAGACGAAAAAGAACGGGCAGACGGGATTTTCTATTAAATATCAATGCGTCGTGTTTCCGTCCAGTCAACGGCCTTCTATCTTTTCTTAGCATCGCCCGTTGAACGCGCGTGGGCACTGACTCTTCTTTTTTTTTTTATTTTTTTTTTATTGTGCCTTCCTTTAATGATACAAACTCACTGACTTTCTGCGGGTTGCAAATCTCGCCTCAGAAAAGGGGACCTGACGATCCTAGGCGGTCAGACTTATTACTGCAAGCGAGATGGAACAATAATTCGTCATGGATGGAAATGGAGGATGGGAACCGAATGTGCCCATATGGAATAATTCCAAAGTTACCGTTGCAGCGAGTGATTCTCCAATTCCATGACTGGGAAAGTCTCAATTCGCAGATAGTACCCGCCATAACGCTACTGAAACCATTCTGGCCAGACAACTGCCCCAAAAAAAAAATGTCATGATTCCTTAATTGCCCTGTTGGCTCCGCAAAGTCAATGACGAAGATACCATTGGAATGATTGAGTTCCTAACCTCCTAACCACCTCCTAGGCCCCGTCCCAGAACTCAATGGTCTGAACACAATCTCAAAACCGAGGAAAAGAACCCGCTCTCGTGCATCGCGTTTGAGCATTCCAGGTTTTCTTCTTCATCAACCTAGACTTTCCCCGCGCGTCAAGATCGTGTGTCGCCGATGGTGACGGGCGATGGCGTTTCGATCCCGTTTCTCGCGAAGAGGCTCCATATAGACCAGCGGATATCACCAAAAAAAAAAAACCACTCAGCCTCTTACTCAGTTGCCTGCATACAGCCCGCGCTCAACCGTCAACGTCACCATCGTGTTCTCTTTTACCCCATCTCAACCCCTCTCACACTGACAGACACCCGTACTCCGTACACCATTCAGCCTTGGCACAAAACCTATTCCCCTTCTTCACAGCCGCATGGCGTAGTCGCAACTTAGCCTTGGTTCCCCCTTATTAAACAACCCCCCCCCCCCGCGCCGGTCCAGCCGACATGGAAACGCTTCTCCCGTTTCGGCGGGTTTGGGCTCTTACTCCTCTGTACGCGTGCCACGGTACATGCCCCCCCCCCTCCACCCCCCCCCAAGCCCCGGGCCCAGGCCCTCGCCAGGTTGGGCACCAAAAAACCGACACAGGGGGGACCCCGGACGCCACAAACAACCCCCCCCCCCGCGGTGCCCCCCGGTTAGGTGCCACGGTACATGCCCCCCCCCCCCACCCACACAATGGCCAGTGCCAGAGTCTCGACAGGTTTGGCAACTAAAAGTCGTAAGACTGTGGCATCTCGGAAGCCAGGAACAGCCCTTCCTGCGCGGATAGCCTATGGTTAGGTACCCTCCAGGAACCACACAGGCACGACACCAGCCAGCCAGCCAGCCATCCGTAAGCAATCGAGGCTAGGAGCGAAACTTCGTTCGTCAACAGGCTCCCAGACCAGATCCGCACAAGCGCTCAGCGCCAAACGAACCCCAAAAAATCGCCAATCCTTTTGAGCTTTGGCGTCACCTATGCAGCAGAGTAGCGATTGTCTCCGTTTCAAAACCCTCAACCCGCAAGAAAGAAAGACGCCACAAAATCTTTCTTCTCATTGTTCCTCTTTTAGAGCATCCATTGATCTTCCCTTTCCCCCTCCCGCGCTTCCCCTGAAATGCCACGAGATCGTCGCTGTTCCTTTCTTTGAGCAACCGTCTCTGTCGGTCCACCGTTCCCCACGCGAGTCGGTCTCTGAGATGGACGTTTCTTCGACTGATCAAGGGCACCGGACAAGCAGCAGTGACCACCAGGAAGCAGTGACCAGTGCCTCGACCTGCGAAAGTTCCCTTAGTCGTCAACTAAAAAGCCATAGCTTCTCTCTCTCTCTCTCTCTCTCCCGCTGCTATTCTCCCCGTTTTCCCGTCCAAGACGTGGTGGTTGCGGACCCTCAGATAGCGTTCAACAAACCTCTCTCTTACTTTGCACTTTCTCCCCGTGGATAGTTGAGAATAGCGGAGACCGGTTCTAAACATGCAGACACTATAAGCCGGCCACCCAGCGGACCGCGAGATAAATGCAGTTCCCTTTCGTAAAAAAGACAAGCTATAACTTCCGGAATGCCGCGCGAGACAACCACACGGCTCATAGTACAGAAAACGAAGAGCCAAGTGCCAAGGCGATTCAAAGGAACAGAGACTCGAACCAATGGTACTGATGAAAAGAAACTTTTTGCAAAACCCCGATCGCAGCCCGTTCCAGCGGCCAGCATTGGTCCATGGAGCACACGTACAATAAAGTTGCTTTTTTCCATCTTTCTCAGATAACCACTCCATCAGAACTACCGCCCCACGCGGGATCGTCACCGCTCCAGGTCTCAGTCCTCCATCGGCCATCAGATTTCCCACTCGTGGAATAGAGAGCAGTCGGTAAAAGAAAAGAGAGAAAAACCGGAGCCACTTGGTTTCCCTGCCACTCGTCGCCCAATGTCTCAACCGAGCAGAAACAACTATTCGAGACCAGCAGCAGCGAGCGAGCGAGCGGCCGGGACAAGCAGCCATTTCCGCGCTGAGCTTGCATCCCAGATGCTCTAGATAGTCAGTCAGTCAGGCATTCGTACAGCCAGAACGTGGTGAATGAACACCATCGTCGTCATCCGAATATCATACCCGCGTCGCCCGACACACCAAACCACATAACCCGGCCCTCCACTGACTCAGCACAGCCAATGCATATTCCATCATCCCATCCCTATCCCGATCCGCGTCTCATCCCCGGTCTCCCCCCTTCCCCTACCGAGTCCTCATCTCGGCTCTCCTGAAGCCAGCAGGCGCCCGTCCACCCCCGATTTATGCAGCAAGCGTGTCCGGCGTCTAGATATGCCGGGTTGCGGCGGCAGTCCCGACACGCGCCTATAGAGCCATACAAATTCTACGGGGGTGATTTCCTCGCATTCCAGAAACATGGAATCATGATACCTATCTCGCCTCCTTTCCCCTACATTGGTTGATTCGGCTGATTTGATGTTGGTTGGCAAAGGTACACACATTCCTCTCTCATCCTTAATACTGGTCATGAAGGGCCAGGTGGGAGCCCTCCTCACCTCCGCGAAGACGAAAAGAATCGGCTGATGATCGAGCAATCTGCCCCGGGCCGTGCTATATTCCGTGTCTACTAATAGGGGCGGCGGCTGACGAACGTGCCTGTCTCACAAAGTTGCAACACCTGAAAAAAGTATCCACTTTCGCCTGTGTCCGATATGAGCATCGTCAAAGCCGTGACCGCAAAAGACTTCAAGTCCGAGATCACTTCCATGTGGCATTCCCCCTTTGACAGTGTCTCGTGATCTAAGAGATTCCAAAATCTCAAATCTACTCTCAATCCTCCCTTTCCCGACTCTCGTTCAAGCTCTAACGCCAACCGCAAAACCCCCCTGACCACCCCCTGAGCCGCGGTTCCGCTTTACCGGCGCCGTTGGAGACGGAGAGCGCACAGAAAAGGCGCCAAGCGTCATCCGCGACTCAGGGCCCGCTCCTCTGTCGACGAAGCGCCTCCCAGTGACCAAAAAATGATCTTCAATGATGCAAGTGGCCGCTGGAATCAAAGACCTATCAAGAACGTAAGCAAGATCGGCTTCAAAGCGTTTTGGCTTCAAACTATACCGAAAATACTTCTAGATCGGTTCTCTCCCTCTCACAGTATTCACACCCGCTTTGTCCCTTTAGAGGCCCCCAAAATGTCAAAGAAAAGCAACAGCCACCTGTAACATCAGACGAACAAAGGTCAGTGCAAGGCCCTTGCTTCTCACCCGTGCCCAATGCCTCCCCGAACTAGGTCTGAATCACCTAAGCCTAGCCCCATCCAAGAAAAAGTTGATGATGCTTCTCATGGCGTGGTCTCTGTTGGCGAATGACCACTTTACGCGGTCCTCGAAATACCCCTCGACGCGATGTCTATCGGCCGCGTTCCCCTCCCCCTCCCTCCCTTTCGCCATTGTCACCAAATCTAGATGTCGATCCGCCATCCCCCAGATTCACACTAGGTAGGCTACGCAACCTTCCCGTCGGCAATGACCTCCCCCTTTGGCCAGAGTGAGAGACCATCCGCGCCCTGAAGATCCCCCAATTTCTCTGGCAGCCTATTTTCAGAGTTGAAAGGAAGAGAAAGTCATGTGTCCAATCATTTGCCCCCAGGCCGTGCCACACAACCGCGGCCGCAATCCAGTCGTCCTGTTCCCCAGGATCTGGCCGTTCTCGAACCGTTCAAACACGAGCAACCGTTCTGTTCCATGGCCGCCAAATACGGTTTGCGTCGCCTCCAGGTCCATCGCCCAACTGCCAATGGAGCCGTCACATGCACTGCACCCATGAAACCTGCCTTCTATCAACTCGACCGGGCTCTCTGCCAACACAGCAGCAGCAGTGGCATCAGTTAGCGAGCTATTCGGTTGCATCAAGTAGCAATAGGTCCTCCCGATTCGGCCAGGCCCAACCGTGGCCTTGTCAGTTCGCGTAAGGTGGCTGGACGAGTAGAAGCGCGCAGACTCCAAATCCCCAGAGACGATGGCGACAAGGACCCCGGTCCGACAAGGGGGCCTCTGTCCTCGTTTACCCCTCACCCGCAGCACCTCTCCCAACCCTGTTAAAGAGAGGCACACACACTTCCACATCTTCAGCTCAGGAACGTCGCGAACCAGCATCAAGCTCCGTACACCACCTCGAGGAAACCGCAAATCAAGGAAAACATGCAATTATTTCCCCGAACCAGCTCACCACCACCACATGCTAGCATGTCCACTGCAACTGGTGCCACGCACACCGAGGCATACCCGGCCAACTGATAGCCCGATACGCCACAATTGGATCAAACTTTCGTGACCGAATTCTGCAAGAATCCCACCTGCTCGTCTATCGCGAACTCTGGGATATAGCGTCTTGTTGGTCGAGAGATAATGCGCTTCGCTCTGCCGTTCCCACTCCACCACTTCGACTTCCCCAAGCTTCCCCCCTCGCGCCATTGGGGAGCCTGGGAGCTCCTTGTATGGCCTCTTTGGTAATTCGAGTCTATTGGCCTTTGATGATTATTTGATTGTTGCATGCGGCTAAAGCAAGACAGGATGATGTGGTGGATTGCGTGATGTTGGATCCGTCTCTCGTTGATCCCTACAGGATACTCTGTGCAAAACGTCGCGGGGTGTGGCCCGGATTGAACGCGGAGTGAAGACATGTTCGAGGTTAATGGGTCCTCAGATGCAGACGCGCCGATACGCGACATTCAAACCACCCCTACGCGATGGGCGACAGCGATCCTCGGACGAGACCTCGCAAGTTGCCGGAGCACCGGGTCCGTGGAACCCCCCGACCCCTCCCCTCAATCAATTCAACGTGGTGACGCTGTGGTGCCGCCCATTACCAATCTGGAGGGGCAGGTAAATCAAGCATCGGTCTTCTGCACGTCTTCAGCCTGGAGAGTTGACAGGCGAGCTGGCCCCATGGTTAACATGTAGTCTCCGTGGATATCAAGGCACGCAATTGACCAGTGTGTCATTTGTGATCAGCAGGGCCGTCATTTTGGGGCTGGTTGGTGAATCCAAGCCTTTGATCTGCAGTTTGCAGAACGTGCCCGCACCCGTGTCGGTCTCCGTGATCTCGCACCGACATAGTTTCGAACCGCCGACGTTGCTACTGCAGCAATAGACCGCGTTTCCAGCCCCAGCAGTTGGTCTTGCAGAAATCTCGCAACTTGCTCCAATGTCCCCCCTCACTTCGCCTCGTCACCATATCTCGCGTATGGGGCTTTTGCTCCCTGTTCTCCTCCCTCGTCCTTGCTTGCATGCGAGCCTTCGATGCATGTACAAGTGGTTGCATGCACCGTCCTCACTGGCGTCAAAATCTTGTCGCCCTGTGTGCCCGCCTCCAAGGTTCCCCGACTCCACGTCCACGGTCATGCAGGTGTGGATCAAGTTCGAAGTTCCAAGGTGTTTGCTAACGCTTGTCCGGGAGCGTTTCTTCTACAATGCGTCCCCGCAGTGGGGCCTGCCAGTATCCATCACGAACTGCAAGTTTTTGAAGCCTCAAACCGGGGCCAAGGACCATGGGCCCGTCGGGAAGGCCTGGACCCTGGATTTTACTTTTGCGGGTTGTTCCAGTATGATGTTGACTTTGAGGCTCTGTCCAAAGAGCTCCATCAATGTATCAATGTGAAGCATGCGTCGTCTTGTCGAGAAAGTCATGGTCTGAGCGAAGTGTCCAACGAAACTATCACGACTCGGGGTAGCAAACGCGGTTGCTCATAAGCCACACATCCCTTCTTCGGCGCCGATCCCCGATTTGCAGGCTGCGATCATCGCGACCCCATTCGGATGTTGGGCAACAACCCCTTCAAACCCTTCTTGGTGCAGAAGTCCCTGAGCCATTTTGGCTTCAATGTCCATCACCGCTGGTTGCCGTAGGCTGCACGTCGTCGGTGACCATGGAAAGAATCTGTTCAGAGACTCCGTTTTTTCAGCCACCCCTCCAGCCCCTCATGGGCTCTTCGCTCTGCTTGGTGCTTCCGCAAGCTTCGGCGATGATCTCGACGCCAACAGGCAATCCCCAGCCTTAACCTCGCAACGACCGGATGCCACCAATAATCATCTGTGATGAACACCGGCGGGATGACTCGTGGAATGACCTCACGCGAGCGTGCACCCCATGGTGACCCGGAGCTTCGGAGGTGCCAGAAAGGAACCGGTGCGCTGCTGCACGACGCCAAAAAAGACTGGGGACAACCCGTGCCGCCGTCACGACCCTGGTCCGCCCCGCGATCGCGTACCGAGTCCCGCATCGTGACACTTTTTTAGCTTCTTTGCTCGCCATCTGCTTCAATATGATTTGTCAATGGCTGACGGCCTGCGGCAGCTGCGGCTCAAGTGTACACTCGAGTTTCCATATCAGAAGAAAATTTCTGCAGTTTTCTCCTCAGTGTTGACCCCATCATTCCACCGTCTCGACAGCAACGACATGCAAGCACTCCGCACAGTCTCTCAGAGATCGGGAACGAAATTTTCTTTGCCTCATGCATATGCGGCGGTTTGACCGCCGTTGTGACTCTTGGAAGTGTTGGAAGGCCCGAGGCTTGTCGGTAACTCGGTGGTCCTCCCCAACCACCTGGACCCTGGTTTTGCCGCAAACTTGTCCACTTGGGCGGCGAAAAGGCAAAAGTCTTAAAAGGCTGGAACGTAGCGGTCAGTCCGTGGGGTCTGGTAAGCCAATATTTCCTGCAATGGTATGCGTGAGGTTGCCTCGAACACCGCTGCGACTGGCCCAGAATGGCGGAGAGAACCGTGTATCCGTAGACGTCACGTCATGAGGGCCTCTGGTTTTGGTACGGTACTTCCCGATACTGTGTTAAGACGTCCACTTCTAGTACCGCTCGCTGGCTGAATGACAATACCGTGGCACGTTTCGCAGAATACAGGATTCTCGGTGGATTCAGGTCTTAGCTGGCGGCTTGAAGTGCACTGATACTTCAAGGTATTTCGCCTAAAATCGTAAATGATAGGTTTGGCGGCAGGCTGCAACTCTCGTTCAAGCTGCCGGCCAAAGTGGGCTGAGACCACAGCAATGTGGCTTGCCGGCTCAATGCCGTGTGGCGCGACGGCCTCGCAGCCCGAAATTGCAGTTTTCTTTTCGCTAGCAATTCGGCGTTGGGCGGTCACGGATATGTATCGGCTGCTCGGAGGAAGGCTTTAGTTGTCAAGGAGGTTTGTTGGGCGATCCGTATCGGGCCCTGGCTCCTAATTCCACTTGGAGCAAAGGGATTGTTGACGTTGAATTCTCACATGGTTTATTCGTGATGGAGCCGGTGTCTTGACTAAGTGCCTTAGACTACGCCCTTGTGGACAGGCAGGTACTGGGTATCCGTAGTACGTAGTAAAACGAAATGATGGGTTTGCCTCAGGGCGTCGTCGAATTGACAAGGTTGCTGCATTCGATAGTGTCTGGAGTTTCGACCTTTTGCCTACAAACGAGAGCGGTGGTGATGGGTCTCCGACATGGCGAGGCGGACGAAAAGAGAGAAATTGACAGGTCTGGATGCAGGGGTTGCATTGCTCGTGGAGTCGGCTAGAAGGTTTATGGAAGGATTGAAAGAATTGTGTATGGACAGGAATGCACTTGCATGGAATCAAGACTGACAAGTGAACGCAGCTGTCAAACAGAGACGAAGCCATGTCGTTGATTTTCCGCCATCCCGTCAGCCACACTTTGAGGCTTCGAGCTGCCATTAGGTAAGCCGTGGAGGAAGTGCCCCGGCGCAGATCCACAGCTACACAAAAGACGCGAGGCTGAACATTAAGGCCTCAGGCGCGCTAAGCAAGGTACAAGTTCCGATTCCCGTCCCCGGTTCCGTCCAATCGGCCGAGCCATCTATCTACTTTCGGACTAGCGCCAGATCTTGTGCACGTTGTGTCCTTCGATCCCTGGATGTCGTGTCTTAGTAATGCAAACCTTATCCTTTGCATAGGGAGCTATGTCTTGTGCAACTAAGACAGCTCTGCACCTGCACAGTAATGTTCTCCACAAAGTACGGATACCAAGCAACCATACGGTCCATCTATCCCATTGAATTCAGCTGTCAAGAACGTTCTCGCCAATGTGAGAATTTCAATTGCTACGGAAACTCTCGTCGTGACAAGCAACTTCCCTACTCTGAACCATTCTCAACTGACCATCATCTGCCCACGGACGTCTACTCCGAGCAGGATCAGCACGGTGTCACTGACAGCTTGTGGTTCATCCCATGACACGCAACACCGAACACCCGACGTCTCCTCTCCCCCTATGCTCTGCTGCGGACCCTGTCCCGGTAGCGCCTTCTCTCGCTGGAGCTCTGACATTGATAGTTGCGTCTCAGGCCAAGAACAGCTTCCATTTCGTTAATCCAGTTGACCCTTCGCGACCCCATCAGAGCAAATCGGATGGCACCGTCACGAAGAGATTTTTGCCCATCGAGCTTCCCCTTGCTGCCGTACCGTCTCTCACAATATCCCACACATCCCGTCTCTGCCGGACATGTCTATCCGGGCCATGCTAGGCTCAACAAGATAGGAGAAAAAGCAACGACCATCGGCGAAAAGACACTTGTAGTATTCCAGCTTGGGCCTCAGCAAGCTTGGATCCTTACTACGGCAGCTATTACTCCGTACTGCCAACGCTCTACCATTACTCCTTCGTCTGGCCTCTCAGCAACCAATCGACAGGCCTGTCATTAACGGAGACTCAATAAAAGTCTAGCTGTACAATCCGCACTTCCAAGTGGTCAGACTTGGAATCAGATTTCTACTATTCCGTAATGAACGACAATCGATACGAGGAAGCAGCAAGGACATACGGATACAGAAACACGCAATTGCGAACTCGTTTGGGCTAGGTAACCGTGGCCGCCGAGACGGACTTCGTCTCAATCTTTTTGTAAGCATCTACCATGCTAGCGACGGTTGGCCCATGAACT
The DNA here is from genome assembly GCF_030869305.1 of Colletotrichum tamarilloi. NCBI lineage: Eukaryota > Fungi > Ascomycota > Sordariomycetes > Glomerellales > Glomerellaceae > Colletotrichum > Colletotrichum tamarilloi. Next base: position 174,993 of record NW_026849415.1, on the reverse strand, counting down.
CATCGTGCAGAACACTTTCGACAATCAAAGCGTCACACGCTACCACTAGGAATGGGTTCAACGAAACAGCTGCACTTTGACCACCTGCCATCCCATCCATTCGACCCAATGTCAGGTTGTCAACCCAACGTAGGAACCATCTCATTGCACGCTACCCATTTGGAGCAAGCGGCGTATGCATCGTCGCCAGGAACAGGAACAGGAAGAGGAAATGCCCAAAGCTTCTCAGCAATCACCACCACTGGTCGCCCACGCGAGCCTGTAAGGAGAGCCGTGCAAACTTAATTCACCTGCCATCCACATCCAAGTGCCTTGGTCGTATTCGCCGCTGCAACGCCTTGTCTACAATCACAATTACGACTCCATGGCGTTTCAAGTCTGATGGACATTCCAAAACGATTTCGTTAACAGCGAAGAGTTGCACCACCTCCCCATTTCAGATTCTTCCAAGCCGTATCTAGTGTCCATCGGTGCATCAGTTCGCTCATCGACCCATCCATATCACATGCGGAACCCTACGTCGAGCTCGGCACCACATCAATCAATCCGGGAATTCAACATGACTGGATTCCATGGCAGGGAGCCAGAAGCTTGGACCAAAATCGTTAGCATCAGCGAAATGCGAGCTGTCCGAAATGCCGGGTCTCTCAAGTGTTCGTCATCTTCTGATTGACTTTGGGCCTAAATGATCAGACAGATCTCGCAACTATTTCGCGTGGCTTCTTTGTCTGAATCATCACTTTTGCTTTGGGTGAAGCATCTCAATCTACGGGACCATCACCAACCGCCCAAATAGCGACTTACCAACGAACCCTGTCGAGCCTCCTAAGAATGCCTCGAATCATTGGCTAGACATTGCGCTCGGGCTTCACCAGAGAAACTCTCGAGTAGGCTAGCACGGATTGTCTCGCGTGTCACTGGCCATTCCAGCCACAGTGACATATCATCGGCGATGGATGATCAGTCGCCCTTGCAAACTACAACTCGTGATTACTTCCGAAAGTACGAACCAAGCACCGGCAGACACGGTTTCCTTGGCTATCCCAAATTTAACAGATTGTAAAATTCCTCCCTTTCCTCACACAAGCGGTAGCAAAGCCTCACATCGGGCCGTCCAGGGTCTACGACGGGCTACATAGGGCCAGGCGAGTTGCATCGAAGTCCATGTAATGACGCGAGCCTGCATAGAATTTGCGCGAGCAACGACCAGCTGCCGAAGCTCTGAGAAAGCTACAATGAGGTTTCAAAGCAGTTCTTGAATGCGGCCATGCGGATACAGATACGGATGACACTGGGCTTGTTGACCCAGACAGGGCGACACTCAGTCGAACACTTGTTTCGAAGGAGAGACACCTTTGCCTTTGGGGATGCGACACAATTGTACACTTGAGCCACTTGGTCTTCCTTGCTGGACGGCCAACCATGGGGTTCAATCGGGGACGATTGCGAAGCTCCTTAAGCTCCCAAGAGCTATATCCCCAGGACCAGGGCACAGTGGAGAGTTTCCTCGGGGACACCTGCATCCACGCGAGGCGTCAACCCGATTCTTGACCGACCGGCAAACGTTGATAGCCGACACCGTTGCCCCGTGCCAGCGGAAGCGTCGGTAGCGCGCAGCTCTAATATTTCGTACCCATCAATTGCAGCATTTCAAGATGCAGTTCTGACGGTTCGTTATCGCTCCTCGCTTCACCACGGAAACGGTAGATGAGATCTGCATCAAGCTCGCGCGCCGCTCCAGGTGCGGGTGCCGAGCGCACAAACGAACGGCGCCTGATTCAAATCTCCTTCAGCCTTGAGACTCCAGCCACCTTACTTTTGGAAGAACGGACGTCCGCCTCAAAACTTGGTAGTCGCCGTCATCAATCTTGACACCTACTGAGCCAATCATCCGTAGCCAGTGCTCTTCCAGAGGCTCTAAAGACCAACTTTGACACACGTGCATTCATCATCAATTCCTACGAACATGTCACTTGGCACCTAGCTCAGCCCAAAAGGCATGTGCGGTGACATCTCCCAAATTGTTCAGCATGGGGCCCCCGTAGAACAGTCAGGACTTTTCACCTTTCTAGGAGAAACGATTGTCTAATTATGCCTTGGTCTGGTCGCACACGATTACGCTGTCTCAGGCTCCGTAGCAGGCTGTACGGATAGGTAGGCACGAACAGATACCACATCGTTCGCTATGGACCACGGCCCAGTCACGAGATATAGTCTGTCCGTCGACATAGAAGGTTGGCTACCCCTACTTACTCCACGGGAGTTACGAACTGGTTTGAGTCCTCCGAGACTGCCCTCAGCAGCTGGTTTCCGGCCTTGCTCAGCATACAGGAAGAATATGAACCATTGATTTGGCTGCCGACTCTGATCGCCAATTCCTACGACCCTCTTACCCTTTGATCCTGCCTGCCTGTAGGCATCACGCAGGAGTTGTTGCATTTTTACATACCCCTCGGTCCGTGATGGATTTCTCAAGGGCCCGAATCCTGCAATGAAGACAAGCTGCATCCCCGTCGCATCCCCACATACGGGGTACCGGATGCGCCGACCGGCCTGCCTATTCCGGGTCCTTGAGGAGGGTGTCAGCCGGGTCTACAGCGCTATTGTGTAGCCAATGCTGGGGTCATCGCCTAGGCGAATTTGCCTCGGCGGCTGCAAGGAGCAATCAGCGGGCTCAGAGCATGTCTAAAGCACCGAGCATTGCGGGTGCTTGAGCAGCTGAATGGCCTCGAAGGGGCATAAGATTCGCGGCTGACGACTTCGTTCTGGTTCAACTCTAGGGCACGGATTGCGGCACTAGCCAACAAACCGCGCAACCCCCTATCGCGTTGTCGATTGCTTGTTGTCAGAAAGCATATCATCTCGAAACACAAACACGGCCTCTCGCCAGGTCTTATTATGTTTCTTCACCCGTGGCAAGTCAATCACCACTCGTTCGTTGAGCCAGCCATGTTCCGGTGCACGGGGCTGAGACATTCTGATGCCATATCGCTCAGACCAAAGGGGCAATGGAACACTGCTCGGATCTGTTTGCTAGAGAAGGCTACCACGGGCATCGCTTGAGACTAGGGGCATTACGGTGATATCAGCGCTGCGCTGCACAACCGGGACATCGACTTCGGCATCTATCAAAATGGTAATGTTCACGAGCATCCATACAGAGTGATAAAGATCGCTCTGTAGCCTGTGAGGCTGGGGACGTGTCCAGTCAATGCCGTTGCAAACATCGCGACTTTGCTATCTCTGGGTCTGAGAGGCACTCACACTAGCTCATGCTTCTACTGCAAGCAGGCAGTTTGATTGCTTATGTCTGCCAGTTGTTCAATATTCCCAGGGGTCTCCCCTCGAGATCTCGGATGGAAATTAGAACTAGTCCGAAAAGCCCATTCCATTCCTCGCCCGAGTTGCACACCAACCACACGCTAAGTTGGCGACGAACACCCTCCCACAGGGCCACAGGAAAGGACTCAATAGGGAGAACCAAGAGAACAACAAAACCACTTTACGCGTTCCCCCTCCACATCTCCGCGCGACACGGCTCCCACAAGCCGACTAGGCGGCCCCCTTGGACTGACACTGGACGGGGACGCTGAGCTGGAATTGGCAGATTTGCACTCTCGCATCTGCAAGCCACCACGCATCGTCTGGCTCCCCCACCGTAAGCCTGCACGCAAAACAAGATTTCGCGCGAACGGCATGCCTGGTTGTTTGGGAAATACGGCCATAGGGACGCCTGGGACGGGTGCGAAATGCATTGTCCAAGGCCGCTTATTGGCCACTGGGCCATGAACTCAGAACCAGCCCCAGGCCTAGCTCAAATCGCGTCAATCCCTCTTCGCGGCCTACAATCTCCTGCGTCTGGGGCCCTTGGGGGAAAAGACTCCGCCCTAATTCTCCGATTGCGCGATACTTTGGGTGGCCGGGTCTCGGCGAGTGAGGTTCCTAGGCTTCCAGCTCTTTACTTCGGCGTTGGCGGGCTGGTCCAGAGACCAAAAGACGCATTTACTGATACTGGGGAAATTGGGCGGAGTGACAGGACTCGAGTGGATTGGAGTCCGTCTGGCTTACTCAGTCATTGTTCGATTTTCTGTGATCACTAGACCGGGGAACGACTCAGGAGCAAGCAAGGCGGGCGATTCGTATTCGACCAACAGTGTGCAAGTGGGTTTCTTGGGGGGGAGCTTCGAGCGAATCGAGCCTTCGAGGCCGCCTTTCAATTCGGCCGTTGGCGTTGCTGTACTCCCCCCCGGCAGATCGCGATGGGCAGGCCGCAGAGGCATCGATATTCCCATGTCGAAGCCCAGCCCGCCGCCTCGAAAGAAAGAGAACGTCGGACTCGAATCGGGCTGTCATCTCCGTTCCCCCTTCCGAGTCGCCCTATACTAGGAATCCCGTTCCGAACAGCCACCCGCACGCACGAGCAAGTGGCCTAAGGCAGCCGGACGGCCCCAAAAAGCAATTGGTTCTTTGTTGATGCAAGGAGGCATGGCAGAAAGTGTTTTTTTGTTTCTTTCACTGCTTACTGCGTCTGTTTGTCGGTGGATTACGGATATTATCGATGCTATTGATAGCAGAGATAACACGAAGCGAGTGCCTAGCTAGTCACGTTTTGCCAACTCTATTCGTATATCCCTGGAACATCTGTCCCCTTGATTTCTTGACCGCCACGCAGAAGCCTCGTTTTCTTTTCTTTGCCTTACGGACACATCGAATTATCGATAGACTTGTCATTTTTTGGCATTGCGTTTCCACTTTGTTCATGACACGCGGAACTCACAGAGTCACAATCGAACCCCGTGCAGCAACAGGGCGAGGCGAGATGACGGAATACCTATTCGGGGACCCTTGAGGGCGGATGCTGCCGAGATTTGCATGAGAACAGCATCAGGGGGGTTGTCGACACTCGACAATGCTTTCGGGGTAATGATTTGCGGACCCCCCTTTTCTGAGTCCTGACAGCTTCACCGCTGGTTGATGTTGACGATGTGTAATGATGGATATATGAGTGTATGAAGAGTAGTTTATGCTATCGGTATCAGCAGATTGCGGACGTGGTACAGAGTACGGGCATCCACGCAAACTGTGTTATTTATGGAAGTTCAATGTGGACTTTTTCTTCCTCGGGTGTTGGATGTTTTTATGCCACTACCTTGGGAGGCTGGAATCATCCAAGTCTTTTGATGAAAGCAAAAGGTTTGGGAAAAGAGAGTTGGCACGCACTGTCATGAGGGAAGTGAACGGCATGTGGGCATAAAGCTATTACTCAGTATTTAATACTCCATAAGCATCTATCTGATCCATCGTTCACTGTCCCGTCGAAGATCGGGATTGTGAGGATCTATGACCTGACGAGCCTGACGAGCCTGGTTGCGAAGAGCTCGGTGTTGCTAAATCGAACCAAATTGCAGGGTCGACGGGAGGCTCTGCAGTGTTGTAGTCGTCTTGATACTGTTTGTATCTCTTTTGGCATTGGGACTGAAGACTGACTATAGCATCCCATGCTTTCTTTTGACGTTTGAATCTCTCATCTTGTTCGATGCGTTCTGCGTCAGTTCTTAACCGAACGAAACTTTGACAAACCTAATCCTCCTACCCTGATAGAATCCAGACTTCAAGGTCACAGAATAATGGCGCTGTTCTTTAACCACCTACTGAAATAATCTAACTTTCTTACGTTGCTTCTCTCGCTGCGAATCCAATGTCCTAGGCTCAATGACATGCCTCGCCCTGACGCCATTCTCATCCGTGACTGTGACCTCACTCCGTCCCTTCCATCCCTTCTCCTCAACATCAACCAAGCTTACCCCTTTCTCCCCATAACCAGAGATCGCCGCCGCCTTTCCATGTTCCATACGAAGCACCGCAGGCCTCCCGCCATCATCTCGACAGACTGTCTTCCACACTTCCCTTGGATGACCCGGGTCACACACCTTCCCCGTCCCCGGCGCCCACCGCATCTGGCCGGGCATCCGATGCGCACCCAGCACATCACGCCGGTCCTCACCCATCCAAATCGTCCGGAGCCCAGGCGTGCTCTGCACATAACACACTTTGAACGGCAAAAGCCCAGAGAGCCGGCCATAATCGCGGCCCTCGGCCATATCAACCAAACTCGTCGCCTTTTCAAGAAACGTCGTGCCACCCTCCGCCGTCGTCTTGGCCACAGCGTCCATGCCTCCACGAAGCGACGCAAAAGAACCAGTTCCGGTCTTGGATGAGCCGTTTACCATCACCAGCGTGATCCCGCCTAACATAGGCTCCTCCGCCGGCCAGACGGGCGACGACGCCGAGACGAGGGGCTCGCAGGTGACCGTGTCAACGACGGCGACTTCCATCTCGTACAGCCATGTCGCCACCGTGTCCGAGGCCGTCTCGATCGAGATGCGGGAGACGGCGGCGTAGGAGCCGCGCTCGATGCCCAGGGCGCGTGCGTCGCGGTTGTAGAGCATCGGCAGCGTCGCGCCGCTGTCGAGGAGGGTGCGGAAGTGGAGGGTCGGCGCCAAGGGGTCGCGGGCCATGTGTGGGTGGCGCGACGGGCGGTTTCGGCGGAGGGCGGATGGGGGTTTTATACCTGCTCGAGAGGAAGATGATGGTGTGCGCGATTTGGGATTTCTGGTATAGCGAGGAGGGAAGCAAGGCAAGTCCGAGTCTGAAGCTGCGTCGAGATCGTCGTATTCTTCGTTCTCGGCGACGACTGGCCAGTCTTTCAAGTTTGCCATTGCCGCCTCCTCGTCGTTGTCGTTGCACTCCTCGTGCTTCCTTTTCTTGGACACGGCCATGCTTCTCAGTAGCGGCTCCGCGCCGCAGTACGCGAGGGACTTCATCCTGCGGAACGACATGGTGACGCTGTAGTGACCCATGTCGTATGTCGAGTCCGTCTCTGGGAGAAAAGTACTCTTGCGCGCGGAGAAGAAGGGCGAGGGGCCGCCGCCGGCGTCACGGGCCAGAGGCGGCTCGATCCAGAGCCATCCTTCGCCGTGAAGGCGGCTGTAGTGTGCTAGGCGGGTGGCGCGGTCTGCGGTGAAGGAGGCGTAGGTCGGCGCAAAGTCGACGAGGTGGCCCGCGTAGATGAGGGTCCAGTTGGCAGAGTATGGGATGCGGGAGGCGCGGTAGAGGGAGATTGCGGCGGTGATGTTGGCGTGCTCCGGGGGATAGGAGGAGTCTTGGAGGGAGTCTGTGAGGAACTTGATTCTGGAGGCGATGGCTTGGTCCTTGTGTGCTTGGAGCGAGTTGAGGGGTGTCGTTACTGGGTCTTTGTCTAGGAGAGGGATGTGTGTGTCTTCTTCTCCGTGATGCTGTTGTTGGTGGGCTGTGAGAGCATCGAGTTGGGCGCGGGCTTGTATTAGTTCTTCGAGGATGGGGCCGGCAGCGTCTGGGGTCGATGAGAGGGTTGACTCGTGGATTGCTTCCCATTGAGCGACGAGGCGACGCGCGGCTTCTACGACGGTGAGATTCTTGCCCAGCGGTGCGCCGATGACGAGAGGTGGTGTTTGGGATGATGCCTGAGAAGTTTGGGGGTTGTTCCTGGGACTCTCGGCTTGCATTCGGCGACGCCATAGAGCCTCGCGTCCTTGAGCCTCTATCTCTATGCGGATTTGCTCGTCGAGCTCTCGTTCGTGAGCTTCAACTTCTAGACGACGGGCAGCTTCTTCTGGGCTGCACACGTCAGCCTCTTCGCGGCTGCCATCTTCGACATGGGCTGAGTTAGACTCTGGCTGTGACGGGAATTGCGAAACGGCAACAGGCGAGTTGCGAATGTGAGCATCCATGCTGTCGGAGCTAGAATCATCGGAACTCTGCTGACGAGACATTGTTCTTGCCGTGAAGGGAAAGTTCCTATGGCAGAAGAAGGAACGAGTCTTTGCTGCATTGATTTACTTGCAGAAGTCTGCGAAAGCCTTTTCTACTTTTGCTGGAAGCCCATTGCTTGGAGATGACAGGAGAGAACCAAGGTTTCTCCTGTTCGATCCTTAGTACATGCGACCTGTCAACATCCGAATGTCTGGTCTCAAACCTCATGTCATAGTTGCTGGGGTTCGCGGCTTCGCGCCAACATCAGGTAGCCGCTGTTGCGACAATCACAAAACCACACGTCAAAGAAACAGACCGTGTGCTCTGTCGCAAATAGAAAAGCTATTCTAGCGAGAGAGCACGACCGGAACAGGCAATGCAATATCGCGTCCCGAATGCATTGTTGAAACATTGACCATCTATCCCTTTCCTCCCTCTGTCAGTTACCTTTCTTTGTTGTCGCCGTTGTTGGAGGTCTTTGTGGTCGCATGGAAAGACCGCAATGCCTCCTTGTGATGCGCTCTTTACATTGACCATAATGCGACAGATTAAGTCATTGAGAGAATCTATCTGGCTCTTTGAAAATCGTAAAATGGAAGTGTTTCGCAAGTCGGGCGGAAACTCGAGTTCCCTTCAACTTTCTGCTTTCTCAAACTTCCCCGTTCCTTTTGTCAGGTTTTGCTCCCCAATGTCCCTATCTTGCGCAAGGTGACCCTTCTTCTCAAACAGTTGCCTGCAGCGTCACAGCTCCTATTTACCTGGGAGCTTGGGCTTTTCCCTCTCAAGTCTGGCGTTCTGTTCTCTCCCCATCCTGGGTTGTTCCCTTACCTTTACCGTTGTTGATTTCGCAAGTCTAACAAGAGACCTCTGAGCACAAGCAACAGCAGCCAGGATGGCGCAAGCAAGGATGCGTGAGTGTCACCTTAAGCCAAAATCGGGATGTCCACAGTCTAACCGTACTGAAGCTGAACTGGCCGATATGGTCAGAAGGCAATATCACAGGTTCCCTTCCGATACGTGGGAAGCTACACGTCTCGCACTCGATAACCCAGAACCCCATCGCCTCTTCGAACACATAGAGACACTCATCTCCACACGCAAGATCGATGCGATTCTTCATAGTAATGCGGACTTCCGCGGGCTCATGGCAAGTCTGTACGGTCAACGGTACGAGTGGCTTCAAGATGCGGACCTCGGAGACGCTCGTTGGGGGGTGACCCAAGAAGAGGGCGTCGAGGATCTCGCCGCGCAAGCCAAGGCAGCCGAAGACGACGGTCGGAGTTTGGAAAACCGGAAGAGAGATATCATGCTCAGGAAGCTTGTCGAAGGCGGCGACGATCTAGAAAGGTGGGCCAAGGTCCTGGGCTTCGAGGGCACCAGCTTCTCCCGGGCCGAGATCGAAGCCGTCGCAGCAAAGATGAGGACCGAATCTGGATTGGTGGAAGGCGAAGGCCGTCCTGCTTATGGTGTGGGAGAGGAGAGAGAGGGCATCGGCGGCCCGGATACCACTGGGTGTCTGGACGGACCCGAAGGTACGTACGGTCCTTCGACGTACGCAGGTCAGTCGAGCCTCCTCGCCGACGAAGAGCCGGTCCAGCCTGAGTCAGTACCGCGAGCCCCTGCCGAGGGCGGAGAGGCACCCAGGAACCCCTTTACGACGGAGTGGCGTGCCCGCGATAACCCCGGAAACTGGAAGTGGCCGCAGACCCTTGACCCCTATTACAGCAGCAACCATTTCATCAGGAGGTCGACGAAGTACAAGCATCCTGAACGGAACTCTCCACCAGACGATGACGATGATGAAGAGGAAGACGAGGAGGAAGATAACGAGGATGACTCAGCTCAGGAATGGGAAAGAGATGATTCTGAGGGTGAAAGGATGCCCCCGAGTGCGTTAGCTGCCTTGGCCACGACTAGTCGGACTCGGACAAAGTCTAAATTAAAGACAGTAACATCAACTCGAGGCGAGGGTTCTCGCAGCAGTCAAAAAGACAAGGGCCGAAAAGGTTCACGGTTACGTGTAAGTCAGATAGACCCAAGGAGTTGCCCTTGAGAATTAAGCTGACGTAGAGAGGTCAGCCACCAAAGACGAGCCGTCCGACTACCACCGAAAGACTGCCTAGAGGCAGTGAAGATGGACGAGCTTCTGTTCGCTTCTCGGGATTTACGGAGTCGCCTCCAAAGCCTCAAGGTCCTGTGAAATCCCCTTTCGTTTTGGACACTAGGGCAACGCCTCCGCGCGATGATACGACTGCCCCCTATATCACCGTCGCCGACACATCATCATCCACTGGGCATCGTTTACCCGCAAGCCGATCTGGACGCGGCAGTCGTCTCGTGAGAAACTCTGCCCTCGCCCCTCCATCGACACAACCCCCTCGTATCTTCACTCCTGCTAGAGAAATTTATGTTTCCGAATCCGCATCACCCAGCACCGCATCAGAGGCATCCGCCGTCGATATGGTCGACCCCGAATCCGAAGATGCCGATGCTGCTGCTACCACTACCACCAGAAACGACGGCGAGACCTCTGAAGACCTCCGCAGCAGACCCTACGACAGCCAGTGGCTCATCAACTGGTTCAAACAAGACCCCGCCACCACGGAAGAGGACCTGCGCATGATCGACTACAAGGGCTGGCGCGTCCCCGCACCCAAACTCCAGCTCGTCCGCATCAAAAACTTCCTCGCGGACGAGGATATTGACCGCACCCTCGACTGGGAGCGCAAGCGTGCCGAGATTCGCGAGTTCTTGCAGTACTGCATCCGCATGGACGGCGTCACCAAAAAGGACTGGTACGTCGATCTCCGCGAGGCTATCAGCATGCTGCGCACCCACGAGCTGTTCGAAGAGCACCACTACGGCACGAAGAAGCTCGTCGTCGATTTCCCCAAAATGGGCGCCGTCAGCACGCGACTGCCACCCTTACTCGACGGGCGCGACATCGTCGTCGAGAAGAGGGCTAGGGATCCCGTGCGGCCTCGTTACCTCCTACACCGCGTGCCCGAGTCCGTCCAGGACGTCGACTACCAGATCCCCGGACCGCTGCTACGAATGGCATTTCTCAAGTGGTTCCGCGAGGACGGGAACCTCGTGTGGGCCGCGGACCCGAACAGCGACGAGGCGCCCGGCTCGGGAGAGCGCGGGCAGAGGTTCGGGTACGAGCCAGACTTCAACATGGCGCTCACGGAAGACGAGTGGTTCGAAAAATGCATGACGGGAGGGCCCGAGGCGACCTCGGACGAGCTCCACGGCGAGGCCAACTTTTACCTCCTCATGGACGAGTACGTCGGCGGCGAGGTCAACACGTACGAGGACGAGGGCAAGACGCGCAAGTTGCAGAAATTCTACCCCGAGGGCGAGACGCAGCAGCGCTTCGCCCGTTTTCGCGGAGCAAAGCGCGCGGCGCTGCAGCAGTGTCTCTCGCATTTCAACAGCGAGGAGAACGTGGCGCTCGCGAGTCCCTTTCGAAAACTGGTGCTGCCGCTGACCAAGAGGGAGAAGGCGGCTGCGCTGGCTGATGCGAAGCGGGATATCGTGTACAAGCCTCACTCTGTCAAGGCGCCGCCGCCGGGGACGAAGCTTGACCCGCTTGGTATCACATACTGGCATAACCAGATGCAGGCTGCCCATCGCGACCGCGCGTATACATTGTGGAAGAAAACGGTGCGTAGTCACGAGAAGATGCTGGAGGACGTGGGGGTCGACAAGGACACGGTGAGGCTCCCCGAGCAGCTGTACGGTCCCGTCACACCCTGGCATTTCTTGAGGAAGAGCGAGAGGAGGGTGCTCATCGACTTTCATCACCTGCGCATCCTCCGCGAGAAACTCACGAGTGCGTACAATAAAGATCCGCGGGAGATGCTCGAGGGCGTGATCAAGAACATCGAGTACGGGCTCAAGGGGGCGCCCTCGTGGGACGTGGAGGAGGTCCTGGCTGCCCATCGGGAGAAGAACGGCGGACACTGTCGCCCCCTCAAACAATGGGAGGTGGATTGGCTAAAGTTTGTCTGCGGGCCGTCCACGACGGTCAAGGCCCAGCAGTCGGTGCTCCCGAAGCTGGGGCGCGACTTTGACGTGTTTGTCGCGCGGATGCAGGCGCTGCTGAACGAGCCGAGCCAGGTGTGTCTCTTTGCGGGGCAGGATCGCAAGAACACGCTGCCGCGGGTTGCCGGTGCCCTCAACGACGGGATTCGAACGGGCGACTATTTCTTCACTGATGATTTGGTGAATAAGTACAGCAAGGTGCTGGCCGAATATGGAAGACTCACGTAAATCCATTCCTCATCTGATGAAAGTGTAAAAGAAATGATACTAACAAAACGAAACCTCTCAGCTACGAACGCTCAGAAACTGGCGAGGTCTCCATAAGCCGACCCAAAAACGACTGGCACCCAGAACACCGCATGAACTGGGACATAGGCACCGACTGGGCCCAAGAAACGGACCACAACAAGCTCTTGTACCACCGCCTCAACGTTCCAAACCCATTCGTCACGTGGGAATGGCCCTCGGCTTTCGCAAAGTTGGACGAGATCAACCTGACGCGCACGCTGACAAAGGAGCTCCTCTGGACCCTCGGCTACCGCCTCGGCGTCGAGCTCGCCAGGTGTGTCGTGAACCTCCCCATCATCAGCCAGCGCCTTAATCACGGCAACGACTGGGAGTACCGCAAGACGCAGCTGCAGGACGTCCTGGGCATGTGGGGCAGCAGCTTCTCGCGGGACAGGCCCGGCGAGGAGGACACGGTCACGCCGCGGGTGTCGTACAATAGCGTCGTAAAGGCAGGCGAGCCGCAGACGTGGACGGAGGAGATGACGGAGGAAGAAGCGCGCGAGGTCGTCCGGCGGGGCATCATAGACGAGCTCTCGCGGGGCCACGGGACGCTGTGGCCCAGTCGGCCGCGGTGGTTCCACAGGCGCCGGGACGACAAGCGCTTCATGACGCTGCACCGCGAGCGGATCTGGGACTGGGCGTCTCCCGGCGTGTGCGGTAAGAAGAAGCGGCAATTCTTTTCGATGAACCGGTGGCCGGTGCATCTGCAGAGCAGAGAGCGGCAGGAAGAGATTAGGCGGAGCGTGACGGACGAGGGGTTGCGGAAGCAGGTCGAGGCCGACGAGCTGCGGACGAAGATGGCGAGGCTCGCGGAGAGCGTGAGGCCTACTGCGGACGAGATTCGGCAGACGCAGATAGCGCAGATGCTTTCTGTGCCGTATCATGTTGGCGACGATCGGAGGACCGAGTTTTTCCCTGGTGTGACGGAGTACTGGGGTGGCGATACCGAGTCGCAGAGGCGGGATCTTGAGAGGCGTGCGGAGGCGATGATTAATGGTGAGTCCTCCGAATTGCGCCCACACTCATCACCGACACAGAAGTGTGATTTGATTTACTAATTCTTCTATCTTACAGAAGAGCTATTTCCCAACGACGGCATTGCGCCTCGCGGAACGGGATGGATCAGTCGTGAGGCGGTCCAGACGCCCGGCGCTGAAATCCCTGAATTGATAGAAATTGATCCGGACCTGGTGCCGAGAAGCGTTCCGGCCTGGGTCCCCTCGGGGCGAAGGACGTCGTCGGTAGCGGGTGGGGCTAGTGCGGAGGAAACTCAGCCGACGCCGGCGACGGGCCGGCAGTCGCTGTTCCCACCACGGCATCCACCGCGGCAGAGACGAGTGCGATTTAACGTCGCGGCTCAGGAGGGTAGCGATTCGGAGAAGTAGGCCTCATTGGTTGGGTTAAGACGAGAGGGTATCTCTTGTTCGTGGTTTGCTTGAGACGTTTTGGGTGGGAGTTGGTTACATGTGCTTCGTACTTTTAGATCCGTGTTATCATGAACATATCCCTCGTACTTCATTGAAATGTGCACGTTTCAACTGTGCGCTTTGTGATTGGGTGGTGTCAATGTGAATCAGGTATCGAGCGAGTGTTCGTATGCTGCATTATGTACGCAGGGCCTAGATCTATAAACAGAGCCAGATTATCGTTACCTTCCCTCCTAGTATGGCTTGTACCTTCTGTCCCGAGAACTTATATTTTGCCGTACATCCTCAAGGATAGAAAACATGACCAAGTAGGTGTATGTCGAGAAACTCTTCAAGTATCAGCGCAGTAGGTAGAATGATGGTCAATATCTAATGCGCTGTCCCGTGGCCCGTCGACGTCCCTATGTCGCTTGATCAAGGATTTTTGAAACGTTTAGTTGCCGGCGATGCTGCTGCCGAATCATTACTTCGACCCATCCTTTTCGAATCCCAAATTGCTCCGCAGAATGGCGCTTCAACATGATATCACTCGGCCGAGGGGACGTTGTCTGGAAGGTATCGTAAAATTCATGCCCGTACTTATTTTTTGAAAAACCCGTCGGCTGCATTCAATGTTTGATCTTTATTTTCAGATCCGGAGCTAGTTTGCCCTTAGCCTTAATGTCATGCCCTGGCCAACCAACGATGCAGTGTAACACACGCAACTCCATGAAGAAATCCCGAAGCCGACACTTGTTCTTCTCATCTCCTCGCCGCCGACGTTCTCCCCATCATTCGCACATCCTCTAGTACTTCTTGCCCTCACGCAGGGTGTCCGCGTACTCCTCGAGAGGCGATCTGATGAGCTTGGTCTCCTTCCACAGGTTGGGGGTAAGGAAGCCGTAGGTGTTGGAGACGGCGGTGAAGGTGGCCTTGAGGGTGTTCTCGAGGGTCTTGGTGGAACCGGCGGAGGAGGTGTAGGCGTCCTCGACACCAGCGAGCTGGAGGAGACGCTTGACGGCGGGGGAGGCGACAAGGCCGGTACCGCGGGGGGCGGGAATGAGCTGTAGGATTCCATCTAGTCAGTCTTCCCATCTTCGTTTCATACGCAGAGTCGATTTCGGGGTGTACATACACGGACGGTGACGGAACCGCACTTTCCAGACTCCTTGGTGGGCAGGGAGTGGGGGGCACCGAGGTTGGTTCCCCAGTAACCGCGACGGACGGGGATGACGCTAAGCTTGGCGATGATGATGGCAGCGCGAATAGCGGTAGCGACTTCCTTGGAGGTCTTGATTCCGAGACCGACGTGTCCCTCAGAGTCACCGATAAGGACGATGGCCTTGAAACGGGTGCGCTGACCGGCACGGGTCTGCTTCTGGACGGGCTTAATCTGCAATTGGGGAAAAGAAACCACGAATTAGCATTTCCCTCCTTCTCCAAAAACCAGCATTGATATCCCAAATGACGCCCGAGAACCCGAATCTTCATCTGCATTGGCGATTGTTGCGTCGTCGTCTGCGAAAATCGATCTCGGTTCCCGGTCGAATTGGAGTGTTGTGTGTGCGCACCTTCATGACCTCATCCTTGAGCTTGGGCAGGAAGAAGTCGACAATCTGGTACTCCTTGATGGGCAGGGAGTGAAGGTAGATCTCCTCCATGGAGCTGATCTTGCCGGCCTTCACGAGACGACCGAGCTTGGTGACGGGCTGCCACTCCTTCTCCTCGCTCTTGCCGCCGCGACGTCCGCGACCACGGCCACGTCCACGGCCACGGTCACCGCCACGAGCTCCGAAACCACCACCTCCACGGGCGGGGGCGCTTGCACCACGGTCAGCCATTTTGTGTCGTCGGGTAAGGTGTGTTGAGCGCGCGAGTGAAAGAGACTGCTGCTGCGGTTAGTCCGGTTGCGTGGTGTTTCGAAGGGGGAGGAAGTTATTTCGCGATTCGGGTACAACTTTTTTTTGCGGGGGTCTGTGGTGGCTGTCAGGGCCGGCTGAATATTTTGCGATTGTGCTCAAGGCGGGCTCATTGGACGGGTTTGGCGAGCCCTAAGAGGGTGGCCTGAGCTTCGAGGCAGGAATCCAAGGTGAAGGGTGGGGGTCTCCGCCTGGGTGGTTTGCTCACCGAACCACACCGAGTTGAAGCACAGTGTGTCACGCTTGCAAACTCACTGTATTTGGGTGGTCTCGCACTTCAATTGGGTAGGATGTTCTCGGCCATCAAATTGGAGAGAAATTGCAGCTTCGTCAGTTATGAACATACCCATAGTACCGGGACGTACCTTGTCGACACACATTCTTTCTCCTCACTCATATGCGCACTGCAAGGCATCCGAACACACAAATTGTCCATAATCGTGATCCATTACCGTGGCCTGCTATGTACACCAGCCACCTGCGTCCCTCCCCTAAACGACCAAAAGGCTGACGAACCTCTCCCATGCGCAATGCAAACTCCAAAGCTGTGATGTGCCGGATATCGTACATGAAAACCAGAGAAAACCAGAAGTGGGGTAGTGAGGGTATCGCAACTAGACGCAACTCGACGCTGCACTCTCTCGCTCCATCTCTTACTCGTTCTTCCTGATGAGTGAGTCAGAAGGCTTGACCCGCTGTGCCCATTCACTATGAAATATGTCAGCTTATCAAAAGTCCAGGTATTGGTAAGAATTAATAGAACTTACGTCCAGCTTCCATCGTAGACTCTGCGCGTCTCAGGAGAGCCCCATCCAGCCTCCTCGAGAGCGGTCTCAATGACACAGGCGGTTACGCCGGTTCCGCAGCTCGAGACGATGGGCTTCTCAGGGTTGACACCCTTCTCCTGGAAAATCTGCTTGAGCTTCTCCGCGGGATAGAACGTCTTGGTCTCGGGATCCAGGACAGCGGTCATCGGGATGTTAATGGAGCCGGGCATGTGACCAGACGACAGACCAGGCCTGGGTTCCGGATCGGTGCCCGCGAAACGGCCGGGAGACCGCGCATCAAGGATCTGTACACCCTCCGCGCCCTCCTTGTTGTGGTCCAGCGCAATCTCGCGCACCTCCTCGAACTCAGCGACCTTACCCTCATCCAACTTGGGGATGGGGTAGGTACAGCACTCGACATTATAGAGCTCGCCAGACTCGGTAGGAAGACCTTGCTCGACCCAGAGCTTGAAGTTGTTCAGTACGTGGACCTTGGGATGGCCAAAGATCTTGAGGGTCCAGCCGACGCGCGGGGCGCTGAAGATGCCCAGCTCCTTGGTGTCGTAGACGACGACGGTGTCCTCTTTGCGGATGCCCAGCTCGCTCATGGCCGCTGCAAAGTCCTTGGCGGAAGGCAGCATATGGGGGTACTCGCTACGGCGGTCAATGACCTTGTCGAGGTCGAAGAAACGGGCCTTGGGAATCCGCTGTTGACGGTAGACCTCAATGCCGGTGCGGCCATCGTTGGGAAGGAACCAGGAGGCGCAAAGGGGAATGGTGCGCGGTTCGGGACTGATCTTGGAGGGGGGATTCTTCTTGAGGGCCTCGTCGAGCTCCTTGGGGGTGACGAGGTAGGAGGAGAAGGAGCGGCGGGCAGCGAAGGCGGCGGTGGCCTGGAGAGAGCGCGCAGTGAATTGCGACAGCTTTGTGCCGCGCGCGGGTCGTAGGATAGCGATGGTAACCATTTTGACTGTGTCTGGATCAACTGGTTCTGGTATGGGCGGGTGATGTCAGATCAGGTTGGGAGGGATTGCCGGGTCGGGAGGAGCGGTGTCGGTCGATATTAGTCGGTGACGACGGCAGTGGGCGGGAGCCCGGAACGCTGGGCCCTTTACCTTTCGGAAGGGTTAGAGGGAAAGAGGAAAATCACCACAAATGCTTGAGCCGCAGAGGCATTGCATGTGGTGGTTTTCAGTGCGGGGTTGGAGGTAAGGTAATTGGAAGGTAATGTGGAAGAGGGGAAAGCTCTAAATGAGGCTTGCCGTCACTACCGTTTTCTTCCCTTTTGCTGATGGTTGTTTGTTCTGGGCGCCGCGGTCGGTGGTCACTACTGGTGGTGGTGGACTGGTGGTTATGGGTGGTGGTGTCGGACGGGATTTTTTGGAGAAGGAGCAATGTAGCCAGGCCGCAAGGATTGGATGGAATGGGATTGGGGTACCCTCTACCTTGGAGGGATTGTCAGAGTCGCAGGAATTCGGGGGGCGTCCACTGGTTCCCAGTCAGTGATAAGCGGGAGGAGACAGAGGAGGTCGGGGTCCGGCCGGTCACCAGTGACTCCGTTTAAGTGGAGCATCGCGACAAACCGCCTGGGAAAACGAAGCAAAAAGCGACAAGGTGCGGTGGCCGACTGGCTGTACGTACTCCGGAAGTGGGAACGGTTGGCGTGAATGCGGGGAGCTTGGGCCATGTCGCCATCTGGTTTTGACATGATTGACTGGCTGCAGGGCCCTGTTGCCCCGCAGTTTTCACAAGTCCCACCTTCCATGGGCAGTTGCCAGTCCGCCGTGGTCCCGCCTTCCCAACTCCAACAAACAAAAGCCCCAGGGCTAAAATCACGACAACAAGATTACCACTTCATGCAAAGAAACAGAGGGTCTCATTCAAGCATATCACTCTTTCTCGCAACAGTGTTTATCTGAAAACACTGACGACAAACGAATCATATTCCCCAGATATCAAACCCTAGCGACAACAACATCCCTCATGAAGGTCAAGATCACCCGGTGGAACACCGTCGCGACGTGGCGGTGGGATATCCCAGAAGACGATGTCTGTGGTATCTGCCAAGTCCACTTTGACGGCACATGTCCAACCTGCAAATACCCTGGCGATGACTGCAGCATCCGTATGTTCTTTCCAACCTCCCATAACACCATTGCGTAACTAATAACAATTAGTGTCTGGCAAGTGTGGTCACAACTTCCATATGGTAAGTGTTTGTCTTTGCTTATCACCGTATTACCTATGCTGACACAACTCAAAGCATTGCATCCTGGAGTGGATCAAGCAGGACTCAGCAAAGGGCCAATGCCCAATGTGCCGTCAAAGTAGGTTTCATCTCATATGTTTGACAACATTCTCTTTGAATCAATACCCAACTGACATATTCTAGAATTCGAGTTCACTGATCCAAAGAATGAGACAAATGAGAGCTAGGGATTTCTCATGGAAATGATTTGACATGGTTGGCGTTTGGCGAACTGTTTTTAGCGATACCCAAGACCCTTACGAAGGCTCTTTTGGACTGGCGGACAGACTTTCTGGTCCTGTCAGCCGTCCCATCGCGAGCCAAAGAAAAAGACTCCCACTTAGGGTCTCGAATTCTCCTGATCAAGATTGATTAATATTATAGTGTTAGCGGCAGTGACAAGCAAAGACGCTTTCAACAATCACGTCTCGTTCCATTGACCTGAGACCAACGCCTGAGGTGAGAAAAGCATGGCCTTAGCTTGACTGTGCATGCGAAGAAGATGTCAGAGGATCATGAATTGTCGTAGAATATTCTCCTATATATGTCTCTGACACGAGATCACTGTTGAGGGCAATGCAGTTTCCCGATCTTATACCTCTACTTGTTGAACTGATGTTCAAAGTTGGAGGTTCGCAATCACATGCCAGATCAGGCACCCCGCTGTCACGTGGCGATAGCGATAAGCCGTCCCCAGCAACCTGGAACCGCTCCACCATGGCGCCCAACAGCTATCCAGCTAGCTCCCGTGCCACCCTGCAGCTCATCTTCGAGACCACCTCCGACCGCAGCTCCCATACTATCCCAGGAAAAGATGACAGTCAGCGCGACACGAGGGACACTGTCGATACCAACACCTCAACTCCCCGCCGCCCGCCTCGCCGACCCCGACCACCCTGGGAATACATTTCCCCTCGAAAGGATCACGCGACCACGGAGGAACTATACCGTCTGACGATGGCCGACGTCCCGACGTCCCCGCGCCCCGAGGCTGAACAGCCCGCCCAGGCGCCTTTGTCTTCGTCCTTCTCACAAGGCCAGAAGGCCGCCCTTGCCGGCTCACCATCCGACAACAAACTTGGCGCCGATACAACAACGGCCATCATCCCCACGTTGGAAGCAGATGACGCAGCTGAGAACGAGGCCGTCGACGAAGCCACTCTGCCCAAGCTCGATCCCGCCGGTTTCTTTACCCTCGTCTCCAACTCCACGGCCAACACCACCCATCACCCGACCGTCAAGTACATCTTCCTAGACGATGACCCGGATACCCTCACAACCGCCCTCGCAGCACATCACTCCTCGAACCAAATCTCGACCCCCTCGGCCTCGACCTCCAAATCCGGGCCCGGGAAGAACCCGAACCCGAACCCGAACCGAGCCGTCCTCCTCGATGTCGTTCCAGGTGAAGACGGCCAATGGAAGGTTTCCTCCGTCGCTAGCCTTAGCGCAGACTTTGCCGTGACCGACGCCAGCATATCTCGTCAGGAGGGCGAGAAGGAGGGCGGGCTGGTGCTCAAGATTGAGGGCGTCGAAAGCGAGGGCGCAACAATGATGGCTGACAAGGAGAAGGATCGTGCCGAGAGCTTGCCCAGCTCTAATAGCGGCGTGGCCAAGTCTGGGAGCGAGGAGTACGGACCGCTGCTCGAGGATTTCGAGCGCAAGATGAGCGTCCTTCGGCGGGTCGTCAAGGCTGGCGAAGGTCGCGCTGAGAAGGCGCGTGAGACAAGGCCTTCCGATGCTGAGGTTGAACCGGCCGAGGAGTGATGCTGTCATATGTGTATCTTTTGATCGAATTTCGGTCATTTACTAGTTACACAATTGGGCCTCCGACATGGTCCACGAAGAAGTCGAGACTTGTAATATCAAGGTTAAAAGGTAAGAGCCGTTAGCATACGAGCCCCGATCATGAATGCTGATGGGCTACAGAGAAAGACAGTAGATTGGCCTACTGTCAGCTCAGACTGAGGCGACGGCGGTTGAGTTGTTTTACCTTTGTACGATTCACGAGTCACGAATCATGATGGGAATCTGGAGTCCATATGCTTTTCTCTACCAACTACCTTCTGATGGCAGCAAATATGCTCCACTTTTGAGACTGAAGCGATCATAGCTTGCAATATGCCCTTCACAGGCGGACCGAATACAAGACATATAATTGAAAGTGAAACCATGTTACACATGTTCTTGTCCAATTGATACCACAATGGACTTTCTAGAGGCACCGGTATTCCTCCACTCTCCCTATTTTCCAGCTGCTTCCTGATCAAGTCCATGCGTAATCACTTCAGTTTGAATATCAACGCGATTGTGAGTGATGAAGTAAAAGTGGAAAGCGCAGTTGAAGCGTCAGCCAGCCAGAAAGCAAGGAACGCATCTATGGGTAAGTTGTGCTCCTGATCTTTTTCTTAAAAAAAAAGCGACTCATGATGGCCACCGATACTTTGAGATTCTTCTTTTTGGAAAGCTTGCCAGACACATGCGACATTGACTCGTTAGCTGCTTACACTGACGGAGATTCTCCTAAGAGCAAGCGGCGCATTGTTGTTGGCATATGCTTGAATGTTGGGTCGAGCCAAGACGACGGCAATGTGACCATCAGCAGCAGAAGCAGCTATAAAAAAATGTGGCAAAGATTACCAGCCTTTCCAAAGTCTCATGGCTGTTATGCGACCTTCTTCCTTGTCTGGTGCTGACAGCTCCTGCGAATTGTTCTTCATCACACCAGTGATATCTGAGAAGGGCATCGTTTTGCCTGCTATACAGTATCGGTGGCCAAGGTTAAGCACCACCGCACTCAGCCCTCACTGTGACGCATTGCTGTTCGTCGTCTCTGTATTCGCCACAGAGCCTCTAACGCGAGAGTATGACTAGTAGTGAGGGATTAAAGGTCTAGGATAAAGCCAAAGTGATAGAACAATGCACGTTGAGGTGAATAATGCACAGGATCCAGAGGTTTGATCCCTCTTTCTCCCTCCCAGACCCAGAAGTCTAGCTCGACCTCTCTTGTCTTGAGGCCTTCACTATACACAATGGTCTTTGAATTGATGAATGCTCGTGTGTTCGACTTTTCAATATGCTTCAGTACCTATCATCGATACCTCGGGTCTTGGCTATCAGTAGCTCAAGAGCTACCTACTCCCAGAGAAACCCACCATCCCTCCTCCACAACCCAGTAGGATCATACCGCCTCTGCACCTCCCGCAAAAACCGCCCATTCTCCTCGCCATAACTCGCCTGCACAGGCTGATTCAAAAGCGCATAATTCATATACCGCGGATTCGTCCTATAAAACGCCGCCTTCTCCGCAGACACCGCCCGTTCCCCCTCAACAGCATTCGAGCTCCTCATCCCCGGCGCAAAAGACGTCGCCAGCCGGTCCCCGTCCGCACTGATACCCTCGACGAACCCAAACATCCTCTCGTCGTCCTTGGCCTCCGCCCAGGCGAGCGTGTAGTCAACCCACGCGGCGTCCCCGGCGTCCGCATCGAGCCCCATCACGTTCCTGACGCCGCCGCCAGAAGCCACACGATCGCCGGCGCGCGTGACGGCCGCGGGGACGGGAACTAGTGCCATGGAGAATATGCGCGCCTGGTCGCCCGCTGCCGTGGCGTTGGCTTTGTCGCGGAAGTTCTGCCACTGCTGCAGGTAGAGATCCGCGCCCTGCTGCCCTTGGAGGTTGGGAAACGTGTGGCCGCCAATGAGCCAGCGCTTGAGCGGTAGGTTGCCATTGTTGTTGGACGTGATGAGGGCGGAAAAGTTCTGCGTGGCGGTGCTGTCTGCCGTGGGTTTGGCGGCGTAGAAGCCCGCAAAGGGGCTGGCGTCGCCCGCGGGCGGCGAGGAGGCGTTGTAGAAGACGTAGACGTTGAGGAAGTCCAGCTGCGGGTTCGCGCCGCCTCCCATGCTGAGGTAGATGTGCGATTGGGGGTCGTATTTGGCGCTGAAGGCCTGCGTGGCGGTAAAGACTTCCTTGGCCTTGTCGAGCGAGAAGGTCAGGATGCCGGCCCAGACCTGGTTGGCGTGCGAGTAGGCCTTGAGGCTGAAGCGCGTGACGATGCCGAACTGGTTCCCGCCGCCCTTGAGGGCGCGGAAGAGGTCCGGCTCGGAGGTCAGGTTGGCGTTGACAACCGTGCCGTCGGCGAGGACGACCTCGTAGTTGAGCACGTTGTCGCACGCCATGCCGTGGAGTCCACTGAAGTAGCTCATGCCGCCGCCGAGGAGCAGGCCGCCGACGCCAATGGATGCGAAGCGGCCCCCGATGACGGTCACGCCTTGGGGTTCGAGAGTCTTGTACACGTCGACCCAGCGGGCTCCGGAGCCGACGAGAGCGTAGCCCTTGTCTGCTACGTTTTGGGTCTCGTTGATGGCGTCCATGGCGACGAGGACGCCACCGTCGGTGCTGGACCAACTCGGGGACGAGCCGTGGCCGCCGCTCTTGATGGCGAGTCGGACATCGTTGCCGCAGGTCGAGAGCACTTTGACGATGGACGCCACCTCCTCGGTGGTCCTAGGACGTGTGATGCAGGCCGGGCTCAGGCCTCCGGCGGTTTGGCTCCAGTAGCCGTCCCGAACCGACTGATAGTCTGTCGTGTTCGGTGCCGTGAACACTTCAGGCGGCAGCGTGGAGGCGAGGATCAGGCATGCTTCGGCGGGCGAGGAGCACGAGTAGCCTTCTACTGCGAGGGGGGAGATCGATAAGAGGCCGCCCAATAGGGCCCTGGTGAACTGCTGCATCGAGTAAGAGCTATTCAGCATGACCACGAATCAAATGTTGTGTGTGTATGTATGCGAAGAGGAAGATTACGTGAGACAGTGTTGATCGCTCACATGTGTTTACAGATTGTGCGACTACGGCGAGAAGCTTTTAAGTACTGCATCTTCACCGGCTGCCTCGGTCGTCCAGAAAGACTCCTTTGCTAGAATAGAGTTCAGCATGTAAGATTGCCCAGTGTGACATTGGGTCGGCACTTAATTGGAGGTATCCCACCGGCTTTCTTCAACGGTGTCGCTTACACCCGACAGAGTACGAGGCATTCGCAATGACGTTGACGATTCGGAACAGGACAGCTTCGAAGACCTGTACTATATAAAAACTTTGTCGCGACTGAATGTATTGAGTCTGTTTTCAGCGAATTACTATAATTGTATAGTCGACCTAGCGATGCTCAGTTTATAGGACAACCAGGACGAGCTGGCTATGATGATCTGCTCGAGGGCCAAAGGCTAGAGCCCCAACTGCTTGTCTAGGTAAGTAGTGTAAAAAGTTAGAGACATGTAGCCAAGTGAACATCAAAATTGAATTCATCGAGCAAGCTCCGATTGGCCCAGAGTTACCGACATGCAAGTCGTCTTCTATTTTAACATTGCTGAGGTCTTGGTAAACCCTGCCTAGGAACACACTGAATTGTGGACGTAGTGCAGGAGTAGATTGTCAGCTCTCTGAAGCACCTTGCCGACATAATCAGTTGCTTGGCTCCGACTATGAAATTGGAGCCCGGATACTTTGTCACCAATGTTATCAACATCAATTCAATGCTCTAGACACAAGTTGGCGACATCTGCTGGTAACTGCCAGATTCCCTGGGATCAGTCTCTTTGGTGAATTTAATGGAAGACAGCGGATACTCCATTTATGACCAGTATATTGTTTGCTCCTCTGATATTGTCACGAGATATGGATGTGGGCAGCATTAACCACATCCATATCTCGTGACAGATACCTATGACTTAGCCTATGTGCGAATATTAAGCTATGCGGTTTCCATCTCGCCGTGAACACAGTCCACTCTGCTAAATCTCTAGTTCTCGGGCACATCCGCCTCAGCCATCTCAGCCAGGCAACCTCAAATCAACTCCAACGGGTTCGTCCTATTCGCCGGCGGCGCAACCTGCAACGCATCCCAATGCTCAGCAACACATCCCCCCTCGAACCGCCAAATATCAACAGCAACAGTATACCGCCCCATCCCGGGGCCCTCAACCTTAACATGGCTCCACCCGACGTTATCCGCGAACCCGGTGTTGGTAATAGTCACATTCCACTCGGCAATGAGGGGTGCAATCCAGGCCAGGCTGGCGTCGCGGTCGCCGTTGACGTTGGGGTTGTGGTTGATTGCGTTGGGCAGGATGTGCTCCCTTCCCGCGCGGTAGACGTCCTTTTCGATGTAAAACTTGCGGAGGAAGTTTGTGAAGATTATGGATTGCTCGGCGGAGGAGACGGGGTAGCCGGGGTTGCAGGTAAAGAACGGGACCGTGGTGGGCGCGGAAGCATTGTTGTTTGGGTCGGTTTGGGCCTGGGCCGCGGGGAGGGAGAGAAGCTGGAGGGCTGTGAGGGCGGAGAGCTTGGTGAAGAGCATGTTGGGCGATGAGGTTGAGGTTGAGTTAGGAGTTTGATTATGGATAGAGAGAAGGAAGATGTGGTGAACGATGAGATGAATGGTAGACTGACTGAAGGTGTTGGCCTGAAGAATGAGACTTCCGAGACGCGAGAATCATGGAGCTTATAACTTGAAGCCTTCTTTGCAACTTACAAGCCTACAAGTCACGATAGCTTCAACTCTTGGCAATTTGTTCAAGTTTGTAAGCCCATTGTAATCCAGTAAAGAGGAACCCACGTTGCTTTGAAATCCATGTGATTATGGAACAATAAGCCTCTAGCGTGATCGTATCTCGTGATCACCATCAAGTATCCTGACAACAGAAATATGCCATTCAGCCGTGAGCTTCGCGTTCTGGTCTTGGCATGTCTACGAGGTAGGCTGGTTAAGTAAAGTTGACAAATGTGGCTTGGCTATTACGCATCTCGCTATTAGATAGTATCAATGTTCAAAGTCTAATGAATAACGTTGCAGTTTTCATGGCCTCCAGATCTCTCCCAGGGAAGTTGAGGCATATAAGTCGTGGCGAAGCAACCGCGCGGGTGACACAACGTATAAGAAAGTGAAATTGTGGGCCAAATCTTGAGTGTCGACATCCAGAGTTGAATCGTTCAGCGCCATATCATAGTTGCTATTCATAAATCACGTAATTTCTTTGGATTCCGGAAACATGGCCTACCTATCCCATTTTCGACTAAAGATGAGAATTTTATAGCAGAAACAACATGCATGTTACAGACAATGGATACAAAACCTAGTCCGTGGGAATATCTCACTTACACCACAAATTGGGCAGTTCACTTAGTTCCACAACGCAAAGAATGTCGATAATCTCAAGCTCGAAGTATATTGAGTATATATCATGTCGGACATTTCCAACTGGCCGGGCTGGTGTGCGAGAACCACCTTCGTCGAACAAAAAGGTTGAACTCAAGCAGCAACGACTTGATCGACACATCGAAAAGATGGTAAATTCAAAGCGTCTCCAGCCGACACATGCCTTTGTTACTTACACGATACCCGCGCGGCGTTAAAGTGGCAGGGCGTACGGATACCGCTACGCATTACGAACACCCTGTAGATGGAGAAACGAACTCATCTAGTTCTGCGCTAGCTACGGTTTGTCTCTAGAGTTGACCACGCACAGGCCAACAGAGACGAGTGTCGACCAGTCAGCGCAAGCCATTTTGTAAACTATCCCACCGGGCCGCCAACCTCCACTCGCCTTCTAAACTTCTTCGAGGGCTGTCGAATTTAACAGCTTGACCGAGCGGCGTTAGACGAACAGTTGGGAGTTTTTGTATTTGTGTTCTGTGGTTAAATCAAAGAGCTGTTTCAAAAGCGTGTGCCTTTGTAATTTTTTTCCCTAAAAAATAAGATGGAGACTCGCTGGTTGTACATGAATGCCCTTGGGCCCCCTTCTTCAGCAGTGAAGGCTTTCAAAAAAGGCTTGTTTCCAGTGAAGACCAAGGGCTAGATAATGGACTCGATTTGGGTTCTCGGCATAGAGTCATAAAATTTGAGAAGCGTTGAAATTATTAGGACTGAGAAAATAAGTAGTATGACAAAAGCCACTTTAATTCGATACCAAACGCTGGTGAACATAACGGTAGATGGAGGAAGTCGGAACAATAGTCTAGTTCAGATACAAATGGAATTACAAAGCTGGTTTTTCTTGCCTCGTATACAGTGTTCGCGTATCGAGGTTCATGAGTACGTCGAATGACTTCATCCCAAGCACATGTGTCTCATTAGCGACAAGAAAACCGAGAAGTAATACCAAAGCCCTCTGGTAAGTGTACATAACTCGGATGCTCCGTCGCTGTGACTCATCTTGAGAAGGCCATCACATCCTCATTCAGCTCGTACATACGGGCAACCTCACAAATAGCACACTCATAGTTGACCACAGTTTTGCGGAACTACGACAACGACATCCCGTGAAGACATCACTAAATACTCAAGTATTAAAAGCGTCAAGTTTGAAAAGGTGACTATATTTACGAACCACTCATGCCAACGCCCCTGATGCAACAAATAAAACTGTAAAAAAGGAGCACACAACGATCAGAGTCGCAGGCAAAAGGTAAGCTAGCTAGAAAACGCCCGCACAAGTGTGTTCGATAGTTTTTGCCTCCTCTCGAAGAATCCGAAAAAAAGGAGAACCTTCCGAATCCAAGACGCAACACAAGAAAAGAGGAAGCACGGATGGTTTTGGTTGAACAAGTAAAGAAAGTCTGGTTATGGGTATACAAAAACACCCTACGAGATAAGTTTGTGGTCCTTTTTAGCTTTGGGCTCCACAGGACTCTTTCTCCCCTCATTTTTCGTGTTTGGTTTGCCCCTTACCCAGCAGCAAAAAGAGATATGAAATTAACCTTCCATATAATCCGTCCGTCTATAAAAAGCGGCGAGAAGCTCTTAATGAGTAATGGTAGTGAGAAATCAATCCAGACGTCGAGTCGGAGGGACGGTATACTGGTGGTGTTGGAGAAGCCTCGAGTGTGTTATGAGGCGGTGGATAAAGGCGGTATGGTATGATGGGTATTTTGTACAGAGTCGGGAATAATACGATGGACCGTTTAGTTGCGGACAGCAGGCATGTCGACCTTGCCGCCGAAGCGGGCGACGACGGCGGAGTCTTGCACAGTGGCGGTCGGCTCCCAGGTAGCTCCCTGCTGAACCATGCGGCGCATGATGCGGCTCGTCGTCTTCAGAATCTGAGGGTGCGCGGCGCCAGTATCGACAGGGACCGTGTTCGAGAAGTCGGGCAGCTCGAGCATGCCAATGTTGCGCTTCGCGCGGGCGGTGGTGGCGGGAGCCGGAGCAGCCTGACCGGGCTTGATAATGGCGAAGTAAATGGCAACGATGACAGCGATGATAATGATAATAAGGACTGTAGACAATTAGCAAGATATCCCGAGCACTCTACAGCAAACGCAGACTTACCGCAGATACCCAGGCACCACCACTTCTTCCTCTTGGTCGCCTTGGCGGTGGTAATTGCAGTTCCGATTTCTTGGTTGCCCTTGTCGAGGTTCTCAACGACCTCCTCGCCCTTCTGCTCGATCTGCGTAACGGCGGCCTCTTGCTGCACAATCAACGTATCCATATCCTGGAACAGCTGTGCGAGCTCATTCAGCTGTTGCTCGATCTTCAGGAGGGCAGCTTGGCGGTCCTGCACGGCGTTGAGCACGGCATTGGCCTGGGCCTGGCGACCACTCTGCATCACGGCCTGCTGGAAAATCTGGGCACCGGCACCAGCATCCTCAACTGCCTCGCGGACTTCGCGCTCGTCGGCGTCGGGTCGAACGATGCGGTACTGGCGGGCCATCTGGTCCTGGGTGCGCTTGCGGAAAGCCGACTCGACCTGCTGATACTGCTGAATAGCACCCTTCAGGCGGCGATCGATACGGCCGACCTGCGGCGAGTTTCTGGCAGACTGGCCATCGGGCGAGGACTTGACTTGGCGCACGCGATCGGTAAGTCCGCGGTACAGGGTCATCGTCTCG
Organism: Colletotrichum tamarilloi; assembly: GCF_030869305.1. Classification (NCBI taxonomy): domain Eukaryota; kingdom Fungi; phylum Ascomycota; class Sordariomycetes; order Glomerellales; family Glomerellaceae; genus Colletotrichum; species Colletotrichum tamarilloi. The sequence goes on along the minus strand of NW_026849415.1, from coordinate 146,638 downwards.
GAGGAGAGGGCGTCGAGCTGGCGGACCGTCGATGAGTTTGCTGATGTGTCGGCATCGGTCAGGGTACGCTCCTGCAGCATGCGCAGCTGGTTCAGGTTGGCCTCAATCTCGTCGATTCCTTGGTCGATGGATCGGCACTCGTTCAGGATGGCGTTAGGATCCGACGACTGGCCGAAGCCGCTGGCGTTTTGAGCGAGGGATTCCATCTCGACGTTGGCGCCTGGTCGGACAGACAAATGTCAGCAAAAGAGCACGTACGACCGTCGCGGTCAGGTCGTACCATATTGGTCCCTACCCATAGCTGGTCCCTGGTTGTATCCTCTGTTTCCACCACCGCCGTAGGGAGAAGGTCCCGAGCCGAAGCCCTGCTGAGGAGGACCTCTGGCAGGAGCTCCTCCTCCGTATCCTCCACCGGGACCATCGTCCCGCTGGTCAAAGGGGTTTTGACGACCACCGTATCTATGCTCGTCTGTCAGTATTCCGCGTTCGGAGAGGTCGTACTCGTCGTCGTGTGTCCCGTCAGCTCCATGGGAGAGAGAAACATACCCGTACTGCGCCATTATGTTAGTTTTCTTCGACGAATATCGGTGGCAGGAAGAACGGTCGGGTCAATTAGGTTAGGTGAGGTAGGATGGATGAAAGGGTAAAAAGAAAGACGTCAATCGTCAACAAGGAAGAGCAGTCGAAATGGGCAAATGCAACGCAACCAGGCTGAAGCAAGTATGATGATGTGCAAAGAAGGTTGGTGATCGCAGGAAGTCAAAGTTTGCGATGTTGCGGCTTTGCGAAGAGTGTGCGGACAAGGCAACGGGAACGGGATCGGGAACGGGTGGACTTTCTCGACTTCGAGAAGGGAAGGCCAACGCAGCAACGTGCGATTGACAAGAGGACGACAGGACGTAATGCAACGTTGGTAGGGCAGGGCAGCGTGCAGAGTGAGGGTTGAACAAGGCGAGGACGGGCGGGCGAAACACCGGAAGTGCGAGGGTTGGGGTGAAACACTGACACTCATGTTGCTTCTGCGAAGCGCGAAGGCTTCTTCCTTGCGCGACGATGATGCGAGGTTGGTAGACGCTCAGGGGCGAATGCAATGTATTGTAGTATTGCTTTGTTGGATGAACGTCGGGGTGGTCTCGCGCGCGATGGCTTTGGTAGGTAGGAAGATGTGTAAGGCCTTTTGATTTGATGTTTTGTTGATTGTGGCAGAAAAAGAAGCAAGTTGAGTACGGGTAGAAAGGGCGAAGGAGAAGAAGGGGGGGCGGCGGCGGATGAGATGAATTGGCGTTGTGGTTGTAGCGTCGAGAGTGACGGTGTGGTCCAGGTCCAAGTCCAGGTCCAAGTACGACTTTCACACAGAGTCGCTCTCAGGCTTGGACGACAGAAGTCTCAGGCTCGTTTTTTCTGGGTCAATGGTCGTCGACTGGGGGGCGATGAAGCGAGACGAGGCGAATGGGCCACAATCCACAATTGCACAGGGCCTTGGATGCAGGAACGTGGGCGTTAAGCGTGTGGCTTGAAGCGCTTCTTTGTAGCAGAAATTCGAATTGTCTGTTCGGAACGGGGGCGCGCTGCTTGGGGTGCCCCTGGCTTGCGGAACGATCGCCGTTTAGGTAGCTTTCTGGCTCCAGTAGGAGAGATGATTGGAGGGGCCCCGGCTTATTGGCAACAACCACACTATGGAGTAGAGAGCTTGTGTGCGTGAGTGTGCTCAGTTGTTTTTTTATTTAAACTGGGTTGACGAAAGGGCCGTTCCTTTTTTAGTGTTTTTCTCGCCTGGGGTGAGTGTGTGTCTGTGAGATTATAATTTCGTGGTTCGTTAACGGCGTCGTCGTCTCAGAGTCGGATGAGTAAGCTACAATATACACTCTTCCGAAAGAATGAGTGAGCGATGAGAGTGAGAGTGAGAATGAGATTTGAGTGTGAGTGTATTCGTGGATGGGCGGGCTTGGCGAGGTACCTGCATGCGACGAAAAAGGTCCCAATCGAGGCAGGGGCCGACGATGTAACGCGAGGGAAAGGGGGGGACGTCGTTGTCTGTCACTCTCTCACCCACTGTTGGCTGTGGTGACACTGGTGAGGTGAGAAAACCTGAAAAAAAAAACGCTGTTTTCAGGGCTGTGTGAGACTACCTCAATGGCGTGTGAGAATGTGAGAATGTGAGAACGTGAGTGAGCCTGGGCTGTCTCGACTCAGGCGGGCGCGGTCGGTGGCAGGTGATTGGTCGAGGAGTGTCGAGGACTGGACCCTGAAGCTTGGACTTTTGCCTTCTCTTCTTCGGGTGCGCTGTAACTGTAACAAGCGGCGGGCGATGAATGGAGGCGAATAAACTTGAGGCGCTGGCGGGAGATGGTCCAATGCCGGCGTCCTAAAATTAATGCGACTTTCTTCAAGATTGTCTGATGTTGGTGGTATTGGCTCGATGGATGCTTCGATCAAGTGTTCGCTGGCCGGTCGGTGCTGCTGACTGAAGCAATACCTCCTTTCTTCACCCTTCTTATTCTGGAATTGGCTTCCAACGTGCAACTTGCTCCCTGATGCTTGCAAAGTGTCGCTGACTGTCCGTTCGTGCCACTGTCGGGACTCTTCAAAAAAGGCTAACCTTGAATTTAGTGAAGAGGGCTGCCTCTTCTGATGATGCGGCGGGCCTCGTCCTGGTGACTTGTGACGACCCGTTCAGAGGCGATTACGATGGAGGTGTCGAAGGCGAAGAGGTCGACAGGGATGTTGACGACGGGAATCGTGAGCCAATCGAAATGGTTCCCTCAAAGTTCAAGAGAGTCCACACAAATGTGTGTCTTGTCTCCTCTTTCTCTTGATAGTGGTGGTGGCAGTGGTTTCAACTGCACCCAGCTCGACGGCGTTTCGTTGGCTGGTAAGAATAGAAGCAGCCGAAGCCAGATGGGTAGCGGCAGGCTTAGCTACTGTAGCTAAATCTCACAGTCGCTGCTCTTCGTCGTGCGTGGCGACGTCAGTTTGTGAGGTTGCAGCGCAAAGGTTGCGAAATGCCAATCAAGCGTTCGACGATCCAGATCTCTCCACTCGTTTGGGAACCGGACACCTCGTGTTTCTTTCGCTGCCGTCTTCCCGTTTCTCGTTTTCCCGCTTTTTCTGTTCAGTCTCCGCGAACACGGGATTTTCTTGTGGGTTGCAGTCGAATAAACCTGCTGGAGCAGCAATGCCGATCAATTCCACAGCAGCCGTTCTGAACCTGTCGCTAGGGTCACAGGCAATTGTGTCTGCGGCTGGTCGAAGCAATGACGCCTATGATCGAGTTTAGTGGTGTTTAGGTACTTTTTTGGTGCGATGACGCCTGTGAGGAGGTCGATGCGCCTTTCGTACGGATGATGAGGTATCAAAAAACAAGCAACACCAAGCAATAGAATTGGAAAATTGCGAGGAAACGTTCACGACCACGACCGCGAACCGGCAGACGGGGACTTCAGCCTCTTAAACAACCAATCCAAACAAGCTCCCCAATCATCCCATCGCCCATCAACTCTAGGGAATTATCGATCCTTCCGGCCACTTTCAACACCACCCCGCTCGCTCGCTTCTCAGCTTACGGTCTCGGAAGCGCGAAACTAACACATGCAACTGCAAGCCTCTTTCCCCTCCCTCTCCCCTTCCTGTCTACGGCTGAGCTGTTTAGTCTCGCCTAGCGAGGGAGAAAGGAAAACGGGCTTCGGACTGCCTCGGGCTACCTACTCATTCACCTCAATTTTTGCTTGCGGATCTGCGGCGTGGAATCGTGTCAGGAACACTCACTCAACCCAAAGCTGGCCCATCCCCCCGGCAAGGCCTCATCTTCCTTCGCCCCAATTAGACTCGGTTCCATGCAAGCCGTAAGCTCGCCATCAGGCTATCGGCAGGCTGGTTAGTTCAGCTTACAGCCAACCCACTTTCCTCAAAGCCTTCTCATTCCTTCAAGGAATCAAGGAAACCACTATCGGCGGGCAGTAGGGAAAACATAGCTGCCTAACAGCTTACTATGGAGAATTCCAGCAAGAACAACTTTGGCAAAGGGCCAAGACGCAATCCACCGCCTCAAACAGAGACATGATATCCATGAGTTATAGACACAGAAAGAGGGGGAAAACAAGCCTCACTCAGCTCGCCAAGGAACCCAGCTGTAGAAAACCCTCCCAAGCAAGCAATCTACTTAGTTTACACTTTTCGGCAAACCCCATCGTGTTGCCATCAACACAGCCTTCTCCTGCGATCCGTGAGCCATCCCGCCGCCGGCTCATTTTCTCTGGACCAATCCGCATTCTACAGCACCTTCAGCCCCAGGATGACCGTCCTCCGTCCTCCCTTGGTCCTTTTTCGGTTGATCAACCCCCCCAACTAGAGTCTAGTCGAGATCTGGCTTCCGCAAGAAACTCTCCTCACCGTCATCAACGGGGAATATCCTTCTCACTCCATCACGGGCCGCCCAGAATACCATAAGGTCAAAAAGCCATTACTTCTTCCAGTCATTTCTTGGCTTCACAAGCAAATAACCGTATCGCGCGCGGGGTTCATATCCAAAGACAAACCTGGACATCACTCGGCAACCTTGCCGAACGACAGCTTGGAATAGAAACCCCCTCCTCAAGCTGAACAACAAGCTTTTGGCCCTTCACATTCCTGCAGCAACACCGACCTAGCCTGAAGAGTCGCTGCGCTGGCACTTACGGTAAGTAACACAAGCTGCCACGGCTGCCCAAAAGATCCGCAATGCGTTCCGCTTTGGGCGGAAGCTGACACCGCACCCACATCCCCAAATCCACCGCCTCTGCCTCCCTTAGCGCCGCACCGCCAGCCGGTTCCAGGAAGACCGTAGGGCTGTGCTACCGAACGGCCCCAGGATTGTCCTTCTTTCTCTCGCTGAAGTCTCAGTACCGGTATCCGCACCTACATCATCCCGAATCGGGCGGGGGTGGAAGGGGAGGGGGAGAGGGAAATCGAGACAAACGGCGGCCCTCCCTTCCGCTTCTTCGGTCCGCTCAAGATTCATGCTTTCGTTCGCTCGTCAGCAACATCAGACCTCGAGGATTTATGCATACCTACCTACTGATGTCTCCCCCTCCCCAGGCATTACTCATCCAGCATTGAAGCCATCTGGTCACCTGGCTTCTGGGCCCGTGTCTGTGACCTCCGGCACTTGGGACGGTGTTGCCAATGATCTCCAATTCTAGAGCTACCAGAAGCTGAAGAGGCTTCTTTGCTTAATATGTCTACCTCTGCTTTAGGAAATGATATGAAACCTGCGTCTAAGCCATCAAAACTCCTCTTGTCACGCCCAAACCTTTCCAGTCTTCGCCCGGCTGCCATGAAATTGGTACAGAAAACGTCTTCTCCCTCCTCGTCCTCCCTTCCCTTACTAACGCCGTTCCCAACCTTCTGCGTTCATACCACTGCGTAAGCCGAAACGTAGCTCACGCTGGAGTCCCTCGGGCGCGTCACGAGGGTGCTGCGATTGTATTGGATGAACGTGAACCGGTGGTCGCCCAGCTCTTCGAGCGCCGCCATTGTCACTCCGATCGGGTGTCTTCCGCACACCGTGTTCTTGGTCTGCTTGAGGTTGTCGTAGAAGCTGCTGTGTTTTCCCGTCTTTATGGCCTCGATCGCCAGGTCATCCACCATCTTGATAGTCTCGTGGATAGGCGGTCCGTCGGGCTTGGGGCCATACTCGTAGAGCCTCTCCTTGCTATCGAGCGTCCCGTCTGGACAGTAGATTGTGTAGTCGAAGTGTCCACCCCAGTGACAAAAGTCGGAGCTGACGATGAAGGCGTTCTCGGGGTCCTTGATGTACTCGGCGAGCCACTTGCCCACCTCCTTCTCTTCGGCCTTGTTGTTATCGCCGATGAGGATCGGTACGACGGGCGGGAAATTCTCGGGCGAACCGAATGTCTGCTCTAGGCGGACCCAAAGGTACGGCAAGTGCATCTCTAGCGAGTGTTCCTTTCTATCGTTGGATCTCGGGATACCGGGGATTTCGCGCTCGTCGATGAGACGGCCCGTGACTTCCTCGTCCACCTTGAGATCTCCCCATGGTGTTCCGTAGTTCTGATATGTGCTGACTGCGCAGCCTGCGAGGTAGAAGGTATGAGAGGGTCCAAGAAGGAATACGCGTTTGGCTTTGCTGAGGTCGAGAGCCTTATACGCCCAGGCTGCCGTAGCACCTGAGTATGTGTAGCCGGCATGGCTATAATGGCATTACACTTTAGTAAACATGTCCTCGTAGATTACAATCCATCGTAGGCAGGAAAGACCGGGATGTTGGACTCACGGGGCAATGATGACTCGAGCGCCAGGGACAGGCAAGCCATTATCCTCTATCTGATCGGGCACGTCGGAGAGAAAGTCATCGAGCTGCTCTCTCAGACTTGAAGGGTCGCCCAAGTACCACTCTCCCTGTTTGCCCGGCGGGCGGGTGTCTCCGGACGCCATAGCTTTAGATAAGCTGCCGTGGCTAGCAGGGCACGAGAGAATCAGAGCAGAGATCGAGACGGATAATTGGCGGGCTTGATGAGTGATGCCGGATCTTGTGTCTTTGGATAAGGCTGGAGCTAGGAGAGGTTGAAGTGAGCCGATCTGCCCCGCACTGGGACGACTTGGGAGCTTGGAACCTTGGGGTGCACGAGGATGACGAAGACGCGGGGTGAGCTCCTGTCCGCCTGCGCATCTTAGTGGGGTGTTGTGGTGGGGCCGAGCAAGTCCCGGCCGGCAGCCGCGACTGCGGGCCTTTCCGCGCGGTAAATTCCCGGCGACTAAGTGGCCATCGATCCGGTTTGCAGGTTCGAGGAAGCACGTTGGGTATCGATGCGAGTATCAAAAGTGGCAAGTGGATGCATCGAGATCTCGTTGGATCTCTTTAGTCAATCCAACTACCCGGCATAACGACCCGAGGTGACTCCACAACCCTCCAAAACTCACCAGCAAACGCCTCGACCTCAACGACCCAGTGAACCCTCCAATCATCGACGTCTGGACCGTAGTCGAGACTGATGATCCGCACTGGTTTCCAGTATCGATCACTCCTATCAAAGGCTCTTTCCACCTTCGTCATCCACCCGGGCTCACTACACGCTTGTAGCGGATTCCTGACCACTTTGCGGGAAAGGTTGATGGCATCGCTGTCAAAAGCCCCCTTCACTTCAGGATGTGCGGTCCTCATTGTCTCAGATTCTTGCTCCCCGTACGTAAGTAGATCAACGCCCGCAGATACTAGGTCTCGGAGCCATTGTTTGAGTACAGCTTGGAACACATCGTCCCATTCTTCCAAAGGTAAGTGAGGCGATACTCGGCATAAGGCGCCACCGAGAAGGGATATTAAGGGAGTAGCTTTCCAGACAGGTACGACGAACCAATCCCACGGGACGACAGTCTCGACGTGACATAGACTCATTGTGTTGGGCAAGCTTCGTAAGGTCTTGATGATAACGTCACTCCAGGCCGATGTGTAAGTGCGCTGCCGTAAGATCCGCCGGTCAAACTGCAGTTCGTCCGCGAGTCTTATCCCGGTGGCTATTGCTGCGGAATGCAACAGCGAGAAGCCGTATTCGTCGCTCTTCTCAACATCGCTTGGTGATATGGTGTGATCGGAGGATAGGAGATTGAGATACGTTGTATCCTCGCGCACGATGAAAGCGGCAAGCCTCACTGCCTCGAGACGGTCGCTCAAAGAGAAGCGCGTTTGGTAATCGGTGAGAAATTTGAAATAGTATACTCGGATGTACTCATCGCCGTAGGTGTACTCCGCCATGAAGGTAAACAGGCGTTCGAGGGTTAGTGTGAGGGTGCTTTGGGCGGCATTGCGGAAAAGGGAAACGATGGCCCGGTGGTTGGCATCATCTTTCCGTTTGAAATTGGTTCGAGATCGTACGATGACATCTATTGGGGTTCTTCAGAACATCCAAATCATGGTTAGTTGCAGTTTAAGTGAAAGAAGGGATTATGGATAGGGATGCCGAACCCGCCGTAGCTTTCTCGTTCATCGTCGGCAAGTACGCCTTGCTGTATGAGGACTTGGCAGACCTCAAGTCTCTCGTATTTAGCCGCTACCTGGATTTCTCGTGAGCCACTCGCAACAAAGATCCGGCGGAAAAGTTTGAAGCATTCGGATTGCTTACATATAGAAGTGATTTACCGGATTCGTTCCTATCGAATGGGGTTGCTTCACCCGTCTTGAAAAGGTTTACCAGCCGCCTTAGATCTCCATTTTTAACAGTCTCAAAGACTGCAGATGAGTCTGATCTGATGTTGTAAGAGTGAAAACGATACTGCCACCCTGTCCATCTCAGTTCTCTCACGCACTGAGACCACGGTATCTGCAATGAAGCGGTCCATCCGTCGTTGCTCCTGGAGCGTTGGAATGAGTATCGCCCAAATGCTCCAGATTTCATGACCATGGTTGGTTTTCGCTTTGGGGGCGCAGGAAGCACCTTTTCAGACCCTGCGTCAACGACTTTGGTGTCTACTTCCTCCCGAATCTTGATCATATTGGCGACAGCTTGCGCCGTCTTTTTCACCACATCCTCCTGGCACGCTATGCTATACTCTCTGATTCGATCCGAGGTCTGTTTGATCACAAGCTGCTCAGATATCTCGCTCTTCGCCCTGATTCAAGTAACGATCAGTGGATCATCAGGCAGACACAGGGGAAATATAACTTGCATGTGGAAGTAAGTGATGGCAAGCTGCAAAGATTCCATGGCCCAAGCAAGCTCACTCTCCAGCATGGAAATCTCCTCTTTCTTCAGCGTTATGATCTTCAACGAGTTGACCCGCTTTCTAAAGTTGCTGCTAGGCCTCTGGATCTTCCCCTCGAGTTTCTCTACGTGAGACTTCATGGTAGCTTCGACTTCCATCGCATAGGCGAGACATTGCTGGGCGGTTGGGTGAAAGCGTAGTTCCGGGTACTTTGCAAAGTCGGATTCGATATGACGCAGCATGGGCTCGAGGGATTCCAGCCTCTTGAGTCGGGCTCTGAGGTCGTTGGGGAGCTGCTTGACCTGCTCCCACATTCGAATGGCTCTGACGATGGCCTTTCCCGTGCCGACCCCAGCCTGAACGAAGGCGATACTGCTTGCTGCGATCTCCATGGCTGTCGATGGCCGAGCATTCCCGAACGTCGACGGCGAAGCGGCCAGAGTAATAGTCTGCAGGCGCTCAGCTCTTAAGTGCCAGCATTACGGCAGCGAAGGAGACCAGTTATACAAGAAACCTACCCTGTCATTGTCTTGCGGCGCAGTCATTAATATGCAGCGGGACGGGCCTGCTGCCTCGGCGGCAAAACTGCATGATTTGACATGGGTGGTAGGTTGCCAGCCAATGCTGGCTAGGAATCCGCAAAGCGGCCGGGTTCAAGACCCAACCAACAGGATCTAGAGACTATTGGAAATCAAACACCAACATCTACCTAGTCAATGATTCGATTACATGCAGAAGTCACTCCTTGTATAAAATCGCAACAGCCTCAGGTATCATTTTGCTGTCGAGTGTACGAAAAGATGAGCGTGAGCTGTGTGATGCAGAAGCGAACTGGGCTGAAGTGTTCTCTGCATTTTTCAAGTGTATACTTGTACTTAGACATGTTGCCAGTCCCATATGTCGCACAGCCCGTCGCATCTTGCTTACAATCCCGCGGCATTTTGCGTGCTGGTCCAAGTCACTCTCTGTTCAGGCACGAACTCAATAGACAATAATGGTAGCGTTTAGCTCTCTCATGTGTATGCCGTGCCATGTGATTTCTATTCGGAGCTCGGGCTCATTCGTTTTGATTCCTTAAGCTAGTAAAGTCGGGGAGTATACCATTCTTATACTCAGAGCGGTGCTTTTAACTCCCGATGTTCAGACCATACTAACGGCATGTACTCCTCGAAGTACAATTCCCCTCTTGGTCTCTCCTCCCGATAGGGGCTATAATGATCATAATCGCACTCGTCTACCCAGCTGCCAGGGACTTTCACGTCCAGATCCACCTGATGAACCATCCCCCAAAAGTCGCCTACAAAATGCTCATATTCGGCAACCCACCAAAACCTCCAATCATCTTTCGATTTTCCATAAGTAATACCAAGGAGACGTTTCCGATGCGACAGGTGAGAAATTTTGTAACACGTATGCTGAAGTACCAGGCCTTCATCATGAAGCCGTCTTTCTTTGCGCCCATATTCTAAGAGATCAGTTCCATTCAAGGTCAAAACATCCAGCCAAGCTGACATTCCCCTCTGCATACGTTGGAAAAATGAGGGCCATCGACCTCTTGGTGAAAAATCAAACAAATCAAGGGCATTATCAATTAGAAATGAGAACGGGGTTTGAATTCTGTCAATTGCGTAATCGGGGAACTCGGGGTTTTCAAGATGAGAAAGACCAACGGGGTCAAGTTGGAGGCAGGTTCTGAGAAGTCCGCACCATTGTATCTGTGGCATCGGTTCTTGGTCGATCTCGTACGACTTAGCAGACTGGCGGACTAATCCATAAGCCAATGAGTGAAAGAGGGAGCAATAACCCATTGATCGTGTTGACACGAGATCATCAATGGTGAGATTCTTAATCTCTGGCAGTAGGAAATGTAACTCATCCAAAGATAACTGACGATCTGGGGCCCTCCAGACTATTGTCCGGAAATGTTGCAGCCTTTTTCTGAATGGAAAAGATTGGTAACGACGGCGACCCGCATATTCCAACAAAATTTGAAGCCCTGAGATCGCTGGGAACGTTTGGAAATAGATGTCAAAAACTTCAGGGCCCTCTAGAAAATCATCCAGGCCATATTTCGAAAGTTCGACAAGCGCTGCATGTATTTTCCCACAGCTTACTTTCTCATTAAACCAGAGGCATGTCAACGAGTCGATAATCCATGGATAGCTATCAATTGTCAGAGGATCGAAGTGAGAAAAAGAGAAGGTTGTCTTCACCTGTTATTGTATCTTGAAGACTCTAGCACACACGATCCTAGACCGCAATCTAGTAGCTTTTTGACTATTTTCAAAGAACCCAGTCGAAACGCAATCTGCCAAGAATGTCGGGTCAGAATCTTCGTCTCAATCAGGAGGATGAAAGCAAGCAAGAAGTATACCTCGAGCAAATTTGAACCATCATCTGCCCGAACGAACGGTGACATATTTTGATCATGCAATCGTTTGAACAGTGCAGGGCAGTCATCATTCAGGATGTCTGTGTAGAATTTGCGGTCAAGACATTCCACGACTTCGTAAGATCTGAGGCTCAGTTGCCAGCCCCATAAGCTTTTCTGCGCCAGGACGGAATATACTGATCCCGTAAGCCAACTAGGTGGCTGCGCGTGCAGTTTGTAGCCGACGTCTGATTTCCAAGATAGGCCGATTCTGCCAATCATGGTTCGTCTGTGGGAAAAGCTCGCCATTGCTGGCGCTTTAACAACAAGGGATTGGTTGGTGTTCGTGCCGCAGTCAACCGAGGTGTCCTCAGCTTGACCTCGACTAGCGACTCGTCCAGGGGACATCTGGATAGACTTAATATCAGACGACTGCTGTAATTGAAGCATCACAGAGTATGACATCAGTGATCTTGGTAAAGACAGTCAGCTTTCTAGTAGAGTGATTGGTGAAAGAATTCACATGCGTCAAATACTGCTCGCGAGCTAGCTTGAAAAGGTCCAACGCCAAATTGAGCTTCGAGTCCAAAGCAGAAAGGTCCTCCTTTCGAAGAACGGCCTTTGTCGACGCCAGATTTCTCTTGAACTTTCGTGGATCTGTGACCCGGGCGTACAGCTGATCGACCATCTGCTGCAGGTCCTTCAACGCAGTCCGGGTTCTGGAGATATACTTTTGCAAGAGAGCACTGTTCCAAGCTCGTTGGGGCATAGGACTATCGGCAGCCTGGCTCTCTGTCTCCAGAAGAAAGTCTTCAAAGTCTCTGAGCCGCTCGGCCTTCTCAAGCAGCGTATCTGGGACATGTTTGATCTCTTTCCATAGGTTGACGAGCTTGATCGAGGCTCCTGCGACCTTTGCTGTCAAGTCGACGACAGCGATGACGCTTGAAGCTACCCCGAGGGCTTCAGCCATCGCGAGTGATGCCTCTGTTTCTGAGAAATTTGTTGGTTGTGTGAAATAGGAGCGAGTTTTGGCTGTTGAGTCGTGAGAGGAGAAGAAAGACAAAGATTGGTAAAAAGTTGGGCTGGGGGTGAGAACGCAATGGCAAGAAATGAGGGGAACATCCGAGGGGCTACGATCTTCGTGTTTATGGGGCTGTGCCGTAACTATTGGTTGGAGCTGGGCGGTTATCCTATGCGGCCGGTTGGTCTGGATGCTGCTCATGTTGGTTTGCCCGTTGGTTGCCTGCATGATGGCTAAAGCTGACTGGCGGTGGTTCGGGATACATGCAGAGCATACCTTGTCATGCTATGCGCACGAGAAATCGCTTGCAGTACGGATAATCCAAGAATATTTCCACCGTAGGCAACGTAAGGTCAGGTAGGTTGACGTTACCTTTGGCGTCCGGACCGACTCCCCGTGGAGTGCCGCTTCATCCGAAAGTACCCCGGACTCGGGTACTCCACAGCGGCCCGGGTGGACCCTCCCCGCAGGATACTATCGGCGTGAGTCACCCCGCACTTGAGCCCGAAAACGGCATCTCTTCGGCCTTGCCGCGCCAGCTCATTTTCCTCAAATACCTTGGCATTTGACATCCAATCCCGTCCCATACCAAAATCTCATCTCGTAACGAGTACTGATACAGAAGTCAGTTCCTGTGATAATCAGGCGGAATTACATTTAATGTCTGTTCCAGCCCCAACCATGGAAACCGCCATAGAGAGTTCCCAAATCGACAACCCAGTCAACACGCCCTCAAATATAATCGCAACAACATACCACTCTGTAATCGAGTCCACGACATACAAAAAACTCCCAGCAGTCATCAAAAAATTCACCTTCCCCGACAACCCAAGAACCCACGACCGCTGGCGCAAAGAAGTCGAAGCTCTCAACCTCGCCAGAGGTCACGTACGTACCATTTACACCTACCTACCTACCTACCTACCTACCTACCATACACCCATACCTTCCCGCTTCCACCTCCCCAAAACATAGCCTACTTCCACCTAAAGTCACTTCCGTTCCAACTTACACTCCCAAACAGCCAAACACATCCCGAATCCTCCACTCCTCCCCCTCCCCACCAACAATTACCCTCCGCCACGAAGCCGGCCACAGCCTAGAAAAATACATCAACCCAAAAACCTCAATCTGCACCCTCTCCCACTCCGACGCCCTCACAATCTGGTCCCAAATCGCATCAGCCCTATCCCACTTACACTCCAACTGCAACATAATCCACGACGACGTCAAACCAGAAAACATAATCTTCTTCTCCCCCTCTCTCCACTCTACTCAAAGAGAAGAACACCCGCAACCCCACGCCGTCCTCCTCGACTTCGGCGCCGCCCTCCCCCTCCCCTCGTCATCAACCTCCCCCTCCCCTTCCCTCAACATCTGGTCTCCCTCCGGCACACCCCCCTACGCACCCCCCGAATTCCTCCACCGGCACAAATCCCACGCCTCCGATATCTGGGGACTAGGCGTCACCCTCCTCTTCTGCTTGGGATACGTCCCTCTACCCACGGGCTCCTGGATCCTGCCCCACGTATTTGAAGACGAAGCCGTCAAGCAAGAAATGGAGGCGTGGTTGGATGAGATCGAGGAGTTGAGGACGCCGTTGAGCGGTAGTGGGGATGCCGAGAAAGAATTGCTTGGGAGGATGTTGGAGAGGGATCCGGCGGCGAGGATCGGGAGTAGTGAGATTGTGAGGCTTCTTGGGTCGTGATGGTAGGAGGAAGTGAGTCGTGATGAGGGCGAAGAACAAGATCAGACCTGAACATATCATCCTCACGATACATCGATGAATGTATCGCCATAAACCACACAACCCGCTCGAGTCACTCCACGGCACGCACCACCGCCCATCTCCCCATCCACACTCACACTCACTCACATCCATCCACCCATCCGCCCACACAAAGCACACCGACCCAACCCTCCGGAACCCCCCATCCCAGAAATCCAAATCCATTCTTTTCATCCCCAACTCTAAACCCCCCTTCCTACATATTCGCACTCACACACCCCGACTCGAAAAGGCAGGCCCAATCCCAGAGTACCCTTCACGATCCACCCCAGCACAGCCCTGCAAACGTTCAAAGACTCCAACGCCAAGCCCCAGATCTCGGAAAACTCTAATAAACAAAAAGAGAAAAATCACCCCCATACCTACATATGTACACCATACTCTGTTCACCATACAACACCCAATGCCCCCCCCCCCTGCCGCAGGCGTTGACGAGAACCCCTAATCCATGCTCACCGGATCAGACTCCGAACTTCCCCTCCATCCCCCCTCCTCCCAAATTCATCATCCCATCCACGGCACGCTCGGATACCCAACCCTCCACTATCAACTAAAAAAGTCTAGATCTGATCCAACACAAACTCTCACTCGGTTTCGCTTCGTTTCCCTGGGTGGACAGACAATCAGACATCCCATGGAAAAAAAAAAAAAACATCGAGACAAAAGAAATAACGACAGCGCCTCCCAAGGACCCTACACCTTCACACCTAGCAAATCCAGGGGACCGTTACACATCTCAAAAACAAGACATGATAAAGAGGAAAGAACTTCATTGCTATCAAGTTTCGATTTCGATTTCTGTCATTATCGACTAGAATTGTACCAAAATAAAAGAACAAACCTGGGCTCGTAAGCAGCAGGCAGACAGAATCTCATCAAGAAACCCCTCGACTCCCGTGCCCCCCAATTCTATCGGTTTCCGAGTATGTATAACCACAAACCACGTCGCTCACATTTTTGTGTTTTCAGGAGTTCCGGTTCTTCCCATTGCTTCGTCAAAATCCAACCCATCCCTATACGCCGATCGAAATGCCAAGATGCAACGTGACCTGTTCGCGTTCCCCTCCCCCTCCCCAGAGCTCCCCAATCTTTCGTCCTTCCCGATTTCTCTGTTTCCATATGTACAACCCTCTTGTGTGTTACGTTTGTAAGCATAAAAACAGTGACCGGGCGCGTCATGCACCTCGCTGTGTGGTAGTGAGTGTCTTCCCCCTTGGAAAGCACTTGAAAAAAAAGTAGGATGCTGTGAGAACTCCCCAATGTCTATGACCTCCGCTTGTGTTCTTCCTTTTCCAACTTTTCCACGTTTTCCTCCGTCAAGGAATCCCCGGCCACCACCGTCTGGAAGGATTCTCCCCGTCGCGGAAGCTTCTTTCCGCCGGCGGCCTCCATAAGCTTGCCCTGCTGTGCTTGCAAAGCAAGCTCATCAGTCTCGGAGCGCCTTATTGGCTTGATAGATTCCGCTACGTTTGGGGAGTCGAATGGTGACGGCTCATACGAGTTGTTCCTGGTAAGAGGCCTGGGTGTCACCGGATCGCCCCGACTTTCACGATCCATCTCCTGGCGTTGCTCTCGTTCGCGGCTCGAAGGCGCCACGGCTTCTGTTGAGTCGGGAGGCGTAGGATCTGGGTGATCATGTGCTACGCCAGGGATATCGGCGTTGCTGCAGTGCGCAGCGGTGTCTGAGCAATCAGACATGGACCCATCTGATTCCCTGTATGTTGTTTGTTGCGACCTCTTCATCAAGCTCCATCGGACAAGCATCCTTTCCAACGTCTTGCTCTTGACTGGCTTGGCAAGATAATCGTCCATTCCTGCTCGGGTGCACTTCTCCTTGTCGCCTTGAATCGCCGATGCCGTCATCGCCACAATTGGTACATCTTGTACGTAGGCCTTGTACGGTAGGTGGTGGCGCAGGAGATGCGTACACTTGTAGCCATCAATGACTGGCATTTGGACGTCCATCAGTATGATATCCGGCTTGCTGTGCTTGCCTTGTTGGGCTGCCGCCATGTATTCGAGGGCGTCTTTTCCGTTCCATGCTGCTGTCACCGTAAAGCCAAGTTTCATAATCGTCTTGGTTGCAATTTGCTGGTTAATCGCACTGGGAAATGGTCAGCATAGACCGTAACGTGGCCAATAGAAATCAACACTCACTTATCCTCGACGACAAGGACGCGGATTTTGGCACGTTCAGCATGTGGCAACAACTCCTCGTCCGAAGCCGGCGGTGTCCGCACCGAGAGTCGTCGGGATGGGGATTTGTGTTTGTCGGTTAGGAATTGCGAGGACTCTCCAGAGGCGGGCGGCGTGTTCAGAAGCTGTTCAAACTCGGAACTGTGGCAAGAGACGCTCATTTCAGACTGCAGCCTGTCCGGAAGAGAACCAATCTCGACAAGCGGTGCCCTTTGGTTTTGGGGCTTGCTGAAGGGAACCCAGAATGTTGCCACTGTTCCGTTGCCCAGGGCGGATTCTAGCGTCATTTCTCCATGCATCAACTCGAGAAGGTTCTTGCAAATCGTCAGACCCAAGCCCGTGCCACCAAACTTTCTCGCTGTCGAAGCATCCCCCTGGCTGAAGGGTTGAAATAGTTTCTTCCGTACCTCCTCCTCGATTCCGATACCGCTATCCTCAACGATAAATTTGACGACAATGCTGTCCGACGTCTCCTTCTCCTTCTGCACCGAAAACTTGACGTAACCTTGGTTGGTGAATTTGATACTGTTAGTCAAAAGATTCGTAATGATCTGGCGTACACGACCGGGGTCACCAATAACAACCAGATCCCTCTCGATTTCTTTCGATATGTCGGATCGGAAGTCCAGATTCTTTCGCTCCGCAGCAAAACTCAGCATCTTACTGACGTCCGTGACAATGACTGAGAGGGAAAACTGAACTTCTTCGATATCGAGACGTCCGGATTCGACCTTTGAGAAATCGAGGATATCGTTGATGACCGTCAAGAGAGCATTCGCCGACCTCTGGATATTTTCGACGTATTCGGTCTGCTCGCCGTCAAGTTCCATATCCCTCAACAACTCGGCCATTCCGATGACGCCAGTAATAGGAGTTCGGATCTCGTGTGACATCTATCAACTGATTAGTCCCTGCTTTCATGGACTGCCATACCGCACTTTACTTACGTTGGCGAGGAATTGGCTCTTGAGCCTGTTTGCTTCCTTTGCGGCCGCCTCGTTCGCCATCGCCTGCTTCTTCTCACGAGATTCCTCTTCCAAATCTTCAGCCTTTTCCTTTAGCTCACTCACGTCCATAATGACTCCGATGACGCCTTCAATGCGTGTCTCGTTGCTCACGATAGCATCCTTCGTCTTTTTGCCGAGAATAGGCAAGAATCTCGTCCGGTACCAGTGTCCATCCATGCCGTGCTCCGCCACCTCCTCCGTCTTTCCGCCTGCCAAGATATCTTCGACGGGGCGGAGGAATTTGGGGCGTTCCCCAGTCTTGAGCTGTGGGTTGAGTCGGTTGAAGACCTCGTACATGTTTTGGCCGAGGAACCAGGTCGATTGGTTTGCGGCGCTGTCATCCCCATTGCTGTCCCACATCAACGCACCTTCCAACATGGTGAGTTTCAAGTTAGTGTCGACGGTAAAGATGGTGACTTGGGAATGCGCAAGAACGCTCAGTAGCTGCTGTCGGGTACTCCTAGCAGCGAGTTTGGCCTCGATGCTTTCGTTGACGTCGGTGCAAGTTCCAAACCACTTTTCTATCTCGCCTGTCTCTTTGTTCCTCTGCGGTAGAGCTCTGCCCAACATCCACCTCCATTCGCCGGTCTTGCTGCGGCATCGGTACTCCGTCACGTAAGGGTTGCCGGTTTCCAAAGAATGCTTCCATCGCCTAGCACTTTCCGGTATATCGTCCGGGTGAAATGGATGCTTCCATCCCAAGCCCATTGACTCCTCGGGAGTGAGGCCCGTGTATGAGTACCACCTAGTGTTGAAAAAGTCGTGATAACCATCTGGTTTAGTCGTCCAGACAAGCTGGGGCATGGTATCGCATATCAGCTTGAAGCGTTCCTCGTCTCTCTCCTTGATCTCGACGATTTCTTCCTTCATCTTGGTGATATCTCTGAAGGTGACGACGCCGGCCAGAAATTCTCCGGTGCTGTCATCTCGGATGGCCTCCCCGAGTGCGTCGTAGACAATCTTGTTATTCATATGGTCAATCATACCAACGCGCATGTTGGTGAAAGGCGTCTCTGTTCTGAGCAGTACCGAAATGGGATACTCGCTCACATCCAACTCTCTCTCAAAGTCCTGGTCCCAAACTGTCCAACCCGGTAGCAAATCGAACCCGTCTGATGATTTTTCCAGGTCGCTTTCTTGCCGTAGTAGTATTCGAGCGGCGCGATTCGGGAATGTCACGCTGCCATCCTTCCACATCGCAAGGATGGGCATTTCCGTATTGTCGAGCAAGGCGTCTTTCATAAGAATCATCTTCTGCAGAATCGAGGGCGAGCTCGCATGGACGGCAGTAGAAGGCGGACCCATCGGCGGGAACGGACTCGATGAGAGCGACACAGCGCTCGGGCTAACGCGGAAAGATGGTGAGCTCGAGTCGTGGCTGGAACTGACGGAGGGTGGGTTCGAATTGGATATCGTTTTGCGGTCTGCTTGCTCCAGCATATTGGGTCGCGCGACCGCCTTGCGGCTCAGTGCTGACTGAGAAGGCGGGGAGTTTGTGCTGGTGAAAGTCAGGGTGAAGTAGACTTGGTGATCCTCAATCTCCCATATCGTAACAATCATTTTGGCGTAAACTTGATGATCCGACCCCCAACCCTTGACCCGGGGGTCAAATCCCGGCTTCCCAAACTCTTTGCGGGAGATAATGACATCCACCACGGCATCTTTAACCAAGCATGGGCCCGTTGGATGGTCCGGTAATGGCGGGGCGAGCGAATCCGGGGTCGGCGTCGCCTCTCCACCCTGACCTTGGCCGAACATATCCGCGGCGTCCTTTGACGTCTGATTTGCGCCCATTTCGAGAACGAGGGAATCCAAAAACGCCTCCCATCCCACCCAAACTGGACGACCTTCCTGGATCATATCGATACCAACCTGTGATAAGGACTGCCCTCTCAACCTCTCAGCAATGTACGAGTTGTCTTCGGCTGAGTCGTTTGTCATTCCAAGCATCCTCCCCATAGCTTCGTTGGCGAGGACCACAGTCTTGAGATTATTCAGTACCAGTATCGGAACTGGCAAATACTGCATGGCGGAAAATGCGAGCTGCCCGGGCGTGATAAAAGGCATCGATATGCGAAAGGGACTAGCTGAATGTGACCGTTTGCCTTCACCGGACCCCATTTTGAAATTCTCGCGAAAGAAGCGGCCGCTGCTGGTCGTACTCGGGGCGCCATCGCTGCGTATAGGTCCGGAATCTTCTGGTGGTGACGGTGATGCGTCAAAGTTGAAACCGCTCTCTCCGGTAGAAGGCCGTGATTCCGGGGGACTGGGTTTGTGGGATGGTACTGCAGTTTTGAGAGGTGAAACTACTGGACCGCTGTCTCGAGCATGACTGCTGGTGATAACAGGTTCGGGAGGTGGCATTTCGGCGGTGGCCCACGCATGGGAAGCTGCGGCTCGCAGGTGAACCTCGGTGCAGAAGCGTGGTATAGGTTAGGTTAGGTTTACAGAGTTGAAATTCGGACCGCGGGTGGGTGATGAAGTTGCAACCCCCGTCGTCAGGTGCCCACGGAGCCGGAGGAGTTGGAAGCAGGTTTGTCGGTGTGAGCAAGTCAGGCAGTGACAAAGACGTAACAAGCGGCGACGGCGGCGGCGGCAGAATGCTAGAGAATCGTGGGGGATCAGGAGGCGGAGCAGAGCATGGCGCGGCGCCTTGTCTGCGTGGAGGGCGTGCGTTCTGGACCGCCGGAGTAAGGACCCGTCTCCGGATGGACGCTTCGCTGGGGAATGTGCTCTAATTGTGAGCAGTCGAGGCGCAGTTCGGCACTGAGGGACGATGAAGAAAAAGCTCAAGCGCCCTGCTTCTTCTTCTTCGTGTTGTCCGTTAGCTCACAAGCCTTCCCAATTTCGTGCGGGAAGAAAAGCGGCAGCTACAAGCAGTAGTAGTGGCAGTGGCAAGAGGTAGAAGCGACAACGGCGGCTGGGGCTGGCCGGGCTTGATCAAGGCGCAAACAGGGCCAGGAAGCTACCTAGATAACGAGGAACTGGGGCACCGGGCAAGGCGAAGGAAAATAGGATATTGGGGCGCAGGTGTAGAGATTCCCGCTCGGTTTGAATTCGACTGCAAACGGCGGCTTCGAAAAAGAGGCGGCAGAGATGAAGGTCGGAGGTGGGGAAGGAAGGTGGAAGTGCAACAACAAGCAATAGCGGCCGGGGCTTACTAAGATGGGGCCTGAGAGAGAGGGTGTGAGATTGAGTGTACATACGTGTGTGCGTGAGTGTGTGTGTGTGTGTGTGTCTCGTGTAGTAAGGTAGGTAGTCTCGGATGGATAGATGAGCGGACAAGAGAGACAGAGAATGAGATGGTCGGATGGCGGCTTGGATTCCGGAAGTGGTGTGGGGAGAGGTCTAGAACATAGCACAGAAGCTGGTGAGAAAGGGCTAATGAAGCTGCTTTGAAACGCCACAGTGAGATGGGAATGGGAATGGCAAATGAAGATACAAAACGTAAGTAATTAACAAAAGTATGTAGAAAAGCAGGTGCGAAGTGACGACGAGTTGAGGTTGAGGAAGCGAAGCGAGGGGAACAATTGCCGCTCGTTAGCTACAGACGCCAGTGTGCAGTAGTTTGCAGGAGTCGTGTGCGCCCTGGGTCGTCTTGGCTCCGAAGGGGGCACACGGAATTGGAAGAGAGAGAAAAAGAGCAAAAGCGAGTAGTACCTTAGGTAGGTGCAGATACTGGAACTAGGGTAGGTATCTGGATGACGGAGGGAGGGGTTCTGGGGAAGGAGAAACAACTAAAGAAGGGACGGGGGGAGGGGGATTCAAGCTCACTCACGATGGATGGACACTGCTTGGACAGAGAGGATAGATGCGGAGAGATGAGCAGAGCAGACCTGAAGAGATCGGATAGACAAACAAACGGTACAGTAGGATGGAAGACGGGAATTCAATGGGAAAAGACAGGAACCGAGCTGACTGTAGGTACGACATGGGCAGTGAATGGAAGCGTGTGTATCCCGTAGGTAGTACTTCGTAGTCAAGGTTGGCAGGAAAGGACAAGGGATGGGGGCCGTCATAGTCCAAACTTTGTTTGAGTGAATATGAATGGTTCCCCTTACCCTGCCCAGTGGTGTCGTCGGTGATCAAGCATCAAGACGCAGGAGGAGTGGTGGTCGAACCCATGCAACGTCTGGGGGGGGCCTTGTAAGGCAGGTAGCAAACGCAGTAGGTAGCTTAACAGTGCTTAGTTGCTTAGGCGGGTATCCGTAAGGTAACTCGGAGGGGAGAACATGGAGGAGGAACATGGGCACCAAAGCTGAGGCCCGGGGGAACAAGCCTGTAAGCTACAGTAAGATGGGACCGCGACCGGGACTGGGGGGGATGAAAGGGGAGCATTATCCCAAGAGGTGGCAGCAGTGGGATGAGCGGTGGGACAAATTGGGCCAGAACCGGACTGGACCTGAGTTGTGTGGATCGATGATTGAGCTCGTGGGTTTTGTTCATGAACGGACCGGGACAGTACCTACCTACCTACCTGCTCTGGACAATGAGGGAGTGACCACCTACTTTACACTACGGATAGAAGCACACGAGGACAAACGAGCAGACCAAAACAGAGGAGGGGAAAGGTTCAGGGAGGGGACAAACGTGGAGGCAAATTCGGACTGGGCAATGTTTCTGCTGGATGCGAATCATACCTTACCTTGGAGCTCCCCCCCCGGCGCCGCCTC
This sequence comes from Colletotrichum tamarilloi, assembly GCF_030869305.1. Classification (NCBI taxonomy): domain Eukaryota; kingdom Fungi; phylum Ascomycota; class Sordariomycetes; order Glomerellales; family Glomerellaceae; genus Colletotrichum; species Colletotrichum tamarilloi. The sequence goes on along the minus strand of NW_026849415.1, from coordinate 124,887 downwards.
TTCCTCGCTCTCGTCTTCTAGGTACTTAGTGACTGCTGCCGTTGGGCATTCAAGTCTCGCGAGTTCTGTGCCGGTGGGCGGGGAAGCGGGAGGCGACTAGTCAGAAAAACTCTCACTGCCCGTTCCTCTGTTGGACTGATTCCAATGCGCTTGGCCGGCGTTCCAGACAGCGTGCGCGACAAGTTAGGTGCCCACGGAGAGAAAGCGATCGTCATGCTGTGACAGCGGCGGTGGCCAGACGCCAGAGGGGGGAACGAACGGGACTGTGGGATTGGATGCGAGAAACGGGGTGCAACTTAACATACCTACCTACCTTAGGTACGGACGGGACTTGAACGGTACGAGAACTTGTGCCCTTCTTTGCTGCATATCATGTCACGCATCCTAGGTTACTCTCGGTTTGCTGGATATCCTCGCACCCAGACCCGCCAGGTACAGAGATACTTCTGACCTACAGCAGGCTTTTTAGTTGGCCATGAGGTGGATGGGAAAGTGGATGGTGGATGCACAAGTTCAATCAGGAAGCCATCGAAATCTAATTTCGACAACAGGTACGTATCCCCAAGTATCTTACTTAATCCTGGCTACCAAGTACCCGCTAGGTACTTTACCACCGCAATACGCAGTACAAGGCCATCTCGATGAACGGGGACAGGCACAGTGAGCGGTCTGCCCACCCATGACGCCCTCCATGTCCACTATCCTCCAGTGGGCCGTCCCCAACACCTGCCCGCTGGGATTCTGGAAATGGCGGTACCTATCCATCGCATACGGAGTACGCAGTAGTCGAGTGGGTAGGCAAGGCACTTCGCAGGTACAGAGTGGATCGCTCGCTCGCCCTGCGGTCCGCCCACAGCTGAGGCACCGGCCATGGCAGCGATGCTCCTTTCTGCCCAGCCCGTCAAACTCGTCATGCCCTGTCGCTCTGCCTTCTTTTCCCACTTCTTGCTGATTAAAATCGCCCGACATTTCCAACATTCAACTGCTCTCCGTGAGGGATTCCCCTTGGACAAGGAGCTGCTCGAGACACCAGGCACCGCGAGCGCCGACCTGCTTCCATGTTTCAACTCTGTCCAGACCCTTCCCGCGTGGGGATCTTCCCGTTCGTCTCTGCGGCCCAATCCATGCCATTCGTCCGTCAATCACATACCTCATCCGAGTGAGGCCGCAGATTATCATTGCCCTTTTTTTTTTTCGTGGTTTGGTACTCCGTGCCTTCCAAGTACTCGCCAAATGTCGGTTTTCGTGTAACATCAGAGTACACCCACATTATGCACTAAACCGCCTCACATCTTCTGCACCTCCCCCTTCCATGCGCATGGCACCATCTCCTCCCGTCTTGTTGCCGGCGTACGCCCACAAACATCCACAATGTTAATCAAGCCCGGACGACGGATTGAGGCTCCGGCCCGGTTCGTGTACGGCGTCGTCGATGTGTTGTTCAGCTGCTTCTCCACCGTAGAGAGGCCAATATCGGACTGTGATGGATATCATAATCCACTGCTGCTCTGCTGTCGTGCTTCCCAAACCGAGGCCTCCAAATGCGACAGAACTACGCGCCGGACCAATATTCGCCTTGCTGCTGCTGCGTGGGCCGTAAAACCACGACGATGACGGCAGAAGAGGATCCCTCAACGGACGAGGCAAACCTCGAATATGGGACATGATGGGGTCCGGATGGGTCAACTCGAAAGAGCTAGCAAGAATGGAATATTGCCCCAAGTGAAGTAAAGATAGGCGCCCCATGCCGCTGTAGAGAAGGACCCTGACCTACTGTGTAAGAGAGGCACAGCACACACCACCACCACCACCACAACCACCTGCTTCCTGGTCGACCTTCGGGACATTCTTTTCTGTGAGCGACATTCTCGTGTGCTGATCCCTTCTTTGTCTTGCTACGATCCGCGTGTCTGGCCGGGTCCGTCAGGTGTGTCGCTCGGCACCCCCAACCGTCGAGAAATTGGTTCAGCCACTGGTTACTTCCGCCAATGTCTCAGTCTTTTCTTAATTGCCAAAACAGAATGTTGCGCTTGTTCCTGTCAGTCTCAGTCTGATTTCTAGAACTGATCCACGGTCAAATTAAGTCGACTCTCATAATCGAGATACGTCAGGCCCTTCGTCCCTTCGCATTGGGGTTCGACCAGGGGCCAGAAGTTGGTGAACAGGCATCGACAGCTGATGGAAAACGTCTGGCGCTAGCTAAAGCCTGGGGATTCAGGTCCGTGTACCAATTCGTAGACCCTGAGGGAGACGCAGCTTGGTAGCGAGCTTGCAGTTAAGCGTGGTCTTGCTCATCAACCTTGTCGCAAGCTGATCTCTTTCTCGCCAATAATCGACTGGTGGCAGATCGATTGTCGAGGCTGTCGCGCCGTTGAAACTCCTTTCGCTGTTCCCATCTGCCGCAGAAATATGAGGCCATAATGACAGACAAGGAGCTGACTGCCTCAACCCTCTCTATACCCGTCGCGTACCCGGGCGATCCCGTCAGTTCGGTTTGACGCGTGTGACGTTCGCCTGTCCTCGTCCATACATCGAATTGTAGACTGTAGTTGGGTGTCCTCTGTTGAGAAGCGATCATGCTGTGTAGCCGGCGATGCTCTCCAATTGCATATTCGAGGCCATTCGGTCTTCGCTTCATCCCCCGTGGATGCGGCACAGATCATCGTTCGGTGAGTCTTTTTCCCGCATTGGCTCATCCACTCATAAGCTCTCGATACTTGGAAGTGATGTCTACTACGCTGGATTCGGATAAACGCAAGGACTTGGGCTTTGACTATCTCCGACTGGCGTTGTCGGTGACAAATTTGCCCTGCGTCTAGACCTCACGGTCTCCCCATCGATCGTAGATCTACAGCTCGAACGGGTCTAGCCCGCAGGCACTCAAGACGTCTAGACCGGGATGACCACAGACTCGACCAGGGCCCTGGTCGTCTTCTCCATATCGGTGCGCCTTCAGTGCCACCAGAGACTCTAAAGCTGCGTGGTACAACGCAGATCATCTGACCCTGCCCTTGGTGGTGAGAACCAATCATCCTGGTGCAGCACCACCCTTGTTTTTGATAGAGCTTTGCTGCCCGAGCGTGTCTGCGTGCTTGCCCTGCCCGTTGTTGACGTCATCCTGGCATAAGCAGTCTTGATTGGTCGTCGGCCTCTCTCCCGAATCCTCAGAACGCAACCAAACGTCGTTCAACCTCGTAGACAGAAGCAGAGTAGCTCGAGTGTAGCTCGAGTGTAGCTCGAGGGTAGCTCGTTCGTGCCACTGAAAGATTCCATATCATGGCGCATCTTTGTCTTAACATGTGCTGGGTGCATGCCACCCGTGTGCAATCCACACAATGACTCGATTCCTCCCCGTTTACTTTGCTTGTAAGTTGTCAGCCATGTCAGCGTACCTAGCACTGGGTCACAATAGGTTGTGGGTTGCGTCTCGTTTTTCGATGTCGCGGGATATTATGTCATTCCGTCTCGATTTCGTAACGCAGCCTTACATCTCTCGCTCAAAGCAACAGACGACATGATGCAGTACAGGCATAGCAAAATCCCTTCGCTTGCAAGGGTATCATCGGCCATTTCGTCATTTGGACCCTGAGGACCCAGAGAAAGGACCCCTTCACGTGCTCATGTGCCCTCCTCGTTCCATTGCCGCCGGAGTTCATCCATGTAATTCGCCTCTTCCCCGCTCGCTCAGACTGAATTGTCTTTCATCACTCCACACGTTGAACATGTCCACCACTGCCTTTCCATCATCGTCCCACAATACGAACATTGCCAGGTTAGGGGTTTCACTGGCTCGGGGCGTTGACTGGTGCTACCAGGCTTTCTACTGCTACTGGCTCTGGGCGGGCTACTTGTGAGATCGATAGTGGCAGGCTGTGTCGTGCTCTTCGTCGTTGCGGCCATTGATGCCCTTTGGCGTTCACGTTCGCGCTTTTCAGCATTTGGTGTCCACACTTGACGCTGAGGATCCTGACCTCGTTCTGTGCCGCACGCATCGCAGCACAAAAAACTGGAAGGATTATGGAGGGTAAAGACTCCGCATGTCCAGCCCCGTTGCGGAGCTGGGAGGGGCACCGGCGCAGACACAACTGGTGGCCGAGTCTCTGGCCTTGGTATTGATGGAGGTCTCGTTCCTGGTCCTGGGATCGGCGGAGGAACACTACTGCTCCTGTTTTCGTTATCTCCCATGACGGATCCTCCACCGTTACCAGTAGGGTTTTGCGCAGTTGGCGGAATAAAGTAACCACCGTACCGTTGGCGCTCTTCTTCTTGTACCAGTTCCCAGAGAGCTTGCGCAATTGCAGCTTCATTAGCCGCGTCTTCTTCGGCCTGCGTACGGAAGCCGTTCTTCGTAGCTGTCTCGGAGATTTGTTGAATCTCCCTATCATTGTGATTCGTATTACCGCATCCCTGCAGCGTGGTGTTTCTGCGCTCTATTGCGCCCACGATGGTTCGCCGGATATCTGAACCGATGCTGGGTCTAGAGCCACCAAGGCGCTGGCCTGACCCCTTTGTCAGGGTGCGACGCTTTTCAGCTGATGCTCTAGCAAGTCGTCTAGCTTCATGCATAGGTATCCGGCCGCCTCCCAGGCGATGTCCATCTGATAAGAATCCTTCACCCGTATATCCCTTTCGAATAAGCGACTCGTGTTCGTCTCGAAGTTGGTTCCATAGCGCATGGAAGTTGCCATCGTGTGGTCCAAATACAATGTGTGAAAGTTCGTGAAGCATCGTATCAACTACGTGCTCTATAGGTAGGAAGAGTGATCGGTCATTGGGATAACGTAAACGGACGAGGATTCTTTGACCTCTGTTGATATTCAAACCTGAATACACCATAATTAGTAGATTGATGGAACTTTCAGGAGATTGACATACCGAGGAGGTTTGCTTGATCTGGATAAAACTCAGCTAGCTCTCGCACCTTCCACCCTCTAACTCGCATGATGGGCTTGACCAAGGAGGCCACCTTCTTCAGCGTTTGGAGAGCATCGGGAGCGCGCGGAAAATCCGGTAAATGTGAGAATGATAGAATAAGAGCATCGTGTTCTGGCATTTTATCGTCGTGTATCGTTGTATGTAGTCATGTAGTCGTTGCGTGGTTATAAATGCGAAAGAGGGAAGTAATCAAGCCCCTAAATCATCACTAGGAAGGAAAAGAGAGAAACGAAAAAAAACGGCAGGAAGTCAACGAGTGACGGGGTATTGAAGAAAATCGCAGGTAGGAGCGACTCATAGATGGAGTTTAGTAGAACAACGTGGAAAGGAAGTCATTCACATCGTAAGCAGTGGCTGACACGTACGAAGACGCGTAAGGGGACCTGATGCCTTTCGGTGATAGGGGGGCAATGTTCGGGCGGTGAGTCTTTGTGAGTTGTTGGACTGTCACTGCCTCTTGGCAGATTTCAGAAATTCAAGCAGGCAAGTGGGGTAGCGGGGTATGTTGTGGTGACTAAGCAGCATCCTGGCAGTGCCTGGCTCGGGAATCTACTTCCACCTTGAGCTTTCCACCTTTTGAAGATTTGGGCAGCTGTCAAGCCACCATTCATTTCACCTTACCCATGAACACATACACACGCGCACATTCTCTCATCGCTTCTTCGATCCCTGAATCATCGGAATTCCGATGAAATGGTATTGGCCAGTCAACCGAGAGCTTGATGATGGATGGCCAATACCTGGCAAGATGAATGTGTCCCAACAGGATCTCGGACGGAAAATCAAGGCAACGACGCCTTGGAGAGATTAGCTTGCAGAGATCGACCTCGCCAAGTGATGGCGCTATCCTTCGCTCGGTTCCTATACCAATACGTTTGACGATGCCTCTTTGATACGCCTTATCAACGGGCTGACTTCTGCAAGTATCTCTAGTCGCAAACTCAAGCCGGGCTTATAAGCCATCGGAACCCGGCTGTCCCGACGTCAAGGAACGGACAACTTCTCCTACTGTCCGATCAGTATTGCATCAACCGGCTTTTTTCCTTCGGAACAAGCATTGTCTCTCCGTGATGTCAAATACTCACAACCGTCGCACATGTCCGGGGATTCGCCCGACGACTCAAGTGGAGTCGTCCAAGTCACAACAGCTGTCAACAGAAGGATGGAGAGCGGTTTCAGTTTTGCATGAATCTCGTCACAGCTATGCCACACCTTCTCCGACTCCCTTGTTCTTCTCGTCTCTGTATTAGACTTTGACCGTCAAGATACGTCGCAATCTATTTCTCCCGCTCTTTTCATCGCATGTCTCTGAGCAACTTCAGATGATTGATCATTAATTTTTCGCTTTCCCACATTACGGATGCCCTCGTTCAACATCACAAGTAAAGTCTTGACCTAGCTGGATGCGCTGCGGCTACAAACAGGGGTCTGGGAACCCAACAAATCGTCACGGGAGTTCGGCATCGCGACTTGGTTGACCTTGCGGACAGGGGTCGCATGCCTGACTTACAGTGTTTCGGAAGCCAAGCATACGGCCATAGAGGCCGCCTCACGAGTCCGGCGTACAGTGTCCGCGAGGAACCACGCTTTGAGTTGAGCTGAATGATCGACTGTCGCAGGTCATCTACGGATGCGCCTCTTTGGGAGACTGTCGACTCGTTGATGGCAGGCAGACTTGAACGATTCAGCCCCTGGCGCCTACATCAGGTCCTCGTCGCCAGGCCCGGAAAGTGGAATTTCCTCCTTCTGTCTCGCGATTCGTCATTGCCTGGATGGCGATCCAACTGGTGACTAGGTATTCGAGCATTTCGAAACGGCTGAGAAGGTCGATCTATGCGTTGCTACAATGGGAAGCGAACTTGGCAAAAGCTTGTGTGCTTATCTCTCCAGGACGCTCCGCGCTTCCAAGCCTTTTGTTTTCCTTGTGTCACTATCTCCATACTGTTCTTCTTCTAAGATCATTATTTGCTGAAAGCTCTGTGAGCTTCTCATCTGGCTTCACTCCTTCGCCAGACCTTTCATCTACCCCAAGTGGCCATGCGTTTCACCAAACCAGCTGCAGTGGCAGCATTCGTTCCCTTTGCTTCTCATCTAGTAGATGCGGCACCTCGAAAATTAGAAATTTCCACTCTAGGCGGCGCGGCCTTCCGAATCGAGCAGGCTCCCAATCCCGACTTTTACTATGGAAACAGGCGAGGGCCCATCGCACTGGCCAGAGCTTATTCCAAGTTCGGGCAGCAGATTCCCGACGATCTACTAGGGCTCATTGATCAAATCCTCGGAGAGCTTGGGTTGCTGAACGGAGGCAAAGGCAATGGCGGTCGTAAAGGGGGTAAGGGTGGCGGCAAAGGAAAGGGTAAGGGAGGGAAAGGAGGCAATGCTGGTGCTGGTGGTTCCAAGGGCAATGGTACAACCACCACTCCCGGAGGTGGAGGTAACAAAGGCAATGGCACGAAGACACCTCCAGGTGGTAAGTTGATATGTCGGCTTCTTGGGATTAAGCTCACAGTCCTGAAGGAGAGGTTGCGGCGATTCCCGCCGAGTTCGACAGCCAGTATCTCTGCCCTGTCCAGATCGGCACACCGCCCCAGACTATCCCGCTCAACTTCGATACCGGGTCCTCGGATCTATGGGTCTTCAGTAGCGAGACACCCATAACCCAAGTCGCGGGGCAGACGGTGTATAACATCAACGCCAGTACAAGTGCCAAAGTCCTCCAGGGTGCTTCTTGGTCAATCTCCTATGGCGACGGTAGCTCGTCCCAAGGTAATGTTTTCATGGACACTGTCACGATCGGCGGCGTGACTGTAGAGAGCCAAGCAGTCGAGTCTGCTACTCAAGTGTCTTCGTCATTTTCCCGAAACAAGAACCAGTCTGGTCTTGTCGGACTTGCCTTTGGCAACATCAACACCGTCAAGCCTGCCAAGCAGAAAACCTTTTTCGAGAATGCAATGAACAATCTCGCCATGCCACTGTTCACAGCAAACCTCAAGAAGGCAGCTGGTAAGTCTCAAATTCTCACGTCAAGGCCCCTTCGGAACTATTCACTAATTTCGCAATCACAAGCTGGAAACTACAACTTTGGCTTCCTCGACTCGACAGAGTACACGGGCGACATCACCTTCGTCCCCGCCAACACGACGCAAGGCTTCTGGCAATTCACAGCCCAAGGCTTCGCCGTCGGCTCCAACGGCAGCGCGCCCACCTCGGCCCCTCACGCCGCCATCGCGGACACGGGCACGACGCTCATGCTGCTGCCTGACGCCATCGTCTCGGCGTACTACCAACGCATCGCGAGCGCAAAGTACGACGCGACCAACGGAGGCTTCGTCTTCAACTGCAAGGACACGATACCGTCCTTCACGGTCGACATGGGCAAGTACCAGGCCGTCGTCCCGGGTGACTTTATGAAGTTTGCTCCCGTCGACGGGCAGACGGTTGAGACTTCGACGACGTGCTTTGGGGGTATACAGAGCTCTGCGGGTTTGCCCTTTGCGATTTACGGGGACGTTTTCCTAAAGTCGCAGTTTGTGGTGTTTCATGGCGGAAATAAGGAGTTGGGGTTCGCGAATAAGCCCCTTTAATGAGTAAAGGTAGACAGACGCTGGACGTTATCTGTTTTTGTAATGATGCTTGAGGTGAAAGGTAGCGCAAGGCTGGATGGCTCCCAGCAGCGGCCATCATAGACGGCATGTTCATTTGCTTATTTGGTAGAACAGATTCGAAAAATAGAAAGTAATTTCTATCCTTTGGTGCCTCGGCCCCAGTAACCTGCTCATCAAGAAGGTATCCAGCCGTCTTTCTTGGAACTTCAGGCTCCCCACCCACACATTCACCACTCCCAGTGCCGCCCCCCCCCCCCCCCCCCCCCCCCCCCCCCCCCCCCCCCCCCCACCCCCCCCCCCCCCACCCCCCCCCCCCCCCCCTTTTCCCCTCCCCCCCCCCCCCCCCCCCCTCCCCCCCCCCCGTGCCCCCCCCCCCCCCCCCCCCCTTTTCTCATCCCAACATTCAAGCCACCCTCACCCGGACGGTCAACCCTTCATCTACAACATTTTTCTTCATACGAATACCTGCCCCGGGGGACGCCCCGGGAACGCATTAGCCGAGCGGTAAAATACCGAGCAGAAAATTCCCCTAGGGGGGTGGGGTTTTCATAGGGTCGGGGTTCAACACCCCTTCTCCGAACTTTTAGGAGAAATTTTCTAGAGATTTTTTTCTTTTTGGGTGGCTGAATTTTGAGTGCATGGTATCAGGAGTGGATAGAGATGGTATATATGTAGTTGTTTTTGTGGTTCGAGAAAGGTTGCTGATGGTGATGGTGGTGATGGTGACGTGTGTTGTTGTTTACTGGGTTGTTGTGGTGGTTGCGAGGGAAGGCGCGCGGCGTGTGAGGTAGGTAGACAATATCGACTTCGCTCCTGCCTTGAACAGATCTGAGGACTAAGGCGAGGAGAAATATGGCCAAGCATCTTTCGTGTATTCCACCTTTCAGGTAAATCTGGAATTTAGAATGTAAGCGATGCCTTCTCGCGCCTGGGGACCATATACCCATCTCCTTACGTTTCCTCGACCAAGTATACTGGCCCTATAGATGACCTTGATATTCCCCTAGTAAATATACCAAATATCCGAATGCTTGCGCAAAGGGAGAGATCTCTTATGAGCGATAGGGTCTCGCCCCTACCTCCTACTCCGGTTCGAGATCATGAGGGAGAGTACTACTGGTGAAGTGATTGGATACAAACTCGTCCCAATCCCCAGCACCAGCATTCGAAGGACGACTGAACACCGGAAGACAGAAGCCGTTCCCAAAATCGTGATACTCAATCCTTCCGGTTTGTTATAAGAGAGAAATAATACTAATTTATGTATCTAGAACTGGGTACTTTGTTCAGCCAACAAAGGAGATGGTTATTTGGCTATCGCATATCGGTTATCCATGTTCAGCATCACGCCCAGCCGCCCTTCTAGCCGTTCGATGCCCCCCACCCGGCTCTCCTCCCTTGTGTAGGTCATTTGGGTCAAGGTATCCGGACCGCAGGACTTGGAAGCAATCGCTCAAACCAGCTGTGCCACGCGCACGGGGGCTCGATGGAGACAGAGGACGCTCCTGCTTATCTGTCCATCATGCGATACTTGATCATGACGACCCTCAAGTTGTACACATCACCACTGTTTGGTGGATTCTAAGACCCTCTAATGTATCGTACAAGCCAAACAAATCACTAAGGCGGAGAAGAATTAGACGGAAATCAAGATCGACCTACATGTGCGCGCGAAGACAGCGTTTCGGTAAAAAAAAAAAAACTCACGATTCTTTACTTTAGGCTCAGTCTTGTATAACGATGCACGAATAACCCAACAAATGTCCTATATCACGGTTCGCTGGCGTGACGTATCTTGCACCTGTGCTACTACACCACCGCGGCTTCGATGAATATACACCTGCCATATCAGGGTGTCTGCCTACTACTTTGCCCATTATCCTTCGCCGTCCACTAACAGGCCGACTCAGAGGAATTCGTGCAAAAAGTTTGCAAAGGACTCAACAGAGTCAGAGTAAGATCTCAGTCCCCTCTGCCATTGATCTGACATTTTCGTCTTTGATTTCGACTTCACATGGATGAACCCCCTTACCCCCCTCCTGTGCCAGGTCAGTCTATCCACGCCCACGGCAATGAAATGCCAAAACTACGGCCGGAATTTCTTAGGCAAGTCTGTATTAGTTTTACCGGAAGCGACAGGTTATTCCAAACCTCCGACGGTAGATACGCTCGTGAAAATCCGGAGCATTCATCACGAGGAAATAAGTCACAGGATATCATGTCATATATCAAGCCAACTAGCAAGTAAAGCTGCGAGCCATTGCACACGGAGTACTCGGACGAGATTGCCTTCGCATGGAATCTGGACAGATATCCGAGTGAGCAGCTTCGCGCCGGAGGGGGGGGGGGGGCTTATTCCAACCTCGCTAACATTCATATCCCCATCTCAGATACTCTCCCGTCGTCAATCTCACGCCCCTTCAAATCCACGCCCCTTCGAATCGTAGTGCCTCATGAGACTCTGATGACTCATGCCGTGCCGGAGAATCGCCGTGACCAGCATTATACAAGAAAGGTCCAAACTACCGGCGCACGAACGCGGTTGATCTTTCATCAACTATGAGTAGGGCGACTATCATCAAGAGTAGAAGCGGACCCTGATTGCAACTGTACACTGATATAGCGAGTAGACGTCGCCTGTCCAAGGAGCAAGTATGGAGATTACATTGCCACTACTGTGTTACATCCATGTTACATCAGCTATGGCCACTGAGTGACCGATACGTCGAAACGCACGGCTGTATTGTTGATACCCAAGGTAAGGTTGCATCCTGATTATCAAGTTGAACCGTTATATTTGTAGTTTCTCTTACCTTTCGTTGGTTAAGCAGTATCCGAGGTAGTACCAACCCGAGACGCATTCAGCTCAGGCAACATGGTATCTTCAAGGACCCTGGTACTTCGCTCACTGCTCACTTGATCTGGTCCATCATTCGAAACAGCAATTCCATCTCATGGTCTACTACTGCCTTGGGGCACTTGGGAACTCTAATTATTGTGAACAGCAGGTTATCCGTAGTCATTTTTGAGCTACCGGTGGATACCTGACGAACAAGGATTACTGTAAGGGGTATATCAGTCTGTTGGTGTACGATATGATATGTCATGTTTCGGCAAGGGACCCTAAAGAGGGAGATATATGCAGCATGCTGTAAATTTCCATATTATTCCTTGCCCGTCTCACATGCTAATGATCTCAGGGAAATACGGAAACAACCAAGGGCATTCTCGAGACTGTGGTTGATAATCACATGTGAAGATATATCACGAGGAGATCACATGGTCTATTAGGCTGATGTCCACAAATGATGACCGTGTGAATAGGGACAATTGAGCTATATTCAGGAGTAACTCTGGAAGAACTCAGCCAGTATATCACAACCAGCCGATGGTATACTCTTGTGACTGAGTCAATGTCAAGAGTGGCGTCCGCTCTAAATTAGGTGAGCAATCACCAAGGTCTGGGACCGCAGGCGACTCGGTCAGGTGAGAGTTGAGCCGCAAACTTACTAGGGCTAGTGACAACGATTCACCGGCTACTTGGTACGCGAACCTGTGTGTCACCTCCGCAATGGTAGCAAAGGCGGGTAACCAGTATAAGAAGTCCCGCATTTTGCAGCAACTGCCGAGGCTTGTCTTACGTCCTGAAGCAACATTCAATAGCCACCCCCATTCAAAGTGTGCCAGGTGACTGAGGCTGAGGGCGTGGTCCATCAAGTCGGCTAGACGCCGGGCGCCGACCGCTTCAGAGGCCGTTCGCGCCCGCGTTGCCGCCCATTGTCACACCTCGTTGAAGCGGCTTCGGTCGGCGGGAGGTTCCCGAGTCAGTCCTAAAGCGGAATGGGGCGATATCGGAGGCTGGCCAATCCCACTGGCCGCTGGTGGAACCATCGTCTGGCGTCTGCCATCCGCCAGCCTGCCGTTCCTTCACCGTGCGGGATTTGACATCTTACTTCATCATTGCCCAATCTTCGGCGATGGGCAGATGGGCCTCAAGGTCAGCCAGTGAGCTTCTGGCCCCGGCTCTGGTCCCATCTATTCAATGGCCGGAGGAATGCAGACCGAGATAAGTGATGAGCTCGGAGGGGTGGGGACATTGAGCTCACCGGGTCCCGACGATGAGATGGATGTGGCACCCGCTGCCCGCTCCCGCCACCTCTTTTTTCATGTTGTGCAAGGACGGCAGGCGCCATGGACAAAGGTGGTTCGGTCCGATCCTGATGATGTGCTGAACAGTCGCGCTGGTTGGACTATTCCAAAAGTCCAAACCGACATTTTGAGAAGGCGAATTTCAATGTCCGGGGCGGTAGAGAATCCATAGCTGAGAGAGGTTCGGCTGTAAATGTTGATGTTGTTTTTCCTGCACATGCCATGCAGGCCGACAAGAACAGACGGCGCGACGGCTATCTGAAGCGCGAATCCCACCAGTATGTACGCACGTCTTTCGTGCATATGCCGCTAATCATAGACACACCTTGACTGTGCCAGGTCGTCGACACGGCAGGAGAGGTCTGGAAGGACGAATACAGGCATACCGTAGAAGTGGATATTTGCCGGCTGGATGGTCAGTGGTGTTTTGACGCCGGCCCTTTGTCGATGGGAATGCCGGAGTTGCAACGTTGATACACACAATAGAGGCATAGCCACGGTGTAACTGGCAAAGGGTGGCTGGCAATTCGAAATGCGACTATCAATACTGCCGCCTTTGCCAGCCAAGGCATCTCAAGAAGCAACGACGCGATGAACACAGCGTCTTTCACCCGTGATCCTTGCAACTGGCAAACTTAACAAGGAAAAGCATGTTTTGACTTGGGCCGTTGCATCGCATGGCCATCTGAGTAGACAAAAGCATTGCAAAACATGCAGCAAAACGTTGCGGCCTTCATCTCGTTCGAGGGGAAGCGCAGATGCAGCGGGATTGTGAGGTGGATGATGATTCGTGAATCAGGCCAAAAGAAAGAAAGACTCAAGTGCTAGTGTGGGGGGATGAGCGGAGACCTATCGGAAAGGGAGTTGCGGTGAGGCTGGCGGTATTTTCCGGTGAAGTCAGACTCATTGGTTGAACAAGTGGGCGAAAGGAGTGAGAAAGTGAGAGGATGGATGGACGCAGCATTCGGTTCTTGTTCGTGGGGCAAAAATCGGTGGATGTGACCGACTCACAGGCAGCGCGCAGCGGATGGGATATCGTGAGTGAGTAGGAGAGGTATCGACTCTGTCGAGGGACAGCTTCAGGCTGGATTGGGGCAAGTTAGCCTAGCGAGCCCAAGCAAGGTAGATGCCGACCTCAAGTCCAATCTTGCACATCCTTGAGGATAGACCAATGGGTTGTTGAGGTATTGCGTAACGAGATAGTGCTCTGATCTCGAGTCTGTAGGTTTCCAATGAATCATATTGTTCATTGTTCTCTCTGCATTGGGCTGTTGTTGATGTCCGACTAGAGCGCGGATAATTAGAAGAGGAACCGAGCCATTGGCCCATGGCTGTGGGGGTTGACAGCCCCCGCTTGGATGCATTGGAAGTGCAGTAAAGGGTTTGGTGGTCAGTTGTTAACTTGTTGGAGACTTGCAGTTGCAGGCTTGCAGCCCGAAGCCTGAAGGTGAACCAGCGACTCAGCTAGCCGATCTTGCTACTCGGTGGGCGGAAGAGCAGGGAGCGGGCGGGCGGGACGAGACCTGACCATGAGACGAGAAGGCACAGCGTATCCGTACAGCGAAAAGTGAAGGAGACGGTGACAGGGACAGGACAGGGTCCACGTGGTGCGCATGACATGTCTTTCTCTGCCAGGCCCGGTTGGTGTTGCATCGCCAGAGTTGCTTCCCCATTGTCCTTCTCGTCATGATTTGCTCTATGGATGCGGGTGTTTTGATATCGTTCCTCGCTTCCATCAGTCAGGCAGTGAAGAGGCAGGTTTAGGCAATAAGCGCAAAACGGCTGGCTGTATGGAAGGGGATGGAATCTCGTGAAGTGTAGTTTTGCAGCGACAGAGGTCATTGACTTGGGTCTCAGCTGCTGCTTGGTTTCCGAGCTTCTCCGTAGTCAAGCCGCACATGCCAAGCGGACAGGACATGGCTAGACGCCCCCTAGCCGAGACACCGAGAACAGACGTTCACACCATTCCTCGGTCGGTGAGCATATTGGCTCGTTGAAGATCATCGGCCGGGCCGCGCGACTCAATTGATGGGCTGGGCTGGGCTGGGCTTTATTGACTGGGCTGCGAATCCTGCGCGAACGCCTGGATGTCTTTGAATATCGGGCGCATCTGTTGAATCTTCGGGTCTAAGTGAGGCCATGCCAGATCGTAATGCGAGAAGTTGTCCTTGTGAATGTGTGCGTACGGATATGTGTGCATGCCTAAGACAACGGATCTTTCAGTGTCCTGGACATTTCTGCCCTGCCCTCTCCGATCCCATGCAATGGTAGTTCTACCTTGCCTTTTGACTTGGAGCTGAAGGTGTGGACACTGTCGCAGTGATGGCTGGGAGTCTGGGACGCTTCAGCAATGACCCCATAATTCTACTCGATTCAAGCATCTCGTTAAGATCTAAGGTGGATCGCGGGGGAGAAGGGTGAGCAGACAAGAACTGGCTGGCCAAGGTAACAGGTCAAGGTACGGATGCTCTGTGTGGTGGTGATACCTAGGCTGACGGTTGGTGGTAGACTGGATTAGGTGAGGTGGTCAGGTATTAAGGTAGGCGGACGAGACAAGACGAGAAAACGCCGATGGGAGAAAAAAAAAAAGACTAGAGGTTCGGAGCAGAGAGCGGCGGTTTAGCGGTTTAGCGGTTTGGCGGCAAGAGCAACCGTCGTATTTCCTCTCTCACCTGCCAACCCGAGACAGGTCTCCCGTCCTCCATGCGTGCCATGGAAGCTCACCGTCGGGCAAAGTCACTTCCCTGCCAAAATGACGGCACGGAGTACCTTGAGGTCTTGGATAGGGAAGGTGTCCCCGCCACGGCGCAGCAAACTGCCCGTGGCCCATCGCTCCATCCCACTTCACACCTCGCACCTTCCCACCTTTTGCAGAATCTGGTGCGTGCGCGTGTGGAGGTGAAGGGTCACCACCCCCCAGTGGCCCCCCTGGACCCTTCCTTTGACGTGCCAGGCGCTGTTTCCCCCTCCTTCCCCTCCAAGGGTTAAGGAAAAAAAAATTAAAACGGTGCCGGGTCAAGCGCTCCGCGAAGCCTGACAAGTGAGGTTGTCGACTTTCCATTTGCTACCTTACCTATTCCTGGATGTCAGGTAAGGTAAGGTAGGTAGGTAATGGGAAAGAACGCTGGAACAATAACTACCTCAATATGCAGTGGCTGGTACAAATGCGGGTGCGGCTTCCTTTCCGAGATGTTCCAAGGTCGGGTTAGTTGAGGTGAGTTGGAAAGAGTGCACCTCAGTTCCTTCCTTCCATTAGGTTGAGTGACTGAGTCCAAGTGACTTGAAAGAAATAGCATGAGGCAAAGTACCTGCCTTGGGTATATCAGCAGCCACCACGGAGACGAGGTACTTCATGAGTACATACCTTTCTCTACCTAAGGTAGGTAGCCCAGAATGCAGATGCAGATGGCGATGTAGACAAACCTGAGGTGCACCATGGGGTAGCAGGTGAGGTGGGCTGGCCAGATCGAATGGAAGCTGACTTGGAGGTTAAGACTGGCACGACTAGGCTCGGCTGGGCTGTGTCGTGCGACTTACTACTGCGCACCTGCCTTTCTCTGCTCTGTACGAATGAATACCCGACGACTGCTTCCTTGAGCCCATTCTTCTCTCTCTCTCTCTCGTGCTCTGCCATAGTTTCTTATTCATTTCTTGTTCAACTTGCAAGTGCCTATCATCCTACATCCATCTCCCCGAAAAAACGATTGAGCCATTCAGACCTCAAAGCTTGCATTGCATTGAATCTCGCATGGACGTAGTCACCTAAGGTGCAACGGAGAGTTGAGGTGAGCGAAAACCTTGTGTGAAGAAGAAAATATGATGATGTTCACACTCATCCACGAATGGAGACTTTGGTGAAGCGTGGTGCTGGAAAAGAAGAGGAACCCGGTCCTCTTGTTCTTGAGATATCCACACCTGCCAGTGCAACGACTCAGAAAACTTGAGGAAAGGACCGGGGGCCTCGACTCTGCGGGGATTTCTTTACCTTACCTACCACGCGTCTTGGCTTGTGTACTCTGTCTCTCTGTGTGTCTCGCTCTCTAACTCCCTTTCTTAGCAAGCAGAGAGTAAAGACGGACGGAAACGAAGCAGCAAACATCTTCAGATACCTTGAACCATAAGACCCGGTGAACGGAACATAGAAAGAAGGCCGACTACCTACAGAGCATCATCAAAGAACCAGAGTAAAACCGCTCAGCGTCGGCAAGCAGCAGCAACACAAGAAAAACATCAGACCGAAACCCGGACCCAGACCCGCTCGATAAAAGTCACAACCCTCACCTGGATCAATCACTCAGCACCAAAGCCCAAGCATCGAAACTCTGTGAACCCAAAATCCACAACATCCACGATCCCTGTCGCAGGGTTGTCTCGTTTCTCAGTCTCGTCCCTCTCCTTCCTACCTTGCCTTGTGCTACACCTCTGCAAGTCACTCGGTTCACCTCAGTCGACGATACTCGCTCGTTACCTACCAATAAGGGCTTTTTAACCGCCGTATCTGTTTTCCGTGTATCTCTGACTGCAAGAAACTCGGAGAGAGGTTTAGTTGTACCGGCCCGGTCAACAGATTTCCATCCATCCATCCATCGATCCATCCAGACTGTAAGTATGTATGTCTCTCTTTCCACCTACGTAGGCCCAACTTCCCCCGTCCCCTTCACCCGTTCCCATCCCCATCCCCATCCCGGCCTGAACTGATCGGTACCTTGCCAGAAGTATCCATACCTCGTCGCTTTTTCTCTTCTCCCACCACAACAACAACATCCAAATCCACGCAATCGACATATTGGAGAAGGTTTTGCACCAGCCAGAGGTACCACCAGCGACCAAACCATAGTCCACTGCCACCTCCACCACAACCAGCCCACCACCACCACACTACTGCGTACGGGCACTACCAGAGGTTCAGTACCACCTCACCTCCCGATCTCAATTCCCAGCGCCGTACCTTACCGGGGGTCCTGGTCCGTGCTTTCTTCGCTCTTTCCCTCTCCGGTGCTCGGTGCACGTACCCTTAAATCCTGACCGACCGACCTTATTTTTATTCGTGCACCTTGGCCTCGGCCCTCATCCTCCCACCTTCACACACCTCGAATTGAGACGGTCGTCCACCGAAACCAAGTCTGATTGTCCTTCTTTTATTCTCGACCGTCCCTGCGGTGGTTTCTTCCGGTTTCCGGGTCTCAATTGGCATCATTTGCCCTCGGCGCATTCTCTGTTTGGCTGCTCCCCGCCTCCGAGGACCCGTTTCTTTTACCCCTCACTTTTCTCTGGTCGCTCTTTCGCGTCGGTGAATCTCGGTGGGGCACCACCACACAATCTGCCCAACTTCAAAGAAAAGGCGCGACAGCCAGACAGAGCCAAGTGCGTGTGTGTATGAGAAGAGAAGGGGCGCGGGAATTCCACTAGCCACCCTCTCTTCTTCTCGAACCTCTTTTCTTCTTCTCTCTTCTCTCTCATCTTTTCCGCCACATACAATTACACCAACGTACACCGAGGATGGGTCAAGGGTAGTTGCTGCTGTGACAAAGGGAATAAGACAACACAACTTGCAAGCATGCATCCGGCTCCGAGTCTGTTAGAGGCGCCTCCGAAGAATGGCAGCGAGGAGTCTGGAAACAGACCCCAAACTGGCTCACCTTCAATGTCTCATCATGAGCTGCCTCAATCGCAACAGTCTCCGCTCCAACAACAGCAGTCATTGCCAGCGCAGCATCAACCGCAGCAGCAGCAAACGACTCCTCAGCACCAGTCCCAGCAACCTCCTCCCACCCCCGGTCAGTCGGCTTCTCCTCCGCTGAGGAAGGACACCAACTCGTCCATATCAACTCAGGCCACGGCGGCATCCGCTGCCACCAATATGTCCGTGGACACAAGCAACACATCGTACAGTGCCGACACCTCTCCTAACTTAACATCCATATTCCATGTAAAGGATGGCTCCGACGTCTCTAACCGGGTCCGCGCGAGCAGGAGGCGAACCGGTCCTTTGTCCCAGCAACAGAGAGAGAAAGCCGCACTCATCAGAAAGCTGGGCGCCTGTAATGACTGCCGCAGAAGGAGAGTTGCAGTAAGTCACCCGTGACCCCTTCACGTCTTTATTATCAAAAAGTGCTCACCCCTGCTGACAATCCTGCCCTTGCCAAGTGCCATCCTAGCCATCACAACATGACATGGGAGGATGCCGTCAGGAAATATCATAGGTCTCACAGTCCCAGCATCCAGGATATCGCCCCGTCTATGGCTGGCCAGCGGCCCCTCAGCCCAGCGCCGGCCCTGAACAACAACAATGTGAAGTCAATGTTCACGCAGGACCCCGAGGAGATGGAGATAGACTCCCCAACGCCTCCTGGTGGTCACCGGCTCAGCGAGTCTCGCATTCGCACGCCACTCCCGACCGGCCCCAGGCTCGACAAGCCTCCAATTTTGCCTGGTATTGATAGTCTTAAATCTGACTTACAGACCAATGTTTCGAGAATTCTGTCTACTCCCAGTCGGAGCCGCTACTCAAGTGCGCAGGCCTTGCTTCTGTACTGGCAGGACGACCCTGATTTCAGCGTTGGAAGCTCCGTCAAAGAACTAGGAGAAGTTTTCGACCAGTATTACCGATATACGTTTTCGATCACAACTATTCCGTCTGCTTCAGAGGCCTGCAAAAGCCCGTGGAGATGGCTCTCGCGCAAGATTACCGACTTTGTGGAGGACCGTGATCAACGGGACGTTCTAAAGATTGTCTACTACAATGGTCATTCCTACTTAGACGGCAACCGGGAAATGGTGCTCGCCAGGTGAGTACTTCTCAAGTAGCCTTCTCAGGAGGCTTGTAACCTAACGTCTTGCCAGCTCAAAAGACAAGGACAAGGCCGAGACTATCCGGTGGAGTGGTATTCAGCAGGTGCTTGAGGAGGCCTGTTCAGACACTCTGATTGTGATGGACGCCGCATTCTTTCCATCTTCCAAGATGCACCGCCAGCAAGGTGTCTTGGAACTGGTGGCTGCTGCTGTATCCGAGGAGCACTTCGATGCCCTGGATCGATGCACGTTTACCAAAGTTCTCACCGAGCACCTAAAAACACGCGCTTCACAACGATTCACGAGCCCCTTCTCTGCCGCAGAGCTTCACTCAAAACTACTGTCCAATTATCCTTCTCTCGTTCAGGATAGGAACCCTGAAAAGGAAACGATCACCAGCTTTCCGTCTCCGCTCCATATGCAAATGTCCGGAAACGCTCGACTACCCTCAATTCTTCTCGCACCTCTTAACATTGGTCCCTTGAGGACGAGCCTTCCGTTCGGTACAGAAGGTCAGCAACTGGTACTGTCATTCCGGATAGGAGACGAACCGATCGACATTGACAACTGGACCGAATGGCTGAGAATGATGCCCGAGGGTGTCAAGGATGTGAGGGTTGACGGCCCTTTTCGACCATCTAGATAGGTTTCTGGTGGATTGAGACATCCAAGAGACGGGAAGCTGGGTCACTCGAGACGGGCGTCGAAATAACCTGACGGTGCTTTGCCGCCGCATTATACGTTTTATCAATTCTCTTAGTCCTACTTCGACAGAGGACATCATCAGGGGGAAACGACGAGGCTACGGAACAGACCAGACGCTGCGTAGGTTAAAACTTCACTGTCAGGCGCCACAGTTTGAGTTACTCAATGAGTGATCAAACCGACCCGTCTCCGCCGAAACCCCTGTTCCTCTCAGAGCCCTTTGCTGGGCCTGCTTTTACGCGTTAATGACTGATTTTCACGACATTGCATCATTCATACCTCCTCGTTAGGTCTGGGAGGCGAACGGTCGGAGTCGGGAGAGTCATACATATTATTTTTCCACAGCAAACAACCGGGCGTCCTGGTCAATCTACACAGGATTTGGGAGGAGGTCCGGTATTGGGGGCGAGAGATTTCACACAGCCTAGCCAGGAGTAGAGCGTGTGGTATGCTCGGCGTGGGAAATATCACAGGAAGACGGGAGGAGCACAGGAGCCGTGGTTCTTCAAATGGCATTACATGCAGCCTGTTGATGCAGTCATGTTTTACATGGAAGGACGTTTGCATTAGTGAATATCCCCAAATTCGCCTTTTTAAAGACTACGCATCTCTCTCTTCTCTCTCACACACACTCACATTCCTCTCATGAGTTTTGCAAACAGAAGTCTTGCTTCTTCTCCAACGTCTCTGGTTTTAACACCCCCCCCCCCCCGGTGTAATGAATATGTCCGTGATCCTAATGCTGACCAACTCCAGAGCAGTATCCTGTTTTCCTGCTCTCAAGGGAGCGACGGTGGTGAAGAAGGGTCCAAACATGCCCTTCTTATCCTCAGAGGAACAATGTAGTTTCAGAAGAAAAAAAATGAAACCAATGCCAGCCGTGATGTTCCGTAATGTTGTATCAAAGAAGAGGCCGTTAATGCGCAAAATTTCAAGATGAAAACCAAACTCTTAGATCACCAGCACCAGCGCCGCCGCCGCCGCACTCAACACCCCAGTCGCAAAACTGACACCGGTCCTCGCGGCGGGACTATTGGCCTCAATGTTGCCGATCGCAAAGGTGGGGTTATAGTCCACCTCGCGGGTATCGAGCGTACCGTTCCAGCAGTACCGCGAGAAGCACTGCGCGCAGGCGTCGGGCACGGTCTCGCGGGAGCGCGTCATGCTGCGAGAAAGCACGGCGCAGGCGACGCAGACGGGCCACTGGGCGTCGAGGGTCGCGTTGCCCTGGGTGGCCGAGTCGTAGCCGTTTTGGATGATTGCGTCGCGCTGGTCGAGCTCGTAGCTGGGATCGAAAGTCGAGACGTTGGAGTGTGCGACATAGGGAGCGTTGGGGAGGTAAACAACCAAGGGAGGCACGCGCTGGTTGCCCGAGAGGGTGAAGTTTGAGGCGTTGCAGCCAAAGAACGTCGGGCGGCGGTTGAGGCCTAGGTTAATGAAGGTGTTTGCGTCCGGGACGGGGGGGAAGAGGGTGCCGTTTGCGATGGGCTGGGCGACGCGGTCGTAGGTTGCGCGGAGGGCTGTGCCGTTCGGCCAGTTGTAGTTTGTGTCGGCGGAGGAGTCGACAGCGAAGATGACGTCGACGGCGCGGTTGGGTTGGATCAGGGGGTGGAGGGGGATATTTTGGAGGTCTTCGCCGCCGTCGACGAGGGAGAGCTGGGTCTGGTTTGCGTTTACGTTTGTGCGCGGGTTGTAGCCGTAAAAGGGGTTGGGCACGTATTGGGCGATGTCGTTGTTGTCCTGGTCCAGGACGTTGAGGATGGTGGTCAGCGCGGACTGGATGAAATCGGGCAGGCCGGCGGAGGAGAGGTTCTGGAGCATGAATTGGTTGAAGAGGGAGGAAGAGGTGCCCATGACGAAGCCGGCCTGGTCGAAGCCGCGGACGCAGGAGCCGTTGTCCGGGATGCGGCCGGCGGAGAAGTTGGAGGCGAGGTAGCGGAGGGGAGCGAAGCCGTAGGCCGTGTTGTCCCAGGTGCCGAGCTCAAAGGGGTTGAACTCGTAGACGGTAGCGTTGAGAGAGATGATGCGCTCGTTGGGGGCGCGGCCGTCGGCGACGAGGATAGGGAAGGGCTGCTGGCCGGACTGGAAGTCGGGCTCGTCGGCGATGGACGAGAAGGTGTAGGCCGGCCCGCCGTCAGTGGCGTTGATGAGCTGGTAGGAGAGAGCGCGGCCCCAGTAGTCCGTGATGGAAACCTCGAAGCCTTGATCCTTGGTATCGACTTGCTTGGCAACATCTCTCCAGTACTCGGCTGTGTTGAGGATGGAGAGGCCGGATTCTTTGGGGCCCGAGAAGATAGACCGATCGAATTTCCAGACAGCGGATCCCTTTGAGCCGCGCTGCAGGTCGACCACGGAGGAGAAGTTGTTCGTGAAGATGGAGCCGACGAGCCATCCACCACCAGAAAGACCGGCAACGTAAGTGGCGGACTGGAGGAGGCCACCGATCTGGCCAGATGATGTCGAGTTGGGGGTCCGGCTGTCTGCGGCAGCAAGGAAGCCGGCGCCGTTCATGAGGGCCCGGTACCCACCACCTGACACGGCAAGGGCGATGTTGGGCAATTGCGATGATGATGAGCTTACACGGTCAATATAGGCACCGGCATCAAAGTTGGGAATGCTGACGCGAGTTAGGAACTCGCGCATGGGTTCGACTGTGGCGTTGCGGCGAAGGGGGAGCCATGCTGTCTCGTTCGGCGACAGGGCCGATGCGGACCGGATTGTAGGACGGGCGGACGGGCAGTCGACGATCGCGGGTGCGTAGCCTCCCGAAGGCGAGTTCGGGAGGGCGCGGGGATCCAGGGCCTCCATGATGAGCCCGGCCGCCATTGGCTTCACGGGATCAACCGCCCACACCGGGGCAACGGCAGCTGCCACTACCAATAGGGATGAGAGCATCATTGTATGTGAATCCTCCTTTGGTCCTAGGCCTATTGGAATAGTCGAACCAGAGGCGGTGGGTTTGTAAGTGGGCGAACAGAAGGGAAGCTTGAAAGGGGGTATCAAAAAGAGGATGGGGTTGTGAAAGATATACGGATAACCCAGACTCCAAAATAGAAAAAGGATGGATCGGAAGGGACGGTAGAGATGGGCGACGGATGGACACTACTAGTAATAGGATCCAGCGATTGTCGACCTTGTGGGCATGGCCCAGCGGCTGTGCGGTGCGGCGACTTTGACGGGGATGAGGAAGCTTCGGCCTTTTTCACGGACCCGTCGAGCTAAAGAAGGTTTTCGCCTGGTGTCGGCCGGTATGACGTCGAATTGGAGAGTTTTTGAGTGTGAGCGCGGTCCTTCTTTTTAATCGGACTGAGACGTCGGGATGCCGTGGTCTTTTTTTCTTGCTACAAGAGGGCCCCTTGTTGGCCAATGCTTGGTTGCTAATGGAGGAGCGATGCGATTTGACGGGAGGATCAGTTCCTGCGTTATCCAAAGTGGGTGTTGGGATGAGTTGTCAATGGTGAGAGCTAGGATTAGTAGCTGAGCTCCCAATGACCGTTCCCAGACGTGACGACGTTCTGCGAGAACGAAGTGGACTTAAGGTTCGGGAGACAGGCAGATATTCAATCTCAGGGTACTCAAGCGAAAAGAGAGCGTGATCCAGCGGCTATTAAAAGGGATTGCCAACGGCGGAGCATTCCACGATACGACAGTGGAGTCTGAGTCTGTCCGTGAACCTGGACAAGGTCTTTGATTGAGGTGATCTTTGATCTGACCCTGTGTGCCGTATCCGTAAAGTTTCATGTGTGGACTGACGAATAAGAGGGAGATGAGTACTGTGTAACCCGCAGAGCCTAATAAGCTGGGCGTGCTGGGCAGCTGAGGCGGGATGAGATGAGTACGCGGAAATTGTGGCTATGGAGCGAATGGGAAGATCCGGATCACCCGGCTTGGCTAGTGATGATGTGAGGTCAGGATCCAAAGGAGTCTTAGTACTCCGTACAGAGTTGTGGTCTGGTGCCCCAAAGAGGGAATTTGTAAAAGGCAAAAAAGGCGGCCTCTTTTTCTGGGGCGATCAGAAGCCCATTGGAAACAATGTGGAGCCTTAGGGATACGCGGGTGCCGAAGATGAGAGAGGATCCGTAAAAGAGTACGATAGGGCAGAATTCGGTCCAAGATGCCGACGGGGAGATGAGAAGACAGTGAGCGCCCGGATCCGGATGATGCAAGGAGACGACAAACCCTGTGAGAGATTAGTACAAAACGAGAGAGAAGGGCGAGAGAGCACGGTAGCCCAGGGCGCGATGAGGTCAAGTGCCGCAGTGCTGAAGCGGCGGGTTCCACGGTCTCGGGTGCGGCGTTTTATGAGATGGAACCTGGTCACTCGGTGTGGCATCTCGCATGCCGCATTCTCTGTTCGTACAAATCATGTGCATCCGTAGAGGGAAAAGTACGAATACGTCGCCTTGCTGTCGTGTGCTCGTGCAAGTGTTGTGCTCGTGCCCGAACTGTCAGACTTGAGCCCTTCCTTGAGGTGGTTAGCCATCAGTCGCAAGCCTCCTGAGGCGTTTGATGCTGATTCCCCTGCCATAGTCTTCCCCAATCCGGACAATATGTGACATTTCTCCCATCCGTGCTGACCGCAATTCCTCGGCATGCCATCGTATACAATACGGCACTCTGCCTCCTGCCTCCTGCCTCCTTTCAAAGCCCCCGCCATCGAGTGGTGGGCGAATGGCAGCGACAGATTTGTGTGGGTGAGACGAGGCATGCGTCGACACAGCAGGGCCAAGAACGGTGCCTGGAATCGATCGGCGGCAACGGAAGAGGCGGAGGCTAACACGGTTGGTGTTGGTGCGATGCGTTGGCCTGCTGTGTGTGTGTGTGTGTGTGTGTGTGTGTGTGTGTGTGCCTGCGCCATCCCATTGCTGACTCTCATGCTCTGCTGCGGCTGTCTTTGCTACTGCTCGCCGAGGTCGCTGCCCAGCCCTGAGAACACACGGCAACGTAACCCCGATGGAAGTCTGTCGGGAAGTATGGAACGATATCCTACTCATGCGGACCTCTGAGTCTGTCCGAGCCCTTTCCAGGCGGAGCGCGCACTATATACGGAGTTTGTGAGGAGACGGCCTGCTTCGTACAGCCCCAGGTATGCAACTATGCTTGAGTTTGCCATGTTCCTTGAGCCTCGGGTTGCCCTATGGCCTGCATGAGCCTCCCGAGGGTCCAATGAAGGGTCGATCCCGAGCCAGCCACTACCGGAGTTTTGCTTAAGGGCCCCATGGCGTCAGAAGGTGCCGCCGCACCGCATTAGCGAGTGCTGGTGCGGGCAGACAAGCCTGTGTCTAGGGTGTGCCTTGTCAGAAGGGGCAGGCCGGAATAGAGTAGGTTGCAGATTGAGTGCGGGGAGAGAGATGCCCTCTATTGCCTGAGATCTCTTGGATACGTCAAAACGGGACGAGGATGAGTACGCCGTGCTTCGGCCAGGCGCGATTGACGATTCTGCGCGAGGTGGAATGTTTCAGCGTGGCCCAGAAGAGTCCACAGCAAGATCCCCTTTGAGCCACCTCGACGTCAGACGGTCGACACGCCGTTTGCTTGAACCAGGAGCAAGCATGGTGAGCGTTGGATAGGTGTAGGTAACAAAGCGATGCTGGTTCTAACGTCGCGACTAGCCAAATTCCATTCGTTAGAGCCTTATCCAATAGGTTAGCGACCTGAGGTCATCGTCACTCGCAAAGTATGTCATTTCTTGTGGATGTCACGGCGAGCGCTCTCTCGGCAGTCTAGGCTTGGCTGTTTGGTGTAGCAGACATGCATCGCTTCTGATGGATGTGGTACAGGTCGCGTGGGAGATGCCGTTGGTAAACGCATGAATTGTATCGTTGTTTATCAACAACACAATCAGGTGTTGATGCACTGCTTGCTAGAGGTCACACTGGCGTGATGGGAGATCCAACATCTTAATTCGATGACGCGGTGTAGACTAGGATCGGGCGTGTTCTCGTTGTCAGCGATGTTGTTTTGACGAGCGAACAGAAGAAAAGTAGTAGACGGCTGGCAGATATCGGGTCGCCAGGTGTCAAGGGTTTCCAGGGTCGAGAACCTGACATTTTGTGGAGTTTTCCCGGGAAAGGGCTGCAGCGTTCCGAAAGTGGACCCCTTTTGGAGGTTGACATGGCAACGGCAATTACGCGAAGCTCCATATCAACAAAACCCTCCGCCCGCTCTTCCCTGACTTTGAGCTTCCAGTTCAACCATCGCAGCATCATGTAAATAAACGACAACATACTCTCGACAACCACAGTGTACTAATCCATCCAGCAAACACAACCAACACCCGTTCTATCTCATCTTTGTTTTTTTGCACTCGCCCTCAAACCCCACGCACACACAAGATGGAGCCTCAATCACCCCCTAAGCGTATTACGCGCTCCAGAGCTGCAAAGACTGCCGATACCACGACCAACACTAGAGCTACCAAGATCGTGACCGCTGCGGCCAAGGCGAAAGCCAGCGTTTCTGCCCCGACGCGATCGACCTCAGCGAAGAGAAAGACACGAGCCGATGATGCTGAGGAGGAAGAGCACACCGAAGAAGCACAGCAATCCGATGCCGCACCTCGTGCCACAAGAGCTACCAGAGGCCGCCCCAAGAAGACAGAAGAGCCTGCTGTACCGGCAACAGCATCCTCATCATCAAGTGGTGTTCCTGGCCGAGCAACTCGTGCACGAGCTGCTGCGCGCCAGGTTTCTGGCACACTTCCCTCAGCTCCCAAAGATGAGCCAGTAAAGCCCACCCGTGGCCGGCCCAGAAAGGTGGCAGCTGAAGAATCTGCCTCTAAGGCAGCGGAGCCGGTGAAGAAGACGACGACGCGTACTCGCGCCGCACCAGTCACAGCAGCAAAGCCCGCCGTCAAGAAGACGGTAACATTCCAAGAACCCGAAAAGGAAAACATCGCTCCTGACGCAAGCAAGAAGACGACCGAGAAGCCCGCAGCTACCACTGGTCTCAGGGGCAGACCAGTACGAAAGCCTCCCGTTCCCAAGGCACCTCGATCGACCAAGTCCGCCGCCGCCGCCGCCGCCTCCACCGCCACGAAGACGGACAAGACTCCTTTGAGCCCTAAGAAGGTTACTCAGGTCCCAATGCCTCGCGACTTCTCCGACGACGAGTTGGCCGGCCCGGACACACCCCCGCGACCAATGATGAAGAGCCCGACAAAGCCGCCCACTGGTGCCCTCGGATCCTCCAAGAAGCTCAACTTGTTGCCTGCCGATAAGACGTCCGACTCAGAGCAGTTCCATGATGACGAAAACTCCACCAAGCCTACGGAGAAAGAGGATGAAGTCACAAATGCTCTTGCTTCTCCCGCCAAGAGACTTCCCAACTCGCCTTACCGGGACTCGATGAAGTCCCCGGCTAAGCGTGCTGAGGGAGTGTCTCTGAAGCCTGCAGCATCACTACAGGCGAGCGGCGAGAATGGTGCCGCATCCTCATTCAAGTCATCTCTGCTTCAGTCGCCGGCCAAGCGTCCGCAGTCCGCCATCAAGCCCTTTGCTCTGCCCTCGACCAATGAGGGCGAGAAGAAGGTTTCCAACTTCAAGGCTTCTCTGCTTCAGTCACCAGCCAAGCGACCCTTGTCTCCTATCAAGGGTATGACCGCAAAGCCCATGGAGCGACTGGAAGAAATGCAATCTCCCGCCACAAAGCCTCTGTTGCTGTCCACACCCACTGCTCTGCGCCCTGTCAAGCGATCTTCCGAGAAGCTCATGGCTGAAGAGTCGCATGCCGATGCCGAGGATGACGAGGAGCTCGATGAAGTCGCCGAGGCCATGCTCAACGAGTCCATTCATTTGGAAGAGCCGATGCAGTTCCCCGGTCGCCTTTCAGCTGTCTTGCCAAGGCATGCCGACCCCGTTCTCAAGAAAAACATGCCTGTTCTGGAAGCCCCCACTGAAGAGCCGAAGCCGGCTGAAGAGGTTGATCATATTCAGCAGTCAGAGGGACCTGCAGAGGATGATGTCTTTGTTGACGAGGCCACTGAGGAGGGTTTGACTTCGGACGGGGAGCCTATGATGGTCGACGACGAGCCTTATTTCCAGCCTCAAGCCGCAGCTGCACCTCAGCTCACTCTTCATGCCCCCAGCGGCATTTTCGGCCTCCGCCAGAAGGATATGGACCCGTACGGCAACATGGAGTCTGACTCTGATGATGAGCTCGCCAACAGCCCCAGAGTTTCTTCAGCTCACAACATGGTTCTTGCCACCCCCGCGAACTCTCGACGAAGCATGGCCAAGTCTCGGGTTTCCAGTGTTGGCTTCACTCCCTTGGCGGACCAACTCAACGCTTGGTCTGCTGCTAGCCCTTCCAAGACACCGAGACGCCCCGTCACTCCTGGACGCTCGGGTGCTGCCACTCCTCGCGCCGAGGATTCTCCCCTCCGAAGCACTTACTTTGAGGATGAGATGACTGTGCGCGCCGATATGGACGCTCAGAATGAGATTGAGGCTGCTATTGAGGCCGAGATTTCCGCCTCTGCTGAAGCCGAAGATCCCGAGTTTGACGACCTCATGGTCACTGAGGAGGACATGGCTCTTGCGGCTGAGGCCAACGAAATGTCTCTGATGGAGCCTGAGGAGATTGATGAGATTGTCAACACGTCCAACAGCTTTGATGACACTCTCTCTGAGGCAAGCCAAGAGTACGGCGACGAGAACGACATGCCCGTTGACCCCGCCATGTTCGGCGGCGATGCGTATGTCCCCCCAGTGACTCCTAACCGCATTCTGGCGC
Organism: Colletotrichum tamarilloi; assembly: GCF_030869305.1. Lineage (NCBI taxonomy): Eukaryota > Fungi > Ascomycota > Sordariomycetes > Glomerellales > Glomerellaceae > Colletotrichum > Colletotrichum tamarilloi. Next base: position 95,968 of record NW_026849415.1, on the reverse strand, counting down.
GCGAGTTCTCCACTGTCTCCAAGGTTTCTTTGAAACCTGCCGATGAGTCGACTCCTCGTCCCAAGAAGAAGCGTGCTGCCAGCATTTCCCGACTCCCAGTCAGCCGTCCAAGCCTGAACAGGAGTGCTACCGTCATCTCCTACTCGCCTGGCAAGACTCACAAGGATGAGGACGAGCAGAACGATAACGAGCTCGACTCTGCCCCCGTCACTCCGGCCAAGTCTGATGTCTGGTCGAGCCTCGGAACACCGGCGCGTACTCCCCGCCGGGACCTCAACCCAGGTCTCCTCCGTGGTGCCGTCGTTTTTGTGGATGTGCACACCACCGAGGGTGCGGACGCCAGCGGTATCTTTGTCGAGCTTCTCGGTCAGATGGGAGCGCGATGCGTCAAGACCTGGAACTGGAACCCAAGTGCTGCTGGCAACTCGGATGCCTCAAAGATTGGCATCACCCACGTCGTCTACAAGGATGGCGGCAAGCGCACTATGGAGAAGGTCAGAGAGTCCAATGGTGTTGTGCAGTGTGTCGGCGTGAGCTGGGTTCTTGAGTAAGTGTCTTCTAAGTCCTTTTGAATGGTGTCTGGCTAACCCATCGACACAGCTGTGAGCGTGAGAACGAGTGGCTCGAGGAGGCGCCATACTACATCGACACCTCCATGGTTCCCCGCGGAGGCGCGCGCCGTCGCAAGAGCATGGAGCCCACAGCGCTCGCCAACCAGAACGGCATGCTTGTTCCCACGCCCGTCAAGGCTGGTCGCGATGCCAAAACTGCGCCCAACACGCCCATGAACCGACGTGATAGCACGGTGTGGATGCACACCCCTTCAGACGAGGCTGAGGACGACGACGATGACTGGCAGGGCCTGATCTCTCCGGTTCCCGTCACGCCTGCGCCTGAGGCTCTTGCTCGGTATGCTGCAGAGACGCCTTCGGGGATGACTGAGTATGACTCTTCTCCCACCAAGACTCTGCACATGCAGACCTGCCCTCCTAAGCAGAATACCTTTGTCCAGATGGGCGAGGGCATTCTCAACAGAGACAAGGACGAGAGCGTCATGCAGCGCCTGATGGCGGCTCGCAGAAAGAGCTTGCAGTTTGCGCCCAAGATTGGAAGCCCCTTGGCCAAGGCCTGGCGCTAGATGTTGATTATTTTGCAATTGGTTTGTGGTTCTTTGTCCACTCAGGCCTCGGCCCAGATGCGACGGGATTGGTTTTAGACGGCGTTTACACCGGACATGGGATGCGGATTCCCAAAGGACTGGATCAAGGTGTTTAGGTTATTAGATTGGTTGTACATCAGAACATACGCTGCGCTGCGAGGGCAGCGTTGATTGTCTTTGGAACACAATTTGAAAGGACTCTTTGATTGTTCGTCTTTCACTTTCAGATTTAAAGTCCCCTCCCGTTGGCAAGCTTGACGTGATGCTTGTTTGCAATTGAGGATATCTCAAGTCCCCTGACCCTTGTCCGTATCTGGCAAGGTGACGCATGTTGGCCGCGCGTTCTTTTGATTGGGCCAACCAAAGTCCCGACGTCCCACGTCCTAGAGACCACACGCTTGACTTGACTCGAGGGTGGCATTGACTGATTGATAAGGAAGATCCATCCGACACACATGAGACTCTGAGCTTTGATACCCATTTAGATTGTGGCGAAGATGATAGTCTAGACTTTTTTGCTTCTTTTTCTTTGTTGTGATTGCTCATAAATCTCTATTTGCGCTCTACAGAATCTACTCTGAAGAAGATGCGGTCACTGCGAGCCTTGACGGCGTCGCTGCTCGCGGCTCAGTACGTCGCCGCCGACGCCTTCGCGGCCGATGGGGTACAGAAACCCGTGGGCGTATCATCGTCATCATATCCGACATCGCAAGACGGACCCGGCTCTTCATCGCCCAAGAGCAGCGATGATGGTGGCCCATCGTCATGGTACGCCAGGCTGAACTACTCGTCACCGGCGCCGCACCTGTTCGCTTCGGCGTACGGTCTGCTCCAGCAGTGGAGCAACACCGTGTTCCCCAACGGGCACACGATGGCGGCGGTGGAGGTTCCCGCGTTTACGCTGTTTTATCACGGGCGGATGGACGAGGAGGATGTGCCGAGTCCGGAGTGGCTTGCTTTTGATATGTGAGTTTTTTTTCTTTTTTGTCGGCAGCACTTTCTCCATGTCCGTACGTGGACTCTCATGGCGGTGGTGATTTTGAGTGATGTGGATTGGTGTGTAGTGTGTTCGTGTGGTCGTGATGAGAGTCTCATGGGCGAAAGTAACCTCCTTAAGCTGGGCTCGGCGAGCTGACACGGGAGGATCATTGCAGAGAAATGGCCTATGGCATCATGGGCAGCACACGCCAGAGCTTCATGCTCACGTACCAAACCACGCGGCCCGTGAAAGCGCTCTACTTTGACGGCGAGTCCGCGGCGCTGATGGGGCTGGGCCAGCTCGACACCCAGATGCTGCATTTATACGGCAACGTGTCCGGCCCGGAGAGTAATGGAGGAGGTCCGTGGCGCGGGTTGGAGCCCGAGTACGAGAGGGCTATGGGGCTCTGCGACTGGTTGCTGGAGAAGGGACTACGGGGGCCCGGGTGGGGGTTTGAGGGGGTTGTGAGGATGAATACGGGGTTCGAGATGATTTGGTGTGATTTTGGGGGCGGTGGGAGTTTGAGGTTGGTTGGGAGGGGAAATGTTACTGCGCCGCAGTTGAGGAAGGAGGACGACGATGATGATGGGGAGAAGAGGACGGAGAGGGATGAGGTTGAGGGATCCGTGAAGAAGGTTGGTGAGAGGTTGCGTGGAGAAGAAGGTGTTCCGACGTCGGTGTATCCGCTCCCGCCGCAGCCTACGCTAACAGACCGCCCCGTGAGCCCTTCACGTCCACCGATGCCGCCCAACTGGCGCGGGATCATGGGTCCCGCCGAGCGGGAGCCGTTCCTGCAGACGCAAGGGTGGGGATGGTTCGCCTCCGCGACGTGGCACTACGGATCCAACGGCCTCGGACAGGGTAAAGGGGAGACGCGGGCGCGGGTGCTGGGGTGCGGGATCACGAGCTGGTACGCGGATCGGTTCTGGGGGTCCGTTGCGGAGGAGGAACGGGCGAGGTTGAATCTTACTGCGGAAGGGTATTGGAGTGATAGAAAGAGTGTTGGCAACCGGAGTGAGGCGTTGGCGAAGCTTGGGAGGCGGAGGAGGATGCATCATTTGGAGAATGTGACGGCGGAGGCGGCGGCGGGGATGAGGTGGGAGACGGAGGTGATGTTGAGGGATGCGCTTGTGGGCGAGGGGGGGTGTAGTGGGATGGAGTGGGTGAGTTCCATGGGGGAGATTGTGCAGCGGACGGCTGGGCATTTGATGGTCATGGAGGAGGGTGCAAGGTTCGGCGGCGATGGCAGTGACTGGAGCAATGTGACGGCGGTGAGAGAGTGGTTATACAAGTTGCGTGGGCAGAGCCACATGTTCCTCGTCTCGTTTCTGGAGTATCCGCGCGAGATTGATCGGCAGACGTGGGATGTCCAGGGCGCGCTGTTTGCGGAGACGTATTCGCGGTGTCGGTACCGGTATACAAGGTTGATGGTTGATCTACCGCTGAGCGTGAGGGAGCGGGATCTGAGGGGCGCCGTGGAGGAGGTCATGGGTGGGATCTGCGGGGTGTTGCTTGAAGTTGGTTTCGGTATCGAGAGGGCGTGGTATGATCTCGAGCGAGTCGAGACGTCGGAGCTGAAGGCTGCGAGCGGCGAGTGGGCGGATGGGGTGAGGCGACTCCGGGCGTGGGTCGGTTGGGAAGGGGAGTTCATCCGGTGTCGGGATGTGTGCGGGTGGGATGAGCGGTGCTATATCCCCATGTGGCCGTTGTTGAGGTCCATGTGGGGTGGCAGGAGACCGAGGCCACCGCCGGAGGGTGGATCAGGGAACGGGACGGAGCCTGGATATGGTCGGCCGCCGCCGCCGCCGTATCGGGGTCGGGGACCTGGGTACGGTGGGAACCATACCGGGCCGCCTGGGCGTGGGATGCCGGGGCGGAGTCCGATATGGATGGGCGATGAGACGGATTTGTGGGAGCCGAAGTGCGTCAAGATGGAGGATATCATGCCCAGGACGAGGGGAGACTAGATTTCGTGTCATCAGTGAGTCAATGTGAGTGCTGTTCATGGTTCAGCTTTGTGTATCAATGTCAGTGACGGCAAGAAGCCGACGTTCATTGAGGTGTTAAAGCCGTCAGGGCGTAGTCTGGTTCAAGTCGAATCACGCTGAGCACGCAGTCTTGGTAGAAACGAGGGATGTCCCATGCAGTCCACTTGGGAGGAAGGGCGTCCAATTCTATTTGAAGCTTGAGACTTTGGTCATCTGATCTAAAGACCATAAAAGTTAGCCTTGTCGTAGTAGGGAATTGTGTCGAAAAGCGGACAGAGACGAACCATTGAATAACATGTGTAATCCTGGGCCTCAACAAACATAACCTAAAACTTTTACTCCGAAGTCTATAACCATGCCAGCCATCGGCCGCCTCAATCGTTCATGAGCGCAAGTACGCTTTCATCGCCTTGACAGCGTCTCCGTCGTTGGCCTTGAGCAGCTCCGTCGCCTTGGGCTTGGTGAGCTCCAATTCGTCAACCTATGTCCTTGTCAGCTTGTATTCCTTTGTCTCATTCCCAACTTTCGTCAAGTCTCAACATCGTCTCATGATGGGGGCTCCCATCTCTCGGCCGTCTTCCATCGCGCGTATCAGGTGGGTAGGTTGACTAACCAGCAGGGCAACATCGGCGGCATCGACCTTAACGTTCTTCACCTCCTTCTTGGCAGCGGTGGCGCCACCAAGACCCTTGATCGCCTTCTGGGCGGCATCGACATCGACCTGGCCGCTTCCCGAATCGTCGCCGCCGGCATCGACCTTAACGTTCTTCACCTCCTTCTTGGCAGCGGTGGCGCCACCAAGACCCTTGATCGCCTTCTGGGCGGCATCGACATCGACCTGGCCGCTTCCCGAATCGTCGCCGCCGGCATCGAGGCTGGCGAGGGCGGACGCCGCCTTGCGGTCCTCGGCTGACTTTGCGGGCTGGACCTCCTCCTCGACATCGCCGGCGGTGGCACCCTCGACGACGGTGGGGGGCTGCTTCTCAGACATTTTGTGCAAGGGATTATACCGGCGATTGTATATTCGGTCGATTCGAGGGGCCTTTGGGTCAGGATTCGAGGGGCGAGACTATGATCGTGTGGTTGAAGAGCTGTGACGTTGTGTGGACAGTCGAGCACCACGCAGCGCAGAGACAGCTCTTTCCCGTTGGAATCGAATTTGTGGTGGGGCAGGTTTAGGTGGGGGCGGGGAGGGGGAGCTACCTTATGGTACGTACCTTACCTTCCCACTCCTTTCCGCAGGTGAGGGGAGGTGTGCGGCGTGCCGCTTACACCGATGGTGAGCGTTCGAGGTAGGTCGGTACGCCTCGGCATAGCGTTGCCCTGGAGGAGGACAATGTACAACTTTATTTCTCAGGTTTAGCACCAGACGGCGACGCACACCACAAACTCGACACACAAACACGCAGGGTTTGACGGATGGTCTGGTTCCTGAATTTGCTTTGCTCTCTTCGGTTCCGTCCCTCTCGTTACCATTGGTCAATTTCGAGCAAAGCAAGCACACCGTTGCAGGTGAACAGGCCCTTGCCCGTTATTAAGGATTTTTCTGCTCGCGTTCATCCCACTCACCGGTCGAATTCGCTTCCTAGTAAGGTAGGTACAGCGGAGTATCCAGATTCGATCACTTACTGTACCATGCGCCTTTGAACCAGTCATCCAGTTTGCTGTTGACTCACCAAGGTACATATGCCAGGACTCTTGCCCTCTTGTCATGACTTTCAAGTTGAATCATTTTGAAAGCCGGTGCGAATTCTTCCCCAAGTTGACTTACCTACTCTTTCTCCAGCTTCCCTCTACGTCAGTTTTGGCGACAAACCAGCCCGGCACCACTTGACTGTCCACAACTCCATCTTGAGTCACCAACACAATCACCAACACAACACATCACACCATGTCTTCCTCCGCAGAATGGTCGCCCGACTCCTGGCGCTCAAAACCCATCAAGCAGGCTCCCGCCTACCCAGACGAAGCCGGCTTGAAAAAGTCCGTCAAAGAATTGGGACGGCTACCCCCCATTGTCCACCCAAAGGAGATTGTCGCACTCAAGCAACATCTCCGTGATGTGGCACTCGGCGAGGCTTTCCTGCTCCAGGGCGGTGACTGCGCGGAGCTGTTCGACTACTGCGAGCCCAATGCAATCGAGTCAAAGATCAAGCTGCTGCTGCAGATGAGTCTGGTTCTCGTTTGGGGTGCCGACAAGCGCGTGGTGCGCATTGGCCGTATGGCTGGCCAGTATGCCAAGCCCAGATCGAGCCCTACAGAAATGGTTGACGGTGTGGAGATGCCTTCATTCCGCGGCGACATTCTCAACGGCTTCCACGTTGATGAGCGTGAAATTGACCCGCAGAGACTCGTGAAGTGAGTCATGCAATGAAGACAAATCATGTGTCACCACCAGAGCTAACCAACACCAAAGGGCCTACCAGTATTCTTCGGCAACCCTCAACTACATCAGAGCATGCCTCTCATCAGGCATCGCCGATCTCCACAAGCCGCTGGACTGGGGCCTGGGCCATGTCCGGGACCCGGAGCTCAAGAGGAAGTACTCCGAGGCCGTCCTCTCCCTCACAGACATGCTCCGCTTCCTCCACACCATCGGCGCCGACCGAAGCGACAAGCTGGACACGGTCGACCTCTTCACCAGCCACGAGGGCCTCCTCCTCGAGTACGAGCAGCCGCTGACCCGCCTCCTGGAGACGCCCGTCCCGCGTCCCACAGCAAACGGCAACGGCCCCCGGAACGACAGCAGCAGCGGCCCCACCGAGACTAAGAAGGAGTACTACGACACCTCGGCCCATTTCCTCTGGATCGGCGACCGCACCCGGCAGATCGACGGCGCCCACGTCGAGTTCTTCCGCGGCATCGCCAACCCGATCGGCATCAAAGTCGGACCCACCACGCCCGTGGACGACCTCCTCGCCCTGCTGCGCGCCCTCAACCCGGACAAGGAGCCCGGCAAGATCACCCTCATCACGCGGTACGGCGCCTCGAAAGTGCGCTCGCTGCTGCCGGCGCACATCCGCGCCGTCGAGGACAGCGAGTACCACCGCTGCGTGGTCTGGCAGTGTGACCCCATGCACGGCAACACGGTCTCGACGGGCGGCGGCATCAAGACGCGGCGCTTCCGCGACATCTTTGAGGAGCTGCAGGAGACGCTGCGCATCCACAAGGAGCAGAAGAGTTACCTCGGCGGCGTCCACCTCGAGCTCACTGGTGATGCCGTGACGGAATGTCTGGGTGGTAGCGAAGGGCTGGACGAGGATGATTTGTCGACCAACTACACGAGTTTCTGCGACCCGAGACTCAATGAGAAGCAGGCGCTCGAGTTGGCATTCTTAATTGCGGATCACTACAGGAACGAGAGAAGACCGGTTTTGTAAAGCGGCGGTCTTGGAGTTAGCAGAAGTACATTTAGCAGCGGCATCTGGACATTCGGGAACAAAAATTGATCATGGAAAGTTCTTCTTTCGCACCTGAGATGAATTCATCTTACATTCAACGTAGCTTATGCCACTAATACCAGGCACGCTTGCCTTAAATGACCTGACAGTCATGGCGTAAATCCCGGGGTAAGCCACAAGCACCACCACTCTTTTACATACCTGCGGAAACCCGTGGGACACATGGACCTCTAAATACCACGAACCCACGGAAGAGGAATCGATTTGATAATGAAACATGCAACCGCAGCTGGACTGCGTCTCGGCTCACCTTGGACCCAACATGCGGGGAGGCCCTGGTGTTGTTGGTTGTGGTCCACCGGCTCACCGACGCATTCACTTTCCCAGCAGGGAAGTTTCAGGCGGATATCAGCGGGCCAAAGATAAGGTGGCAGGCGAGGTACCTCTCCTCACCTTAAGGTGCCCTACCCTTAGTAGGCTCTAGAGTCTGTACAGCGCGCCTTACGCCCTTTTACCCCAGCGGCCGATAAGGGGAGCGGGGCTTCCCCGCGACTCCGCCGGCTACCCGTGACCGAGCGTGTAAGTACCTTGACCCCAACGCCGGGCTCTTCTCTTTCTCTCCTCTCCCTTGATAAGTCCCAAGCTCTCATCTTGCATCCATCATCCTTCAACAAACCTTCACACTCTTCTCACTCGACATTGTGGGTTTTCATAGAGTTAAAGCCAGCCTCACCTTTCTCTCATAGTCGTAGTCACAACCTTGCAACACATACCTAGTACTAAGTACGCTCCACACATACAAGATGGTCTATCCATTCGACTATCTCCAACACCGTCGTGACTGGTCTGTCATCCCACCCGTGCCTATAACCGCAAAACCCCCGAGGTTCAACTAACACCAAGAAAACAGCAACTTCAAGCAATCCGAACGCGCGGACAGAATCCGCCGCCTCACGGCCTACAAAGGCCCCTTTTCACAACAAGACCGCCAGATCCTGGACAAACCCATCGAGGAACTGGTCCAAGATGTCCACAAGACCGTTCTCCAGCCCATTGACATTCTCAAAACCTACGGTAAAGTAGCCCTAAAGGCCCACGAGCGCACAAACTGCCTCACCGAGGTCATGCTCGAGTCCGCCGAGAAGTGGGTGGCCGACGGCTCCGTCAACCTCAAGGGCCCGCTGGCCGGCATCCCCGTCAGCCTCAAAGACACAATCGTCGTCGGCGGCTACGACACCACCGTCGGCTTCAGCAGCTTCGTGGGCAACAAGACGGCCGCCGACGGGCCCGTCGTCCGCCTCCTCAAGGACGCCGGCGCCGTCCCCTACGTGAAGACCAACCTGCCCATCACCCTTCTCAGCTTCGAGTCCACAAACGACGTCTGGGGCCGCTGCACGAACCCGCACAATAGCCGCTACTCACCCGGCGGCTCCACGGGCGGCGAGTCCGCCCTCCTCGCCATGGGCGGACGCATCGGCATCGGCAGCGACGTCGCGGGCAGCGTGAGGGCGCCGGCGCACTTTTCGGGGTGCTACAGCCTCCGCTGCTCCACGGGCCGGTGGCCGAAGCTGGGCTTCTGCACGAGCATGCCGGGCCAGGAGGGCGTGCCGTCCGTGTACAGCCCCATGACGAGGACGCTCGACGACCTGCGGTATTTCACGCGCGTTGTGGTGGGGATGAAGCCGTGGGAGTACGACTACAGCGTCCACCCGCTGGCGTGGCGTTCCGAGACGGAAGAGACGTGGCTGTCCGACAAGAAGAAGCTCCGCGTCGGCGTGATGCGCACCGACGGCGTCGTAGACCCCAGCCCGGCATGCCGGCGCGCGCTGGAGATGGTGGAGAATGCGCTGCGCAAGCAGGGCCACGAGATCGTCGAGATTAACCCGCCCTCACCCTACGAGGGCCTCAAGATCGCCGCTCTCGCGCTCAACGCCGACGGGTGCCAGATGTTCAGCACCTTCTTCCGCACGGGGGAGTGGAACGATCCGGGCGCTGCGCAGATGAAGTTCCTGATGAACCTCGCCAGTCCCTTGCGGTATCTCTACTACCTCTGGGTGAAGTATGTTCGCCGCGACGATATCTGGGCGGGCCTCGTCCGGGACTGGCGGCCGCAGTCGGCGTTTGAGAACTGGAAGCTCGTCGCGCGGCGGGAGGCGTACCGCAACCAGTGGTTTGAGTGGTGGAACAAGGCGGATGTGGACTTTTTGATCACGCCGCCTAATGCTACGCCTGCTGTGCCGCATGACGGGATGAAGGATGCGTGTAGTAGCTGCGGGTACACGTTCCTCTTCAACCTGGTGAGTTTATGTCCTTCATTCATTGTCTTCTTCTGAGGAACTGTGAATGGCTAATCAACTATCTAGCTCGACTACACCGCCGGTGTTCTCCCCGTGACACATGTGGACAAGGACTTGGATCAGCTTCCCGCGGACTTCAACATCAAGAAGCTCAATGGCGTGGCGTATGGTGCGTATAAGCTGTACGATGCCAAGGACATGCACGGCCTGCCCGTTGGCGTCCAGGTAGTAGGAAGGAGGTTGGAGGAGGAGAAGGTGTTGTCACTGATGCAGAGGGTTGAGGATGCTTTGGGCGATGAAAAGTACAAGCTTTTGGACATTGACTAAGTTTGTGGGATCGGAGTCTGTGTGATGAGGCAGACAAATCATCGTAGCTAATGATTGTGTCAATTAAAGACAAGAAGAATAAGTCATTTTCCTACGCCGGTTTCGCAACCGACGTATAATGTAAATCAGATCATTGGATAGAACCCAGTCATGAGCCCCCGAATTGGATTCCGGATATAATTCCATGTCATGTTTGTGAGCTGCAATTTTGAACGTCGGATCCCCGTGCCGTGAAGGTTAGTCGTAGGAGGGAGATGCGGGGCAGTGTGCGGCCGTCGAGCAGGTCCGATCTCGGACGGTCGTCGCATCCTCCCAACTTCACTCATCCCACTTAAACTTCAGATTGCGTGTAAGTCGATATAGACATCGAAAGTTATATAAACCAGCATTTCTCACTCTCGCAGATACCAATTTCATCTCAGGCACACACGCTTTTGGGGAGCTCATCAACACCGGTCTTTCAAATCAACGATGGCTGAACAAAAAGAGGATAAATGGTCATCCGAGGTAATCCTTGCCTGCTCACCATCAATGCCTCAAGCATACCGTCCTCAATCGATCTGAGACTAACGTAAACATTCAGGCCTACCAGCACTCCGCTTCCTTCGTGCCCAAGCTGGCGACCAAGGTGGTGCAGTGGCTCGACGTGCAAAAGGACGATGTCATCCTCGACGTCGGGTGCGGTGGTAAGTCCCTTCCACTTGACGTCCATCCATCAGACCCAATGCCAGTACGGCCGCGTAATGGAACATCAGACTGATGATCAAATAGACGGCGTCCTCGACGTCGAGTTCGGCAAGGTCCTCTCCCAAGGGAAAGGCTCCCTCCACGGCATCGACGCCTCCCCAGGCATGATCTCCGCCGCCAAAAACGCCGTGTCAGCAGCTGGCCTCTCAAACTGCGAATTCGAAGGTACAGCTCTACTTACCCCCTCCTCTCTTCATCATACTGCCCAGACATACTGGAGCAACTCGAACGTTGACTAACATATTACCCATACAGTCCTCGACGCAACAAGAATCACAACCTCCTCAACACCAACCCTCCACACCCCAACCTTCACAAAAGCCTTCTCCAATGCAGCACTCCACTGGATCCTCCGGCCCCCCGGGTCCCACATCCCCGTCTTCACCGCCATCCGCGATGCTCTCCTCCCAGGCGCTACCTTCGCCCTTGAAATGGGTGGGCTGGGCAACGTAGCCGAGATGCGCACCGCTATCGTCATGGCCGTCGCGCGGCGCGTAGGCATGGAGAAGGCCGTCGCCGTAGACCCCTGGTTCTTTCCGGACGAAGAGTGGTTGAAGACGGTGCTCGAGAAGGAGGTCGGCGGGTGGGAGGTGTTGAAAGTTGAGCGGGAGTGGAGGCCGACGACGGCTGATAAGGGCGGCGTGGAAGGGTGGGTAAGGTTGATGGGCAAGGAGCTGTTGGATGCGGTGCCGGAGGAAGGCGGACAGAGGGAGGAGACTGTGAAGGAGATTGTGGAGGTGTTGAGACATGTTTGTAAGATTCCGGAGGATGGGGAGATGATTAGCTATGTGAGGTTGAGGTGTCTTGCGAGGAAGCTTTAGACGAGAGGCTGGATGGAGGACATCCAATGTCGCTAGTGAGGGGATGAGACTAGCGAGTATCTACAACTCATAAGATGGCTGATAGCAATCGTTTCCCCAGCTATAAAACGCGTTCAATTCACTTCAGAGATGACAACAACAGGAGCCCATGAGACCACTTGCAATGGTTGCAAGTAGAGCCAGTCTCAGAGGACGTCAAAGGTAAGAGACCAGGGGACAAGGGTGCTAACCTCAAACGTCTCTTTCAGTTATTAAAGCTGTCTAAGGACACTCATCATCTCGTTCGCTTTGCCACGCTTTGGCTCGAACGTATTCGTTACTGACAACCACGACTTTAACGAGGGGTACTTACTAAGGCTGCTTAAGGACGCTTGCTACCTTATTTACTTGACTTTGTTTTAGCTTGAACGTGCTACCTGGATTTGGAAACCTTGCCGGCCGTGATAAACATAGCGCAGTTCGTCGTATTGCTAACTAAGGTGACGGCCTCTTCTTCTTATAACAAGTTCGTCTCCTCACCCTCTTGTATATAGAAAACGCGATGTAGTTCTTTAGACATGGGCGTATTTTAAGGACACAGTTTTATACGTCTATAGGGACGGAAGTCGTTAAAAGTAACTATTTAGTATAAAAGTATTTGTTACGAATAATCGCGACCTAATAAGAGCCGCTTAGTAAAGAACTTTTATAATCTCATTTGCGTCACCTCGCTTCGGCTCGAACGTATTCCCCACGAACATTCACGGCCCAAGTAAGGGTACGTAGTATGGACGTTGATTTTTGCTTGTACCTTCATCGATAGTGCCAAGGCTGCCTCGGTGCCTGCTGGTTCGAATTGGGACCTCCGACAGGAGCCGGTGGCTGAGCTACCACGAGCCCATCTCGGTTGTACTTTATTACTCCGATGTGTTCTGCTTCGTTCGACTCGAATTTATTAAATCCAGGTACGCTTCAATAGAGCTCGCTATTGCAAGTGTTCGCTATAGTCCCCAGGATAGAGATGTATCACTAATTACCATAAGTAGGCTCATAACAGTCTTAATCAGGTGTTCTAGCCTGGCCGCACCACTAGTTGGTTCTAGGCGTCAATGCTCGTCTTTCGGGGCTTCATTCTGTATGTGGCTAGTTGCCGTCGGCCCTTTTATCTTACCTCTCAACCTTAGCCATCTAACCTATTCCAAGGCAGCATGCAATACCCTGTTCACTAACTCCAGTCTCTATCCCACACATCGACGACATGAGTACGTGCGAGAGGAAGTCGAACGATGCAAAAGAGACAAAGACTTAGACATACTCTATCTAATCCGCTTGGCTCGTTCGCACGACGTCCACCAGCATCCGCTGCTCTCACCGTCCCCGTTTCGGGAGTTGAGTATGACCAACGTGGGCCTCTCCATCACTGACTCTTTTCGAACTTTCAAGAACACTTGGCACTCATCCCATCGATATTTCTATTCTTACTCCCCTCATTCCATGTTCAAAATGGCCTTTTTGACCTTAGCCGAGTTGGCATAACTCTTCCCAGACTTGTGCGTCGAGGCAGATCAGAAAGGTTATAGTCTGGCTTGAGCGATAGGATACGGCAGAAGACAAGTCTCTATATGGCTCTTGAGAGCCTGAGATTCCAAAGTCATCGTTGGACTTCAGTCTTACTCCCCAAACAAGGAGTCTTTCTGGGGTGGCAGGACACCTTGACCTCGGTCGCCTTACTCCCTTCCACCTTACTACTTTGAAGACATTGGAAAACGTATAGGCCTCATGTTGAGGACAGGGTCACATCAGAGAGAAGACTCTATATGGCTCTGAAGAGTCTTCAGCAGTCAGGCTACCAATCACTCTGTTCCTGTTTACCTCAATGGATCCTTTGTAGAGACGAAACAACTTGGTCCAAGCCATATTATTGTCGTCTACCCTTGTGCGTTGAGGCAATCGGCACGGCAATATTTACGAAAGTGAGCTTCATGGTAGAAGAAGCCTCGTAAAAACCCATGGAACATTCGGTGTGACTAACCACCCCCCCCCCCCCTTCCTTTTCTTTCCCCTCTCTCCTCATGATTTCTACGTTTGAATCAAGTCTTTGTGTCCAGGAGTCAAAACGATCTATACGGCCCAGGCTATGGATTTCACCGCCAGGGCTCAATAAGTCAATTGGGAGGACCGCCTTTAGACAAGGACATGGAACACCAAGACAACTTTCTTCCTCAAAGAAGTCCTACCATCTCCCAGAAGGTATATCATTTTCTTAAATAAGCTTTGCCTCAATTTCATTGTCGTCCAAATGTAGGTATCACCACCTTTACGCCCACGGAGCTGTAAATACAACCCCATCGAATTAACATATTTTACCGTAATCACAGCCAGGAGGCATAATAACCTCACTCCCGAAGCGTCGTCCGTACCATCATACACGACCCCAATCTCCCGCAAACGCAAACCAAGTATCAGTCTACGTCCTTCGCTAAATTCTAACAAGACTCAGTCTTCATTTCATCATCGGGCAAGCTACTACCCTGGCCGACGCAGACCAGACCATCTGAGATGAAAGCGGGAAAATGGCTAAAAATACCAACCAACGCAACCACGTAAGCTGTTTCGAACAAATTTCTCACGATGTTGGGACGGAATTTCCTCCATAACCACATTGCAAGACTAAAAGACTTCGCACGGTTACATGATCTAAATCCATCCGTCCCAAGAAGACACCTCGAGAGCACGAGCACTAGCACGGGCCCACCTGCCTACCTACTCTGTGCCGATGGGATGATAGAAACCACCCGTATCTCTCAAGTGCGAACTCTGAAGGCCATTTATTTATCCTGAGCCTTCTCACTCAAGAGGTGTTGACTACTCAACAGCATGGCAAAGGAAGAAAGTAACAAACAAAAAACCAGAAGTGGAAAGGAACAAATAAGGGACACGGCTAGCGACACGGAGCCCGTCCGAACTCCACCTAGACCCGGACACCATCCGTATAACCCTCACTTCCACCCGGTCCTTCCGTCCGTCCGTCCGCTCGCCCCACCGTATCCTCCCGAACGACTCGCGGCAGCAATAGTTCTAATCCTATCCATCTCATCTTCCGCTGCCTACCTCGCCCGCCTCAACTCACAGCCAAGTCTCTGCACCCAACCTTTCACGCGACTCACTCGAACCCTCCACCTCCTTCCGGTGGCGACCCCATCGGCCCACGACTAAGCTTCAGTCAAGAAAACACGTCAACGTCAACCCAAAGTGTGCCGTCACATCCTGTCTCAACCCGTCATAGCCGCCGTCCCCAGATTTCCCAAACCTTCTCATGAGCCCCCTATTCCCGCTCTACCAGGAGCTGATTACAACGCAAGTGACCTCATGGGGGACGTAACATACTACCAAAGGCGTTGAAAGCAGCCCAAGTACAATTGAATTTCACTCATATCCATCCCAAGATTAGGACAGCAGCCCAACCATTCGAACCTCTTGGGATATCACACCACCATCACACATACATACACAACAAATTATACACTACTACCGATAACAAGTCGGACTTTCCACTAGGTAGGTAGCCAGTCGTCCAGTCCCACAACAAAGCCACGCAACCACTCACCAGCAGTCCAAAGGGGGGGGGGGGGAACTCAAAACATCAACGGTTTGAAATGCAACCACAACCGTCCACACCAAGCCCTGCACGTACCACACCTACCACAACACAGGAAAAGGTAAGCTGCCGTCCCTCCGTCCCTCCCTACCCTTTACGCGTCTCCACTCGATCCTCAGAGAGGGCGACCCAAGTTCTCACTTGATCACATAGACCACGATCAGGCTCATGCATCAACGCAAATATCACTCAACGGCACCAGCCCAGCGAAGACTCCAGGAGTCTAGACTCTCGCTCAACAACAACAAGACGGCGTACGGCTTAGCCGGCACCGTGAACGCTGAGGCGAGTCGTGGACCGGACGCGCTCCGGTGGGAAGCTTCGCAGGAATGGAATCCCTCCGTCCCAGCTCTTCCCTGGTACTTAATGCCATCTGTATCCTCGTCCCATTGCGAGCATGCCCCCTGCTACGTTGTCACCGCTCAGTAATCGCACCTTTTTCTTGCCAACGGCGTTCACGTCATCTTATGACAGCGGTTCGCACCAGTCAGTGGCAGTGGCTGTGCAAGATCGAATGATATCGTTATCACTTATCCTATCTACCATTCCTAGGCCACATGAACACTTTTTTCCTTACAGATCATGATAAAAAGTTTGAACCCGGAAAATAGAACAAGTTGCCATAGCTGAAAAAATGTGATATATGGACTTTGTATATACGTGAGAGAACATTGACCGCCTGCCAACCCCGCCCATCATAAGAAATAATAAGGTGAGGGCGCGGATGGCGGCAAAAAGTAATGAGATGATGCACATCGCTGAGGGGGTTTCTTAATGCATTCCAGACAACGCCTTTCCGCTCGCCGTTATTCGGCCAGCTCTCCTCTCGGAGCGCTGCTTCCCGCGGTGCCACTGCTGAGAAGCTTCTGGTAGCTGTAGATGTCGTCGTCTCCTGGTGTGAGACTCTCCTCCACGTACAGAACTCGAGGCTTTCGCCAAGGCTCCTCGTTTTTTGACTTTTACTTTTCATTATCTCAGCCATCTCAGAGCTTAGAAGTGCTCCTTCCAGAATCGGAAGTTGACTTCGCGGACGTCGGCATCCTTGCAAGCCTGCTTGATATCGCGAGCTACATGATTCGTTAGCAAGATTATTGAGAGAGATGAGAGTATGATACTTACCAGCTACTGAGGGACCGCAAAAGTAGACACCGACAGTCGTGCGCATACTGCCTTCCAAGCCGTTGAGGTATGTTCTGTCCAGAATACCATCACGCATGGTTGTGAAAAGCTTGGAGAAGTTGGGTCGACCAAAGTTCGTGCGGGACTTGAGCTCAGTCAGAGGGTCGTGGTCTGATCCAACCGAGTTGAGCACAATGTTCTGGGTGGTATCCATGTCCAGCTTCTGAGTAAGATAGGTGTGAATCTTTAAGAACTCAACGCCAGAGCTGCCAGGAACGCGAGCTGCCTCATTGGACTGCTCTTCAAGTGAAGACAGTAGGGTCTGGAACCACTCGAAAGAGCCAGTGTCCTTGCAGACCCAGATGAACTCGACACGGCGAAGACGGGTTGGCGGGTTCGGGCTGTTGCGCAAATGCCAGATGTTCTTGAGAATGGAGGCCCAGGGAGTAACGCCAATACCAGTGCCGATGAGCACAGCGATTTCGTTTTCGAAAACGTCTTCGGCGGGAGCACCGTACGGGCCATCAATGCGGAGATCAGGCATCTGCTGGCCGTTCTGAAGAGCAACCTCGTACATGCCCATGGGATCAACGCCATCGTAAAGCTTTGCCTGAGCGGAACCAGCACCAACAGCGTCACCAAGAGCCCGAGTGAAGTCACCGACCTGGCGAACGTGGACCGAGACATAAGGATCGAACGGGCAAGAGGTAATAGTGAAGGGGTGCCATTGGTAGTTCGAAAGAGAAGGCACTTGGAGGAAGAGCCACTGGCCAGCCTTGTACTTGAACGAGGGCTTATTGAACTGCAGCTCAACGACGTCTGGAAATCATTTAGTATCACGAGTAGTATGAGTGGCACAGCAAAGACTAACCGTAAGGGTGGCGAACAACACGAGTGATCTTGGTGCGGCGGCGAGCGCGGACCTCACGGTAGGTACGCTCCATGAGGTAGAAAGCTCCAGTCCAAAGCTCCCATCTCCAACCGAGGTAACCGATGCAGTGGTCCCAGTAATCCTTTCCGGCAAATGGAGAGTACGGCAAGGCGGTATCGCGCACGAAGCAGCCAGTGGTGTGGGTGTACAGTCCCAAGAAAAAGGGGATGAAGAGGTGGTGAGTGTACCAGAACGTCTCGAATGACTGCTGGCGAATACGAGCGTGTGCAGTGGTGTACATCAGAAGCATGCACAGCAGCATGACATGGCCGGTAACACCACCTGCCTGGGCGTAGTGAATCTGGATAGCCGTGACGGGACGAATCTGAGTTCTCTCGACGTTGAAGAAGCTGCGCACATGTCAGTAAGTGGGTACTGTGCCGTATAAGTTTAAAACCTACTTGATGTAATGCGCAGAGGTGTGCAAGATGGTAAAACCAAGCATGGAATACGCCAATTGTCTGTGCAGCCAGAGGTTCTCGTCGAGAGGCAGGAAGCGAAGCTTAGGTCGAATCCATCGCATGACCGTTCGGCAGACCGGGAGTAGGATAAGCATTCCATCGACACTAAGGACCAAACCAGCACCTCTCGAAATCCAGACCGAGTACTGCAAAGTGTTCAGACCAGCCAGCCTCGCGTCCATTGC
This sequence comes from Colletotrichum tamarilloi, assembly GCF_030869305.1. Taxonomy (NCBI): domain Eukaryota; kingdom Fungi; phylum Ascomycota; class Sordariomycetes; order Glomerellales; family Glomerellaceae; genus Colletotrichum; species Colletotrichum tamarilloi. The sequence goes on along the minus strand of NW_026849415.1, from coordinate 77,916 downwards.
CTGCTTCCACCTAGAGAGGGGTTAGTGTCTAGTTGTCGACAGAGTACGTCGTGCGAATGGAGGCTTACCATCCATAGGCGAAAATGCCAAAGTGAAAGGTCCAGAAGAGGAAGTGGAAGGCCAACTTCTGAGCAGTAAACTGCTTCTTGACCAGAACCCCGAAGGTCAGGTCACCCGCCATTTTGCTTCGATTTCGATTGCCCTCCTATTCGTAGCTGTATTAGGGTGTCGACCTGCGACAGTACCGACGAGTTGGCGGTTGGGGTCGGGCCTTGGGTGTATCGGTAGCGGCTCGTGTGGGCGTCGGGCGATGGTGTAGCAAATAATCCCAGCAAATCCAATAACCACGTTCCTATCGATGCCAAAGTCTGTTGGTTCCAATCTCTTTACTTCTCAGTCCCCGTATTAAAAACGTCTCTTATAATACCTAAAGTGGTGCAGTCGACGAGCAAAAGAAGCGAAAATAAAAGACTCCAGCCAAGCAAAGTTGGAAAGGTTAAAAAGAATGATCTGAGCCAGCAGCGAAGGAAAGAAAGGAATCTCGTTGGTCGCAAGGGCTCGGGAATTGACTCTTGACTCTTCGACCTAAGCGAGACTCAACGAAGAAGAAGAAGAGAGAAATGAGGGTGAAGGAGAAGAGGTGGAAGAAGACGAGACGAAGCTTTCGGCGGGTGGGGGGAAAGTCATAAAGAGATGAGGCGAGTCGGGACGGCAGTCGAAGTTCGAGCGATGGCGTCTGTGGACTTGGCACCGCGTGAGGTTCGATTGACCGGGGTTGCACAGGGCGGGAATCGGTTCTTTGGCAAAGAGAAATGCCCGGGATGAACGGGGGAGCCTGGTGCTGTCGGATGGATAGACTTGGATCCGGCGACGAAAAGTGGTGGAGGGGGCTTGACGATGGTGCGGTTCGGTGCAGGATTGGATGGAGGGGTGGGTGATGATGTCGGGACTAATCTTTCGGATGTCAGGTGTCCATGAAACCTCGTCAATAGCCGTTGAACAGGGTACCAGTGTTAGTGTTCGTCCCGCGCAGCGATGTGAATTATGAAAAAAGGGCGATTTGGTGGCGGGGGGGCGAACTGTCGACTGTCGAGGACGGGACAAGGGGTTTGACGATGGTGGACTGGACGATTCGGTAGATCAGACGTTGGAGGGGTTTCGCAGTTGGAGGGAGCTGTATCAGTCCGATCCGAGAGGCGAGACTGATCAGACGGCAGGGCCAGGTGCGACAGGTGGTGGGCGGAGTTGAGACGACTTCTGTTAGAGGCGCTTTGACGAGGGGGCCCCGAGGCTATTCTGACGTTTCGGTTGCAACAGGGGAGGGGCCGTTTTCCCCTTCTCTTGCGCTTTTGTGTGCAGCGTTGCCTGTGTTGTTCCCCTTTGACAATGCGGCTCGAATGCAAAGTGTGGGTATGCGCTATTACGCTACGCTACACAGTGAATACGATGAACAAGGGTCGTTTCTCTTGATCGGTACGGGTTGGCGTCTGTTAAACAAGAGTTGGGTATGGCGGTTGCGCTTAGCTTTGTCTTGTTGGAAAGTTTGTTGGAACCAACGACATTCAGACCGAAAATGGCAATAGGTTACCAGACTGCTGGGAGGAGGATGGAATGTGGATGGATCATGGAGGGAATGGGAAAACAAAGGGAAGAAAGGAAAAACAACCAAACGAGGATGACGAGTCGAGGTCCTCATATCCGCCATCCAATCCCCCCATTCTCCATGCTGGATGGCCTGTCGTCTGGTTCTCCGCTGATGGGCCATTCGGATAGCATGGCATGGCATTGGCAAGGTACTTTAGCTACCTAGCCAGCTGTACGACTACGGAGCAGTATGCACGAATGATGATTTGCGGTCGGGAGGTCGTTGTCCAATTCCTCTCAGCGACGTTGTGTCGGGCACCACAGAAACTCAGATTGACGGTCAAATTGGCCACCACCTGCCTCCTTCTTGCCGCCCGCCTAGAGGAACGGATCTCAAAGTGGACAGATGGGAAGGTGACGGGAGACGCAACGGCGGCCGGTGGTTGGCTGATTTTAATTTTGGAACACGGACGCCAGACCCGTTTCGGCCGGGCCCATGTTGCTGGGCGCTTAACGGTTGCTGAGGGAAGTCGCCGACCACCAGGTGAGGCGAGCACCGCTCCTTCCTCCGTACACCACACCTCACGGGAGAGCTGCGGTGGCTGGATTTTGGTGACACAGGATTCGCTGGTTGCACAACGATGGGGCATTGAGGAACTATTCTTGAATACCATCACAAGGACAACCCGCAAAAAAGACACTATTAAAAACTCCAATGTGATGGCATCGTGCTACCGAGATGCGCTACAGCTGCATGCCGCTGCACTACCGATGCAATTATAGAGTGATCCGGCCACTGAAGGTGAGCTGTTTTCTATCTGGGGATCTTTGCCCAGCTGCCCAGCATGTGGCTAGCAGGGAATATTCGATATTGCATCCCCATCTCGCAAGGAAGATGATAGGAATGTTGCTTTGAATAGGCTCAACCATGATGTGAGGCCAAGCCAGATACATAGTTCTCATTACCCTTTTGCTGCGAATTGCAACTTTGCAACGCAACGACGGGAAGCCATTGGCTACGTGAATAATTTAGAGCTACCCTCATGAGAAAGCATCACCCTCGAAGCTTCCCTGGAGTTGACCTATCACGCACCCACGGCACAAGGGCACCTTCGAAAGTTGAGTTCAAAGGTCCAAACACTCTTCACCGTCTCTTCCATGCCAGATTGAAGGTTCCTTCCGTACGGTATCGACTGACTCTCTCGCCTAACTCTCTTTTCTCCCTTCAAAGATGATCCGGGGAACCCTTTCCGTTTTCCAACCTAAAAGATGCATCGTGTCTTCCCCCGGTTAAGCTCTTGCCCACTCTACCACTCTACGAGACAAGCACGGTAAGGTAAGGTAAGAGCGGTCACCGCACCGCAACAGAAGGCACAGAAAAAATAAAGGACGGAAGGACAGGTGGGAGGAACGGAGGGTGTCAGGGCCCAGGGGTCACCCCCACATTCCCACTAGTCTCTTTCGGGCTTGGCGGCATGGGACAAGAGTTACACATGCGTTGAGGGTGCGGCAGGTCCCCATCAGCATCGCTCCTGCGTTTTTGTACGCAGTACGTACTCCGTACACTACGCCTGTTGACCGAAGCAGCAGGGACAAGCCCCCTTCTCTATCCTCCTTTGGTCATCTTGGCCCGTGCATCACCCGCAAATCTCCAAACTTGTCATCCCAGCACATCGGCCCTTCATCCACACTTTATCCCCGTCATGAAACCTTCAGCACGCTCGCGGCTCGCTCTCTGCCAGCCCGCACTTCACTCTCTCCCTCACAACTTACGCCAGGAACCATAGAACGCCATGCTACCTCTAGCTTGATACACACGCCCGCCCAAACCCTACTCAACAGCGTCAACACCTGTCAGCCTACGTATCTTGATTCCATCCATGACCCAACCCACCTGTCGCCCGAGCAAGGTTCGCACCCAGGCAGCGTCGTTATCCTGCCATCCGCCCCCGTCTCACCCTTCCCCTGTCTATCCCTGAATCCTTCAGATGGATCATGGCTGCTTGATGGCTGTCGATTGCTCTAGCGGGAAGTCTAAGCCATGTGCAGCGCTCTAGTCCAATGGCACCGCGTTCTTGGCCCCGAGTCTCTCTGCTTCCATGTCCTCTCCTCTACGCAGCGTGTCAGACGCTCACACCTCCCAGCAAAGAAGCATTCCATGAGCCCATCCATGCGGTCTTGCACGTCAAAATCGTACGATTATGTTTACAGATCACCTGTCTTTGATTCATCCTACTCAAAATCCCTAATCAACCATATTTCGCTCCCCAGTTCAAGCTTAAAGAGTTCAAGCATCTCGCATTTATCTTCCCGCCATCAGCCCATCTAAATCTTGGCTCAACGTCCTCCTTCCAGCGAGGCTGACGGTTGAGTTCCTGCCTCGTTCTCGTTCTCTCTGGACCACCCACACACCTCGATGCTCCCGACCCCTGGCCCAACATTTGCCTTCCGGCACTCTCGGCATTCGGCACACAATCTCCAACTCTACTCCTTTTCTCACTCAATGCTGACAGACTCGGCATCTACTTTTCACACTTGGATTGACTCGCCCCCAGTTCGACTCGTTCCGCTTCGAGTATCATCGGCGGTCTGAACCCTCCAAGCCCGTCAGCGCTGTCTGGTATCGATGGGGCCTATTGCGAGACGGAAATGACGTGGGCTATCAGCCAGCCTCGCCCGAACCCCCTCGCTTTGCCTGGGTCTCACGATACCGGTAGCGTCGCCAAGCATATTCGAATTGTTTTGCTCCTCCTCTTTGCTGCAGTGGCTGTCGCTCGGAGTTTGACACTACAATGCCAGGTCCGAGTGAAACGAGCAAAGCTGGACATTGGCACGGGTCTCCGCCCTCAAAACGGCTTTCATGCCCGCATGAAGCACCAACCCTACCCACCTGCATGATCGTCACTGACACAGACATTCCAACAACGCCCAAGTCAGCCTCTTCAAGGATCTCGAGTCAATCTCCACATTTTACGCCAAGCTTTACGCCAAGTGGATTGTTTAAGCTTCCTTCGCCGAGCAGGGGTCAACTGACATCAATAAGACCAGCCAGTGAAGAGGTCGATCGCCTGTGTGTGATGCTCGCAACAGCCGGCAACGGGTATCGTACCTAGCAAACACTGCTTCAAACTCAGTTTGCGATCTAAAGTGCCAGCCTTGAAGCAGTTTGAGATCGACAAGAGGAGGGGTTCGCGAGGGGCTTTCAGGAGCCTTGATGGCTCTTGTCGTCGCGGATCCCCTCACTTTCTGATCTTTTTTCTATCATCTGAATCACCGACTCGTGTCGCACTACTAAGCTTGACAATTAGGTCGCTGTGTGGACCGTGTCAGAACGAACTACCCCCAGCTAACGAGGCATCAAGCACAGGTTTGGCAGAAAAACGCATGTGGCTTACCCTGTCACGGGGGGTCCAGATGTATCTGGGGATACGTCAAGCCTGAGATATGGTACACCGTCGAAGCAGGATATCTCTGATTCATCAGATGTGACACCTGCAGCCCGGGTCGCAAAGAGGACCCCACGATGCTCCGCTCTGACCTAGAGAGGCCGGCTCGGAACCTAGATTCATCTGTTGCAGCACTCATCTTGGTCTGATCTCATTTTCTCCAGTGCCCCGCGTCTGTCTGGATTGCCTTCGGACTACGTCCTCCCGCGAGAGTGCTGTTCCTGGATGAAGAGAGATGAAACCAGTGTCCAAGCAGACCCAAGTTTTCGCCTGCATACAGATGCGCAGGAAGCGGATGAATGTCGCAGGACCCTATCGTGTTACTCGTGATGCCGATGCGTACTTACGTTCAGAATGTGAGGGTGCGAGTATGTGAGTGCTGAATTGCACCTCAATCTTAATACCTGCCGATGTCCTTCCTCGGAACTGTGTCAGCGGCTCTGATCCGGATCCGAATTCCAGGATTATGCCATGCGGCATCTCCGCTCCACCCGAGCACTGTGCTGCTGGTTAGACTCTACTGCTAGATCTGAGGAATTGGGAGGCAACCTTATGTGGCCCAGCATAATATCAACGCACGGGTTATCGGAACAAGCTTAACAGCAGCACGCTCACTCGGCGCCAGCGGTCTGGTTTCTTTTCCAACATTGTCCGGTATGATGTGGCGTAAGCTAAGACAATTGCCCAAGAGTATGAGGAAATGAATGATTGTCTTATGAAACTCTCTTCGACAACGTGACGTAGTGACTCAAATGTAGAGGAGTTTCATGTGATTAAGGGGCATGTCTCTAGGCAGTATTGTGATCAAGGTGATTGTAGGAAGAGCGAAGACCTGCTGACTTACAATTCATGCCTCACTACAACTGTCGCCTTGCTAAAAATCATCGAAAGGTGTTGGATTACGAGGCAGAAAAGGGGCCCTATTAGATAGTTAGGTAGGGGTGGTAGGTAGGCAGTTTGGGCCCGTGCAGACGGACCCTTCCACCTACTTACACCCACTGAGGGATCGCGGGCTCTGCCCACGATCTTCCCCTCCTACACACTCAATACGCAATAGACCTATACTGACCTATTGACCTCGTCGCGACCGAAAGGTCTGACCTGCCTACGTGTATACCAACAAAAGGTCCAAAAGTGAGACAGCCAGGTGGACATATATCAAGCCTTATACCCACGACTGCCTAGTGTCTATCACAAAGGCAACACGCACACTGAATGTCCTTTCGATGAGTATTTTGGATTGCTAGACTTCCTCTGTTCTCATGATGGCGGACTTAACGGCCGCGTAGGGACCACATCCTAAGCGATGTGGTTACCAGGATTGTCATTAACTGTAGCCCGCACATTGCACCAATGGCTAAGCATGCCACCACTGTCCCATGGGAGTGGTTCAAATACCCGGAAATCATAGAACTCGATAGCACTGACATTGTTGCCCCCGTGATCCTCCGCCACTTTATCCCTTTTTCAAATTCGAAACGATGTACATGAAAAAGGAAAAAGATGTACATTTGAATTTGAAGTGGTAGAAAAGCAGCAGTGATCAGAACTTTTGCAATGTAATTCTCAAACCCTATGAATGCCGCATTTTCGAGCGTATAGATATTGATGAAGAATGAAGCAAGTATGGAGAATATCGGTGCTGCTATGACGAATAGTAAGGAATCGTTCCATATTTCCTTACGATCGAATTGGGCCTCGTTAAGTAGCTGGGTGATGATGAGTTGCGCTGTAAGGTACGACTGAGCGTTTTCGACCTGGTCAAGGTCATTCTGCCCATGCATGTGGAAAGTAAACGTTTGATTGAAGGGCGGCGGCACGGCATTTGTTTCAGCTTGTTCTAAGATTGTTCAGTTTTTATTACACCTTATGACAAGTTCAAGAATGCGCTTTAACATACGTTGGTCGGACTGAGATATCTCACCAGTTTGGTTGTATACACCATTGCTCTGCGAACCTCCATGGCGGATTCTATCGGAGGCCAGTGGGCCACTAGGACGACTTGTAGTTGATGATGCCAAAATTTCAACGGCTATCATTGTTATTTTAAGCGTCCCGAGAAGAACTTCGCAGGGATTCCTACATGAACCAGGGGTCGAGCCAGGAGTGTCTGGACGAGATACGCGGATGCCCGGTGGTGTTTGTCGACGGGAATTCCAGGGGCGGGCGGTCTTGTACGCCACCTCAAATAGTTGGGTTAAGGGACTAGACAAAAGAACGAGTGAAATCACTTGCCCAAAGGCCCAATCATTATCCTCAGGGTTCCCCATATCGCGCGTACTAGAAATGTTTAGGGTGCCCCAAATCGCAGATACAAAGATTGAGAAGACCTTGAGGTTACAAATTAGACGTTCCGTTCGCAAATTGAAAGTAATAAAGAGGCAATATCACTCACCTCTGCTATCATGGAAGTGTACAACTGCAATAATATACACAATGTGTGGTATAAGGAAGCTTGTAGTGGTACGCACAACGAAGCTATCAAAACGGCGTTTGACGGGGGTTTTGCTGATAATCTTCGCTTCAATGCGCGAAGAAGAGCTTGGTATCTGTGGTCTAGTCTTTCTTCTCCGAACCAGGAAAATATTTCGGGGATCTTTTCAAAGAGCTTGAATACCCTTATGGTATAACCATAAGTGAGTAAAGTAAGTGACACTACTAGAAAAAAGTACGATTCACTCCTAGTGATCATACCCCCACGGAAGAAGCATGTTGCTGGGGATTCGGGAAGAACTCCAGGTGAGCCTGATTTATGTTTTACGTCTCTTTCAGTCCGAAAGTTAAGTGTTACTTTCTGATCTGTATGTGTAGACTGATTAACAGGTTTACCGTCCACGGTACAAGTGTTCAGCCCAAACGTCACGCATGGGCTGCTGCCATGATGGAAGCCTTGGCTGCGTGACAGCCAGCAATGTAAGTCTTCCGGGGTAGAATTCTTGAAATTATCGCAATCGTCTGGGTATATAATGGTTCCGAGGTCGATGCGATCTGGTGTATCGAGAGATAGCCCAGATGAGAACGTATGCTTAGTGATGAAGGTGAAGTGACCTGTAGGGATGAAACCAACTGACAGTGTGGTAGTGAGTAGAGACATGAGCAATATTCGCCATAAACGTGCGGCCGGATGATTGTTAAGGTACGTTCGTAAGAAAGTTAGCGCCGAGAGATGGGTCATGGTTGAGAACCACGCGAGACAAAGCACCATCTGCCAGTGGTAGGCAGAGAGGCCTTGCGTGAGGGCAAAATACCCGCTCAACATGATGGATAAGCCGGTGACCAACTGTGTATCAGCAAGTGTAAGAATACACTAGCATAAGAAAAATAATGCATTAGCAAGTGACCTTCAAAAAGATACCATGACAGTGACGGACTTTGTGGAATGCTTGCTCAACACCACTCGTCTCGTCTGGGTGATATCCAAACCAACCCCTGAGACGCTTTGTGTGTTTGTAGATCATTTGATCGGCAGGGTTGGGTTGTCGTGTTGCTATTGGAACTATTTCCTCGCCCTGATTCGTCATCTTGCGATACGGATTCAGGCTTGGATCAAATCCGAACAGATAGTAAGCGATTAATATTAGGATCGTCGACCATGCTGCAATCGTGAAAGCAAGAACAACCTGAGGGAGTCGTAAGAAGCTGCTGACAGACTCATATTAATCTGAAATCATTCACTTACTCCGAGTCCTGTGATGTCGCCGTATGCTCTGAGGGGCTCGGGAATCTGGCTACAACTATAGTTCGGCATGGCTAAGAAGCGACGAAGGACATGAAGGTTGTGGACCGGATTTCGGCTCTAAAAAAAGGAAATTGTGGCTTCTTGTAGGCAGGAGTATTACGGCTATGTGCGATCTACATGCAGTCAGCTCTGGTTCTGCGCCGCATGACTACACGCAGGGTGGTCAGGATCAGGCTGTCACCAGGAAAAAAGGATAAATAAAGTATTTCCTCGAATAAACGTCGGCTAGCAACTCGACTGCACACTATAAAGAAGAACGAAGTGTCCGAACAATGATACCGTAAGCCTCAGACTTATTTTTGGCTCCTTGAACGCACATTAACATCTAGCTCGAGACAAAGGCCAGCATCTGCCTATATTACCTGTGGCTGTCTAAACACAAAGCTTTAGTCTTTTGGGGTAGGGGTTGGCTGTGGACAATCACTATATCTCGAAGCACTTCAATAGTCATTTGATTCTGTACAACTTATGATTATTATGCCCCTTTCAGCTCGTGAAGTTGCAGATGTGCATGATTTTGTCTCAACATATTCGAGTTCTTTTCCTGTGTTCCTGAAATCCCACGCCTTGTCTTGTAGTGGTTATTTCTTGACAAATATATCAAGATCTTTCCAACGGCCTACTAATGAGTCAACGATTACGGTAGAGCTTATGGTGGAACAAGGACTATTACATCGAAAAGAAAAGTGTTGTAAAGAAATCAACATGATTGACCATTTAACCCGATTCAATTGATTGGATACTGGATATCGACGGAGCGAATAAAACGGTGAGATTTCGACACTTCATTTGTCTCTTCTGAAATTTTGTGTGTGTGCTTTTGAGGTAATTGGGCAATCACTTTCAGAAGCACTCTGAATCACCAGAAGGCTTGCGGCATCGGCTGATTGCCAAGCATGTCATAGTTAACATGGGAACGGCTCTCAAGAGCGGGAAGAGATGGGTCTGCAATTGTCCCAGTGTCACAGTCCGTTTCACCGGAGACGTGGCTGTGCCGCGTAGAATCCTGCTTGGTCACCGCCTTGATCCTGCAGCTATTGAATCGCTTACGTGAAGCAAACAAGTAGCAGGAGTCTTAAAGGAATCGTTTCGGCCAGGAAACGAAAGCCAGAAGCAGGACAACACCCCACATGTTTTGGGAGCTGCGTAGGTGGAAGCGAGAAACAAAAGAAAAAGAGCCCAAGCAACCCGACTGGCCTGGAGCTTTGACAGGTCAGCCCACTCAAGAGTCCAGGCGTTTCTATCCGGCCCACCCCCGGATCTGCACTAGTCCATGATAGGCTAGAGCACAGGCAATACCCGATAACGATAACGATAGGATCATCCTTCGACCCTCTTCTCCATGGATCCCGTCCGGGCTCCCCTCTATCTCGCCGAAACCCAGCCAGAAGTATAATCAACGAGACTACAGAGTACTCGAGAGTTTCTTTCCCAAAACCCCACGGCACAATGGTGTCGTCGGCGCCCCCGAAGAAGCTGGACGAGCTTCCAGACGAGATCCTGTTGCGCGTTCTTTCCTGTGAGTAAGCCTTTCTTATTCTGCCAAGAGGCAGGCGTGCTACCGGAATTCCTAGCTGATGGCTCGGTGCCCCTCAGTCCTAGAGCCCTACGACTTCCCCGGTTTGCAGCTCGTATGCCGAAAGCTCCAGAAGATTTCTCTCGACAACAATCACTGGCGATCGAGAACCTTTGACGAGTCGCCATTTTTAGAGGCTTTGCAAAGACGGCGGCGCATCACTTCCTTTCGCGACGACGACATCACTGACTACCCTATCTTCAGCAACGGTGCCGTACAACTGAGTCAGGAAGAAGATGGTGACACAGAACCGGACCTCCTCTTCTACGATGAGGAGACACAGGAACAGCGCAAGCTACAGCGGTACAAGGACATGGCGAATTGGGACCCCTCGTTTCCGACAGAGCCGGTCTTTTGGTATAACGAGTACATACAGCGGTATGCGCCGATTGCGACAAGTTGGCTACAGCAGCCCAAAATCCGAGACGGGACCGAGGAGGATACGCTGGATGTCCGAGGGATGGCTCTGTACACCCCGAGTCGAGAAACCGACGAATTACTTGTGGTGTCGCCATTGGATGACGGCTCCATGTGCTTGTGGGACGTAAAGGGTACTAGGGGTCAGAAGGGTGCCACCATCGCCAAAAGCTCAGCGGGCATCTTATATCTCGACGGACCACAGACAATGGGTAGATCACGCAAGATCGATACCGGAGTGACAGAATGCGTCAGCGTCGACAACTTCTCCGACAAGGCCTTTGTCGCAGTACAGGGCCACCTGCTAGAGGTGGATCTCAACCGTCTCGAGGTCGTTGGCGAACAGACATTCGAATGGTCCATCACAGCGCTTTCTTCCGCCGCTCCAGGCTTGCCCTTGACCGTAGGAACCTCTTTGGGAATCCATCTCTACGACTACAGGGCGCGAGTCAGGTCGCCGAGTGAGATCATCGACAGGATAGATGTGTTAGCCGTCGATTCGCCAAGTGGGTTCTTCCAACGTAGGCGAGGCAGCGTTTTCGACGATCCGCTGCCGCCTTATGCTCCTTTATCACAACCTACGCCATTGAGCATCCTGCACCTGCCAAATGCTTGCGATGAGTACTCCTTCTCGGACGACATATATGTCGCAGGTCGCTTCTCCAACATCCTGCACTACGACAGACGCACATTCCCTTCAATCATGGGCTCGATTCATTCGGGAGCTCGACTGGCTAGTCTCGCGTCTCTGCCGTACCCATTCTCCACACTCGACAGCGAGACACGTCGTAGGAGCGACTTGACCGTTGAACAAGTGATGGAGTCGAAGACGAGGGAAGGAGGCCGGACTTTGATCGCCGGAGGCGAGTATAACACCAAGGGTTCTTTGGAGTTGTACGGCTTGTGCCCACGGCCAGGAGGTTCGTCTGCAGATCTCGTGCAGAACTCCACCATGAAGAATCGTCAAACGTCCTCCCAGTCCAAGATTCTCTCTGTCGCCAACCAGGGTACTCGCATCGTATTTTCGGATGGGTCGGGACTTCTCAAGTGGTTCGAGCGCGATGGCTTCACTGAGGTGAGACGGCACAAGATCGGACACAGCGAGGTGGATGAGCGTCCATCTCTATTCGCCTCTATGCCTGGTTCTGATGACCTCGCGAGGAAGATCCTGTCGACGCAAACGCGTGGCGGACAAGATAATGTTAACGATGATGACATACTATTCTGGACAGGCGAGAAGTTGGGCCTCGTCAGCTTCTCCGGCAAGCCCGGGTTTACCGCAAGCGACTTTGAACAGCCAGAGCCTAAATCGGAGGAAGAGGCAAGAGTAGAAGAGGCCGAGAAAGAGTATGGCGAGAGGATGAGGATGGCTCTGGAGCGACAGGCCGACGACGTTCGTTTCGTGCGAGGCTTAGGAATGGGGCTAATGGGGTAATGGTGGGCAATGTAAGATGGCACGTATGACGAGCGTTTTCATGACTGGCAATAGGGATATGGGTTAATGAGGATCCGTTATAAGATCCGTTCTGATAAGCCGTAGCGGCTTGACGATAAAGACAGTTGAAGCGGCATCAAGAGACTTTATTCAAGATGTTGCGCAACGCCTAACCCACCAAGCCGCAAAGTAGACTTTTGATTAAGAGTGATGAATATGTGAGTGGACAGCGTGCAGAGCGACTAAGCCGACATCGGCGCGGATCGTCATGACTACCACGAGGTGCTGGTAGTGTACGGAGTAGGTAGTAGGTATTCGGTTCGATGGCGGCTAGAAAACTCTAAGCGTGAAACAAATACTTCAGCGCAGTATTCAGCACAGTCTGGGACGAACCATGTCCAGGCCTTAAATTGACCTTATGCGCTGTACATAGACTCCAAATTTCTGAGATGGCGGGCACCTGAGAAGATTTTATCTTCAGGCAGGTTATGAACGGCACACACACAAAGCGACCCCTCTTTCGCCAATGGGCTGGAGGGGTAAGAAAAGCTATGACCTCAAAGCCGTTATTCAGAACAGGGACACATATCCGGATAGTCTTTTTTTGGGCAGAAGGTTCCAAGATAATCTCCCGCTCTTCTGCGGGATGGACAGGGGACGAGACGGCTCACTGAGGTGGAGGATATGAGGAGTGGAGATTCGCTTAAAGGGCGCTAAAGCAATGTTGGGCATTACGCGGAACCTGGCGCCACCGATTCTCCGGGCTGAGGCTGTGCTTGGTCGTTATGCCGCTTGCGATTGGCTGATTGTACCTTCTAAGCCCCCTCTAGAACTAACGGAGACTGGTCGTCAGGCACCACTTGGACAGAGCAGTCGGCCAACGTTTGGATTTGGATCTCGGGCAAGAACCAGCCACACTGCACCTGCGTAATCCCTCCGTCCGCACCGCAACGTCACCTTTGGTGCGCGCTCTTTCCAGTCTCTCACTCAGCAAGCAAGAAGCCAAACGGAGAAAAAAAAACCTAGGCAGAGAAGCAAACCTTTCGCTCTTTCATCACCAGCGCGCATTCACGAATTGTCCAAAGCTTGCTTGCGCAAACCATCAACAGATACCGGCATTCCCTCCATTGAGAACTGCCCAGCATGGTGAGACGCTTCATGCCCCGCGCGCGCGCACCGCTCCGATTCGGCTGCAGCGACTCCAAAAATCCACGACCAACGACCACGAGAAGGAGAGAGGACTGACCGTTTGCGCTTTCAATATTTCTAGGGTATCTCACGACGTCCCAAGGACAAATCCGCAAAGACTGGCCCCGCCGGACCGTCCGGAGGGGCTGGCGGCGGCAAGCCCAAGAAGGCCACATACGAGGTCACGAAGAAGAAGGAGATTGGCGTTTCGGATCTCACGTTGCTCAGTAAGGTGTCCAACGAAGCCATCAACGACAATCTCAAGAAACGATTCGAAGGCCAAGAGATCTATACCTACATCGGCCATGTATTGGTGTCAGTCAACCCCTTCCGGGACCTAGGTATCTACACCGACCAGGTACTCGACAGCTACAAGGGCAAGAACCGTCTCGAGATGCCCCCGCACGTCTTCGCTATTGCCGAATCTGCGTACTACAACATGAAGGCGTATCAAGATAACCAGTGTGTCATCATTTCCGGAGAGTCTGGTGCTGGCAAGACGGAAGCCGCCAAGCGGATCATGCAGTACATCGCCAACGTTTCAGGAGGAGAATCGGGCGACATCAAGCAGATCAAGGACATGGTGCTGGCAACCAACCCCCTACTGGAGTCTTTCGGCAACGCAAAGACTTTGAGGAATAACAACTCGTCTCGTTTCGGCAAGTATCTGCAGATTCACTTCAATGCGCAGGGCGAACCTGTCGGTGCCGACATCACCAACTACCTTCTCGAGAAGTCAAGAGTTGTCGGCCAGATTACCAATGAGCGAAACTTCCACATTTTCTACCAGTTCACCAAGGGAGCTTCCCAGAACTACCGACAACAGTTCGGCATCCAGACACCCGAGACCTACGTCTATACTAGCAGATCGAAGTGCCTCGAGGTCGACGGAATCGACGATTTGGCCGAGTTCAACGATACGCTCGAGGCTATGAGGATTATTGGTCTTAGCCAAGGCGAACAAGATGAGATCTTCCGCATGCTGTCTGCTATCCTATGGGCTGGCAACATTCAGTTCCACGAAGGCCAGGACGGATACGCCGCAGTTAGCGACCAGTCGGTAGTGGACTTCCTGGCATACCTGTTGGAGGTGACGCCCGAGCAGCTCATAAAGGCTATCACCATTCGCATTCTCACTCCGCGAAACGGCGAGGTTATCGAGTCACCGACGAACCCAGCCCAGGCCGCCGCCACTCGAGACGCTCTTTCCAAGGCCATCTACAGCAACTTGTTCGACTGGATCGTTGAGCGTGTCAACAAGTCCCTTAAAGCCAAGCAGGCCACGAGCAACAATATCGGTATTCTCGATATCTACGGCTTCGAGATTTTCGAGAAAAACAGTTTCGAGCAGCTTTGCATCAACTACGTCAACGAGAAGCTGCAACAGATCTTCATTCAGTTGACGCTGAAGGCCGAGCAGGACGAGTACGCACGCGAACAGATTCAGTGGACACCTATTAAGTACTTCGACAACAAGATCGTGTGTGACCTCATCGAGGGTATCCGCCCTCCTGGCGTCCTCTCCGCCATGAAAGACGCTACCAAGACAGCCCATGCGGATCCTGCTGCATCTGACCGAACCTTCATGCAGAGCATCAACGGCATGTCCAACCCTCACTTGACCCCTCGTCAAGGCAGCTTCATCATCAAGCACTATGCTGGTGACGTAGCTTACACGGTGGACGGAATTACGGACAAGAACAAGGATCTGCTCCTGAAGGGATTGCTCAACCTATTCTCTGGTAGCAGCAACCGCTTCGTCCACACAATCTTCCCCAACCAAGTCGACCAGGATAACCGCAAGCAGCCCCCTTCCGCCGGTGACCGTATTAGGGCCTCCGCGAATGCGCTGGTTGAAACTCTCATGAAGTGCCAGCCTTCTTATATCCGAACCATCAAGCCTAACGAGAATAAGTCGCCCTCCGAGTACAACGTCCCGAACGTCCTTCACCAAGTCAAGTACCTTGGTCTTCAGGAGAACGTTCGCATTCGTCGTGCTGGATTTGCCTACCGTCAAACATTCGAGAAGTTTGTGGATCGTTTCTTCTTGCTTTCTCCTGCGACTTCATACGCCGGCGAGTACACCTGGCAAGGATCGTACCAGGATGCAGCCAAGCAGATTCTCAAGGACACCAGCATTCCCAAGGAAGAATGGCAGATGGGAACGACAAAGGCCTTTATCAAGTCACCCGAGACCCTCTTTGCGCTCGAGCACATGCGAGACCGGTACTGGCACAATATGGCCACCCGCATTCAGCGCATGTGGCGCGCGTACTTGGCCTATAGAGCTGAGTCTGCTACTCGTATCCAGCGTTTCTGGCGTAAGAAGAGAACCGGAGCCGAGTACCTGCAATTGCGTGACCAGGGTCACAGGGTTCTCCAAAACCGCAAGGAGAGAAGGAGATTCAGTCTGCTTGGCTCCCGAAGATTCTTGGGTGATTATATGGGAATCAACGCTTCAATGGGACCTGGCTCGCAAATTCGAAATGCCATCGGCATCTCCAACAACGAGAAGGTTGTCTTCTCTTGCCGCGGAGAGATCCTGGAGGCCAAGTTTGGCCGATCCAGTAAGCCAAGTCCCCGTATCCTGATCGTCACCAGCAGCAAGTTCTACATTGTTGCTCAGATGCTTGTCAATGGCCAGCCTCAAATATCCGTTGAACGCTCGATGCCTCTTGGTGCCATCAAGTTCATTGGAGCTTCCTCGGCTCGTGATGACTGGTTCTCTTTGGGTGTGGGCTCGCCCCAGGAGGCTGATCCTTTGTTGAACTGCGTCTTGAAGACCGAAATGTTCACGCAAATGCAGCGTGTCATGCCTGGTGGCTTTAATCTCAAGATTGGCGAAGTGATTGAGTACGCAAAGAAGCCCGGCAAGATGCAAACGGTCAAGGTCCTCAAAGACTCTCAGCAGGCCGTGGACTTCTACAAGAGCGGAGGTGTACACACTCAACCGGGCGAGTCCCCATCGTCTGTCTCCAAGCCGACACCCAAGGGCAAGCCCGTTGCCGCTCGACCCATTACCCGTGGCAAGCTCATCAAGCCTGGTGGCCCCAACGGTAGACCCTCTCGGCTGACAAACACCAACCGGACTCCTCAGCCTCGACCTGCTGCTTCTTCTGCAAGATCGGTTCCTCAACCTCCTGCTGCCATCAGCTCAGCCAAGACTGGACCATTTGGACGTCAACAACCACAAGCCGCCGCCGCTGCCGCTTCGATTCCTTCACATACCAGACAGCAATCATCAACTTCTGCAGCGACCAGAATGCCTCCTCCTCCGCCTCCCGCTGCGCCCCCCGCCAAGGCCAAGATCATGGCCAAGGTCCTGTACGACTTTGCCGGTCAGAAGGAGAACGAGTTGACGGTCAGAGCCGGTGACCTGATCGAGGTCGTCCAGAAGGAGAACAACGGTAAGCAACTATCTCATTTGAAATTCATCGGAAAAAAAACTAACATTTGTGGTAGGTTGGTGGCTCGCGAAGAACGGTGGCGCTCAAGCCTGGGTTCCTGCTGCCTACGTTGAGGAGCAGGCTCCCGCGCCCGTCGTGGCTCCTCGCCCGCCCCCTCCCCCTCCTTCGGCCAACGGAGCGGCCGCCCGTGGCAAGCCGACTCCTCCTCAGCCGCCCATGAAGCGACCCGCTGCTGGACGCAAGCCGGCCGTTGCTCAGCCGCGCGACTCGGGCTTGAGCCTCAACGGAGCTAGCGGCTCCGACAACAGCCGTAGCAACACCCCGACTCCCAGCTTGGGCAACAGCTTGGCGGATGCTCTGCTCGCTCGCAAGAACGCGATGCAGAAGAAGGACGATGATGACGATTGGTAATCGAATTTTCGTGTGGAAGGGTCAGGGATGAGGTTGGGTCGATAGATCTGGACCCTTGGAATGATGCTTCATGATTGCACGACACGATTGCTCTTTGGACTGATGGTGGAGGAAGGATGGCGGATTGCTTTCTAGAGTGGCAAGCGGTTCACGATCAACAAAGCTGTTTTGAAGTTCTTTCAGCATACAGGATCAGGGCAACCCCGGATGGAAAGGCGGATTTGATCCTGTCTTGTATGCACATTTTTTCTGTTTGGTAGATTCGGGAGTCAAGGGGATTCATGGCCAGCGCAGATGCCGTCTTTGGATGCCCCCTCTTTGTTGGTTTTAGGGCGATTGAAGGTAGTATAGAACCGTGGGCAATAGTCCCCAAAAAGAGAAAATTTCTGTTTACTTTTTTCTTATCGTCTATGACCAGTGATGCTCACTCCTCTCCTCACTCCTCTCCGTCTTTTTGCAGTACTTTTCTGCGACGTAATAGCTCCGCTAGAGGTACATCCTCGTCGTCAGTCATGTCCTCATCCTCGTCTACGCCAAAATCCTGTAACCGCTCGCCGTCCGCATTCGTCCAGCCGGGCTCTCCATCCGCGCCCTCCTCATACCCATCATCTTCAGAGTCGCTGTCAATCATGTCGTAGCCCTCCACCTCCTCCAACTCTTCCATCATTCGCGAGCGGTTACTCTGCCACCGCCGCCGATCCGCATCCTGCCGCGTCCTAAAGGCATCGAGCTCCTCCTCCTTGCTCCTGTATCTCGGCACCACCATATCCTCGGCGTCCCGAGTCGATGGCCAGCCTCCCTGCGCGGCGCGGCGCACTTTGTCCGGGTCCGGCGGCGGCCACATCCCCTCCTTGCGATTCAGCCCGTTCTCGGGCCACTCCCATCCTACGCCGTGACCGTTCTTGCTTATGTGTGGGTTGCTCGCAAAGGGGAACAGCCACAGCAGCGGGTTCGCAGTACCCATCGCCTGCGACAGATTCGCATAAATCCCCACGTCATACGGGAACTCGACCTTTTCGAGCCGGAGCTTCTTCCCGTCCGGTCCCGTCATAGACCAGAACTCACCGGCATCTTTACGGTTGCGATCGCAGATGGCGGCGTGGCGGTCGACTTCCCAGCCTTCGATCATTGTCTCGTTGAGGACCCAGCCGCGGACGGTGGAGAAGAAGAGGATGCCGAGGGCGAGGGAGCTGAAGAAGCATATCAAGGTGTCGAGGGTCAGGAGGACGAGGATGGGGAGGGAAGGGCCGAGGTAGGAGGGGAGGAGGCGGTTGTCCCAGATGGCGGCGAAGCGGGCGTAGAGGAGGCTGGCGAGGTACCAGAGGGAGAAGTTTGTATAGGCGAGGAAGCGGAGGAAGTGTGGGAATGTCGTGAGGGAGACGCAGTTTCCTGTCCAGGGGCAGTGGTGGTCCATGCCTAGCGGGAAGATTTCGTTTGTTAGTGTACTGCATTCTGCTCAAGTTAGACGAGAGAGGGGATATTGTTGCTCACGAGGGATGCAGCGCGCGCAGTGCCGGCAGTGATGCGCGCGAGGCGGTTTCGGGGCGGCGCACTTTTTGCACCAGCGCCTCACGAGGCCGTACTCGTCCGGCTCGGGGACCTCGACGACGGCGGCGTCGGGAAAGGGGTAGCGGCCCGGGTCGACGGTGCAGGACTTGTAGTATGTGTACCAGAGGCAGGCGAGGAGGGCGTTGAAGGTGTACGTCTCGGAGCGGGTGAGTCGCCCGGGTGCAAGGGAGTCGTCGGCGACGTAGAAGAGGATCTGGGAGGAGACGGAGAGGAAGCCCATTAGCGCGCAGGAGCCGGGGACGGCGAGGCGTTTGATGAGGGGGGCTTCGTTGATGCCGGCCATTGTTGCGCCATTTGGGGGGGAGTTGTTGTCGTTGATGTTTCCAGAACTGAGGAGGAGGGTTGCTAGGAGGTGTGGCTAGGTGGTTTGTTCGGCAATCGACGTTGCGGAATTTGAGATTGGGCGGAGGATGGTGGTGGTGTGGGATGTCAGCACATGTCGGTGCCGGGACGGACGGCGGAAAGTTGGGTCGGCGGCGGAGCGGTCGGGATTGAAGTGGAGGGTGGGAGCTTGACGCGGTTCAAGGGGGGCGGTGCTAGGGGGTAACGGGCCAGGAAGGACGCGTCTTTTGCCCTGTTATTTAATTGGATTAGGTAAGAATTCGACAACTCGGCAACCCCTGTGAAGGAAGGACGACGACTGCCTGCCGGGAGGCTTTGTCCATCAATTCCTTCAACGACGGTGAGAAATGCATTGAAATTCCCCTGGTCGGTTGAATTGAAGACGATTCGCTTGGTTCACATTGAACGCATGAAGACACTTGAGGCTGCGTTGTAAAGCGAAAACGACCACCCAGGCTTGGGCTGGTGAAAGTCTCCCTCAATGGCACGCGATGCGCAAATACATCTGACGGCGCTGTGGTAAGAAGATCCTCAATTCTTCCCAATACTACGCACTCTCAATTCTGACATAACTACAGTGTTGTTGGTTCATTTCTCTGGATATCTTCCAACGTTGAGGGACATTCTCTGATCGGTACGGGCTGAGTCTGCCAAGACTTTTATTTATCCCCGTTCACCACGTGGGAAACAGGAAGAAGCTTCTCCCGCTGACGCAATGGTATTCCAGAGTATCCACGTCTCTCATCCGTTCTAATACTTCTGCTATCGGGAGGTTTGACATGGCTGGCGAGCTATCTCGCCGCATGGCTTCCTGGCGCGGACGGAAGATTCGGTATGTTCCGTCGTATACCTTGTGGGAGGATTCCCTGTAGCCGGTGCTGACATCACCTTTCAGATGAGCGTGCGGGCTCCAAGAGCACCTTTGAGCAGACAGTCCCTGCTAGACCGCGGCGATATTTTGCCCCGTTGCTCATCTTTTGCATCTTTCTCCGTCTCGAGGTT
Organism: Colletotrichum tamarilloi; assembly: GCF_030869305.1. Classification (NCBI taxonomy): domain Eukaryota; kingdom Fungi; phylum Ascomycota; class Sordariomycetes; order Glomerellales; family Glomerellaceae; genus Colletotrichum; species Colletotrichum tamarilloi. Next base: position 57,800 of record NW_026849415.1, on the reverse strand, counting down.
TTTCATCGTGTGACCGCCCAGCTACAATGCTCTGTGCCGGGAGTGCAGGTGAGTTGCGAATATGCCTCCATCGTCAGGTGAATGACGAGACTGACACGGCCCAATAGTCGTTCTTGTGTATCTATCTAGTCCTCTATCACATTCTATACTATCAAAGAGCCCGACCACCACCCCCTGAGGAGGACCCATGGGCAAGCATTGGCGACGACATTGCAGTATGGGCAAACGGCTCCCGAACGCTGGCGCTTGGAAGTGCCTGCCTCTTCAGCTACGGCACTTTTGTCGCCATCTCGCAAGATCCCAGGTCAACCTTCTTCTGTTCCGCTCTATCGGACAGCCGGATGACCACTCTTGCTTTCCAACTACTCGGACTGTTCTTGGACGCGGTCATCGTCTCCCTGTTTTGGCGCATTCTGGCTTGGACCAAGACAACGAAGCTGCGTTTGAGGACCCTTGGCACCATTCTGGCCCTCTCGGGAGTCTTTATTAAAGTCTTCCAGATCCTCATCTCACCCCTTGTTTCCACTAGTGAGGGATATCCCACTTCCTTTAGCGGGATTAACTCCCTGTACATCTTTGACATTTTCATCGATAGCTTCGCTTTTGCGGTTCTCGTCACCTCGCTGAGCATCCTTGTCTATGAGACAAATCCCGTAACCCCTACTAGTATCATCACCTTCATTTGCGGCCTCACTGCTGCCACCCAAAACATCATGCACATTGGAAAATGGCAAATGGAATCCAGGCTGAGCGCCATCGGGCCTTTGTACCTTCTGGTCCTCGGCTACAGCATGTTTCTGTACAGCACCAACGTCCGCTCGCTCCTCTTCATACCCAGAGCATTGATCCTCGTGCTCATGGTCTCCATGTTCGTCGGCATGACGATCTACGGGCTCCTCAAGTCGGCAACAGTCAAACAGCACCCACTGAATAGACTCATCTATGATGTTCGAGTGGAATCCGATCGATGGATGCGCCATGCCATGACCAGCGACAACCTGAACGTTGCCGTCGACGTGTACCACGAGCGGCATTACGGGAGAGACCCGCCTCCTAATTTTGACAAATGGTACGAATTCGCAAAGGCTCGGAAATCTGTCATCATCGACCACTTTGAGCAGATGGAGAGCGATATCCTGCCCTTTTGGGGCGTTAAGCCAGAGGCGATCCGGCAAGCCTACAATGAGAGGGTACCAAAAGAGCCTCATATCGCCATGGTTACGATCGAGAACAAGCAGGTTACCCACAACTACGAGGGCAATGACGCAAACAAGAAGGTTCTGGACGAGCTTGTGGCCATGATCGGGGGCTTTGCCGAGCATCTGTCCGACATGAAGTTGCCCATCAACTTGAGCAACCAGCCTCGGGTCCTGACACCGTGGTCTGAGCTCAATAGATATACACTCACGGGAATGAAGCAGAAGTTCAAGCTTCTATCGTCGCGTTCGATGGAGGATGCTTCGGCTGGAGGTTCTGGTGAAATACCATCCCCTGAAGGCAACGTTGAGAGAAACGCAGAGTCGAAGGCCGTGGGAGGCTCACCGGCGATTCCTCAGTCCAAGCAGGCGATGTACGAATCGACCAAAGCATGGCGGGACATGGAAGCCTCCGTGTGCCCGACCAACACCCCAGGAAGGTCAGGGCTCCACTGGAACGTCCGCGACTTCTGCACCTCGTGCGTAAAGTGGCACGAAGACGAGCAGTTCATGTGGAATTATCCACAGTCCAAGAGCCTCTGCGACCAGCAAGACCTGACCCGTCTCCACAGCTTCCACACGTCGGCGCCCCCTATCAAGCCGGCGCAGGAGCTGCTGCCCATCTTTGGCCGATTCAAAGCCGACGGCTTCAACGACATCCTCTTACCGCTGATGCCCCTGACGGAAGACGAGCCGGAGCACAAAAAGGACTTTCGGCAGCGCAAGGACAGCGTGTACTGGCGGGGCAAGATTGGCGAGAAGCCAATCAGCGACGAAGCGCTGCGCGGGAACCACAAGCACCGGCTGGTCCACCTCGTCAACAACGCGACGGCTGCGGAAGACGTCACGATGATGCTCGGCGCGCCGTCAAAGGGCAGCTGGTACGCGTACGAGGTTGTCCGCGCGCGGGAGGCCAACGCCATCCTCCCGTTCGATATAGGCATAGCAGAGTACGCGTGCGACGTCAAGACACCGGGCTGCGGGGCGGCCAGGGCGGAGCTGGGACAGAAGCCCGTCGCCGCTTCCGGGGAAGATCCCCTGGACCACCGCTACGTCATGCTACTGGACGAGGACACGGCGCCGCCGCTGCAGATGCTCCGGACGCTTCGGTCGCCGGGCAGCGTGCCGCTCATGTCTTCGGTGTTTGGGGAGTGGTACTCGGAGCGGCTAATCCCGTGGCTGCACTTTGTGCCCGTGGACACGCGGTTCCACGCCCTCCACAGCACGGTGGCGTACTTTGTCGGGCTCAAGGGCCGCGGCAAGCTCAACGGGCGGGAGGTGGACTTTGAGGCGCGGTGGGAGGACGCCGAGTGGATCGCGACGCAGGGGGCGCGGTGGGTGGACAAGGCTCTGCGAAGGGAGGACATGGAGATTTACCTGTTTCGGTTGCTCCTGGAATGGGGACGGGTGGTGAGGGACGATCGGGATAGTATCGGGTTCAAGGTGCAAAAGTCATGATTTGTTTTTTTTATATGTATTATTCATGTACGCTGTTGGGGGTTATTTCGTTGATAGATATGGGAAAGGGGTTATTCACACGACTATTGCCGCTCGCTCACTGTTCATGTGTTCATCCGTTCGATGTGCCGGCCTTGAATCGTGTTTATCTTTTGGTGGCCTGAACCGGGAGCGAGATAACCTAGCATTCTCGGCTGGTCGGTCAGCAAGGCAATATGCAGCCGAAGCTTAGAAACCCAATTCATCGGGGCCCCTTTCGGTCGGGAATCCTTGATACGGTGATACCCTTACCTCCCTCCTTCTTCATCTCCACAGAAACCAAACGGGAGCTTCGATCATCCACTTTTTGCTTCGTGCAAGTTTCTCTGGGGCCCCTGACGCGTTTCGGCCGAAAAGAACCTTTTGTCTCCAATCATCTTGTTATCGAGGACATACAGGATTGCATCTTGTGTTATTCTCTCAAAAGTAGGTCTTTTCTGTTGAGGCGAGGTGCCCGATAGTCAATATGGGTTGGCCTAGAAGAGGTAGATCGTAAGCAGCGGGCTGGGCTGAACATGATTGAAATTCACGCTTCTCGGATCATTGCGAGGGACAGATTCGGCTACAACCCGAGTGTGCTGCCTCTTTCACGACCTCTATAACTCATACAGAAAGTGTGCAGATATTCGTTTTGTCGTTGTTTGCCGAGGCTTTGACAAAACAGGGGGGGTGGTCGAGGGGAGCTTGGTTGAGGATGAAGCTCGTTTCAGAATGACAGGCGGGACAAGATGGGGGTGTGGTGGCCTCGCGACTATGAGCTCAAGAGTGAAGAATGAGTGAAAGAAAGAGTAGAAAGGGGGCAAATTTGACCCCTTGCTCGGATTCACAAACAAAAGGGAGCTCCAGAGATGCCGCAGCTTGGGGAGATCCGTCGTTTGTGACTGGTTGCAGCTTTTTCCTTCGCAAGAACACCTTCATCCTTCATGCCAGCAGAAGCAGTGAAGTAGTACGGAGTACCTTACCTAAGGTAAAAGAGAGGGAAGAGCTCCTCTGGGGGGGGGGGGGGGGGGGGGGGGGGGTGTTGTTTCTCCTCTTCTGACCAGGCCACCCCCACCCTACACCACAAGAAGAAAGGGTGAGTGAGTGGGGGATCACTAGAGGAAGGAGAAAGGGGGGGGAGGGGGGGGGGGGGGGGGGGGGGGGGGGTGACGATGACAAGTGGGGAAGACATGACGGAATGGGCAACAATTGCCTTACTCCCAGGTCCCCTCCAGCACAGGGCACCCTTTCACGCCCTACAACACGCTAGACAGGGCTGCCCCTCCCCCTCCCCCTCACCCAGCTCCGGGTTGCCCCCCCTCCTCCGTCTCTCACAGGTTCCCCCCTCAGACCTAAGGTAGACGACGCAGACATCCAACGCAGCAAGCTGACCGACCTTCCCCCTCCCCCTCCTCTTCCGCTACCTGAGACTGCTAGCTAAGGTATGTTACTGACCTACCTATGTAAGCATCGTAAGGTACTTTTCCGTGCCTGACTAACATTACCTAGAGACACAGACCCCCCGTTGACATCTGCTTACACACGACTTTTTCTGAATCTGCTGGGACCTTGTCACTGGCAGCCGGCATCCACCCGTTGCCATTGTATCCGATTGTTGCTTGTTGCATTGTACCCAACTTTCCACCAACGCCCAAACTGTTCCTCCCGATCACAACCTCTTCTCCTCCCATCTCGGATAGAACCTCTTGCATATCTACAACTCTCACATCAACCCCGTTGCTCAAGAGTAGCCGCCCCCCGCATCTCCCATAATCTTCATTCCAACAAACGCCTCGAAATCCTACCCCGCGCGAACGTATCTCAGAAGAAGAAGCATCGTCCCATACACACAGCAACGACTCGCCTGCCTCTCTACATCTTCCCAATCACCCAGCCCACCTTCAACCTCCATACCTTCCGCGACACAGCAGCAGCAAACATGGTCGACCGGCCCAACAAGCCCACCGCCCTGGCCACCACGCCCGGCCTCCCGCCCCAGGCCACCGTCGACATCACCCACAACAACACCCGCGTCTCCGCCACCCTCCCCACCGGCGAGTCCGTCGAGGTCCTCCTCCACGGCGCCACCGTCCTCTCGTGGAAATCCGCCGCCGGCGCAGACCGCCTCTGGCTCTCCGAGTCCACCGTCCTCGACGGCTCCAAGCCCGTCCGCGGCGGCATCCCCCTCGTCTTCCCCGTCTTCGGCCCCCCCTCCGACGCCCACCCGCCCACCGCCAAGCTGAGCCAGCACGGCTTCGCGCGCAGCTCGCGCTGGGAGTTCCTCGGGAAATCCACCAGCGAGGGGTCCGCCGGCTCAGAGTCCTCCGTCAAGCTCGACTTTGGCCTGTCCTCGGCCAACCTCGACGCCGAGACCCAGGCCAAGTGGGGGTACAAGTTTGGCGCCATCTACAGCGTGTCGCTCGACCGCGAGACGCTGTCGACGTCGTTGGTCATCACGAACGAGGGCGAGGAGGCCTTTGATTGCCAGGTCCTGATGCACACCTACCTGCGCGTCAACGTACGTCCCACCCCTCCCTTCCTCTATACCAAGCTTCTATCCCCCCATGTCCACAAACTAACAGCAACGGGCCCAAAACAAACAGGACATCACAAAGATCTCAGTGCAAGGCCTCGACGGCGCCGCCTACACCGACAAAGTCGACAACGGCGCCTCAAAGTCCCAATCCGGCGACGTCACCATCACCCAAGAGACGGACCGCATCTACACCCCCACCGGCGGCCCCCGGGCCCCTGTCGCCGTCCTCGAGAGCGGCAAGCCCGTATTCTCCGTCGTCCGCGACAACCTCGACAACGTCGTCGTCTGGAACCCCTGGGTCGACAAGGCGCAAGGCATCGCCGACTTCGCCCCCAAGGACGGCTACAAGAACATGCTGTGCGTGGAGCCCGGCGCCGTCAAAGAGTGGCAGAAGCTCGAGCCCGGCGACGCGTTCGAGGGCGCCCAGGTCATCACGGCGAGCTCGAACTGATGCCAGGGGATGAAGGGGCGGGGCGGGGTGGTGGAGAGGGGAAAGCTGTGAGAAAGAGAGAGAGAGGGAGAGAGGGTCCAAGTCACGTCGACTAGGTGGGGTGCCAAAGGGAACGAGAAAGAGAGGCGGCGGGGAGGGGTCAAGGCAATAACTGGAAAAAAGAATCTCGGGACAAGCCTAACCAAAGGAAGAATTCTGAGCTTAGAAGGGATATTTAGACGGCCAGACGTGGAAGCAGTGAAGGCCGAAAGTTATCATGAACCAGCAGGCGCGCGCGTTAAGGGAAAGCAGGCCCGGAAACTACCCCTTTTGAATACATCACGCTTGATGCGCTTGATGCGGCAAAAAACCACACACGCTCTTACACATACAACCCTTGATCACACGTGCAAAGGATACCCAGTATGCTATGACAGCTCATCATTATCTCTTTTTGCTTTCCTTTTCGTCTCTTTTCATTATCCTGGGCGGCGGTGAACCTCCAGATGCGTTTGCAACAATCTAATACGTGATAAAGTCGAGGATGGTATGTCCCCCCCTTCCCTCCCCTCCTCGTTCCCTTGCCCCTCCTCCCCAACTTCAATCCAGTTTCATGCCATGAATTTTCCCTTATACCCAGTTTCCATACAAGAATAAGCTAACGAGGGAAAAAAAGCCAAAACCAAGTAATGTTTTTTTTTCCTTTCCTTCTTCCGCTTTCTTCGTCTTCAACTCATAAAACCAAAGATCTACGCCAACAATGCATGGCGGGTGTTGCTGACACACCCATCGTCGTCGTGAATGTACATGTATATATGGCGTGGCGGAGGCGTATTGACAGTGTCCTCGCGAGGCCAGTAGGCAAGAAACAAAAGGGAAATGATGACAAGCGGTAGCGGGTCGTTGTCGGATTTTTGCATTCCGCGTCAGTGCCGGTAGTGGTAGTAGAACTCTGGTTAAGCTCGCCCACGAGCCTCGGCGGCGTAGAGCTCTCTCTTGATATCCATGAGCATGTCCTCCATCTTGTACACCTCCTCCCGTGATAGTGCTGCTGAGCGAAGACTGGCGAGAACGCCGCTCAGATTATTAATCATGTTGACATCCTTGGCGGCTTCTTCGACAGGAGCTTCGGGGACTGGGTTTACTTCAGCGACAGTGGTGGCATCGGCGACATCAACATCCATGGAGTCTTCTGCCGTCTCGTGTGCCATGGTTGTTGTCTGCTCCAGCTCCGGCTCCTCGAATGATTGACTCGCCCGGAAGTCCGCCTCCTCTTGCTCATTAACCAGTTGAGAGTTGACTTCGGCATCCAGATCCACGGAGCGTTTCGAAGGGCTGTCGTTAGCATTGATGCGTTGGCTGCGACGACGGCGGGGGGTTTCTTCCCCGAGCACCGGAGACATGGTGATCTGGGACGACTCGACAGTTTCTGAGGGACCAGTAGATTTCCTCTTCTTGTGGCGGGTATCGACGTTGGAAGCACCGCCCCTCTTCCGCTTCCTAGCTGACTTGTCCGGGGATGAAGCAGCTGAACGAGTTACAGGAGTTGAGGGTCGTGCGGGCGAATGGGACTTGCTCTTACGGGCTCTTGTCTGGACCTGTGAAAGAGCAAGCTCCGCTGGCTCGTCTTCCTCCTCTTCTTCGTCGTCCTCCTCTTCGTCATCTTCACCTCGGACCGTGATGCAGTCAAGCACAGGAACCTTTTCTTTCTTAGCGCTGCTGGGACCCTTATTAGATTTTGGAGGAGAAATGGCAGGGTAATCGTTGATCGGGAGTTCGCACCGCCTACGGTCGAGCTCGACGACAAGCCTCAACATGCTGTTTTCGTCTCCGTCACTCATCTCAAAGGAGCGGTCCTTGATGGCAGCTGCGCGCGAGGCAGACCTGGTAAGTACTGTGGGTTGTGGGCTTGAGGGCGCGTCGACAAAGACTTCCTGGCCAGATCTGGGCTCCTCTACGCCAGTCACTCGGTTGTTCTTGGGGGTTGATGGCGCAGGGTCAGGAAGAGTTTCTGCGGACGATTCCGCAATATCATGCTGAGATTGATCGGGCTGCAGCGTCTCTTTTGCGGTCTCGAAGGCAGGCGGTGGGAGCTCCGGCTCCTCCACGGCACTTGAGGGGACCATCTGAAACGAGTCATCTACTGCTGATAGATCCGGGCTACCTGCTCGGGGGACACGTTGGGAGGTTGCGCTGTCGGCCAAGTTGAGATCTGTAGGCTCATCGGTCATGACGGCGGCATCGGGAGATGGAGAGCCAGACACAGGAGAGGAACTAAACTGCCAGTTCTCTAGCTCGCTGCGACTGCTAGAGCGTGACTTGATCTGAGGCAGCAGAGGGAAAGGTCGGGGCTCCAGAGGTGAAGAAGGAGGATCCGTCATCTCCTGATCATTGTCTGCCATGGCCATCGTCTGACCTCGGCGAGGTGTCGGGGTCGAGCTGACAAACTCCTCGTACCTAGCGTTGCGCTTAGGTGTCACATCCTTAGGGGTCTCAACAACCATCTTAGGGGCGGTCGACTTCTCAATGACCTGTGGTTGTTGCTGTTGAGGGCTTGACCGCATTTCTGGGTAAAGGGCCGCGGCATCCTTCTGCCTCTCCCTGATTTCTTTCTGGCGTTCGGTGAGAACTTGAGACTCGGCGTTGACTGCCGGGTTCAAAGGAGACTTCTCAATGGGCGCGAACTGAATCTGAGAGTCGTCATGTCTCAACCGCGCCTTGGCTGCAGTGCTACGCCGGGACCTTTCACGACCCTTCAAAGGTGTAGTGTTGTCCAGCTGCTTCTTCGCAGAGAGCGACAGCTTGACAGAGCTGATAGGCGATGATTGGTTGGACGTGGCCGACTTCTGAGCTCTCTTTCGAGATGAGCGTGTGGAGGATACGGTGAGCATCTCAATGTCGTCCTGCGATTCGACGAACGAGCGATTTTGGTCCGTAGACGCCACACTGGCGATCTCCAAGCCTGGAAGAACGAGGGTCACAACCGGTTGAATGCCCAGTAAGACGGCCTTGAGATGTTCAGGGTACTGGATTTGTTCCGCATTCTCGTAAATCCGATTCCACGCCTCTGCGACAGAGTTAAGAATATGGCGGTGTTTGCTTTCAAAGGCAGCGCTGATGAGTTCCTCGAATGTTTCGAGCTGCACTTCTTCTGGCTTGCCGCTAGGCAAAATGATCTTGGAAACGGTCTCCCAGAGAAGCTTGACCTGCTGTTGGTCAGTAAAGTAGATTTCCCTGTTAGTAGTAAGACTCACAGCTTCAGATGCAGCAGGGCTCTGTCGGGCATTCAAAATGCCCTGCGAGTCCCGGATCCACACGGCAAGCCCACTCTCCAAGTTCGATACAGTTCTGCAAACAAGCTCCGGGTTGCAGCGAGAAAGGAATGAACCGCTCGCCCTGAGAAGCTGAGTGGCAAGTTCGTCCAGATCTCCACGCTCGCCGGCCTCGTAGAGTCGTTCCATCACCTCGTTGACCAGTTTGTAAAAGTTATCAAACGGATCGAAGGAGGATGACCTAGGTCCCGCAACTGCTGTACCCCATAACCTGCGTCGAGCAGCTTCCAATGCCTGTCTGTCCAATGGGTGGCTAGCAACGGAGAGAAGCTCAGTTGTTGCAAGAAGCGTCTTTGTCGACAGCGGCAAGGCATGGTCGGCAGGGATAGACTCCCGGACGACTTTGGCAAGCGGCTCGATAGTGCCTAAAGCGCGGCCAGCTTCGCCAGTCTCCTGGTAAGACCGGGCCGACAACTTCGCGAAGAGCGAACACCAGGGTTCCCAGGGTAGATTGGAAGTCTCTTTCCATCCTCGTTCCAGGAAACGCACCACGGTGCGGTATTCGTGACCGAGTGACGGCTCAACTATTGAGCTAGTTGTTGGAGTGCTGTTTTGGGGTGAGCTGAAGGTCGCCGATAGGCACTCCGCGGCGAAGACCCATGGTGCATAGGGAAGTTGATTGACCGGCGGCGACCAGATTGGAGTGGCCGACAGCATCTCTTGTGCCAGCTCCAAGCGAGAGTTTGCTGACTTCTGGACTAAGAAAGGTGCAAAGAACGTCTTGAAGAACTCGACGTACTCCTCCCCATCGGGGACACCCGGGGGAAGCCGAGAGACCAAGCCGATCAAATGCTGTAGCGGAGTCCGGGCGTCACCAGCGTTCTTCGCCGGCTTATGGGACGGCGTTGACACAGGTGTGAAGGTATGAAGACGACTAAGAGAGATCATCTTCTCGGTGAAAGGCCGAAGACCCAGGGCCTCTACAGCGACTATGATGAGCTCACGAGCGCTGTCCAGGAACTTGGTCGCCATCTCAGGAGTAGGATCTTCAATCTCCGTCAAGCCAGTCTCCCAATGCTTGAGCAAAAGACCGCACACTTGGGAAATGAACGCCGCGGTGTCGACAGAAACTTTGATCTCTTTGGAGGCGGCCGATACGATGGCCCCCACCAAAGTGCGCCACAAGCGATGGATTTGGCTGTTCTTGTCCGAGAGCTCGAGAAAGTGTCTATCCATGATAGGTTCCATAGTCTGAAAAACACGAGCAGCGTTGCGTCGGAGCCACTTGGGATCGATAGCTGGCAGCTCGTTCGGCCGGGCAAGAGTTGTCTCTCTAATACGCTCCTCCCTCCAAATCCGAGGTGTTGTCGAGTCAAAAAGACCGGTGAGAATTAGTGTTATCTGCCGCATATGCTCATCAACAGCGTCGGGGTTCCTTGCTTGCGCTTTGGGTGGCTCTATCAAGGGCTTGACGCAAATGTCCCAGTAGGTGTCGAGAAGAGCACTGTTCGTTCCCGGCTTGAAGGCGTAGTAAAGGAGGTTGCACACACTGCCAAAAACGACCTCTCGTGTGTGTTTGTTTGTGTACTTTGACTTCAACTGGCTGCCTAGTGGCTGGTAAAGTATGGGGAGAAGCTTGACGAAAGACTGGCCTTCGGTATGCATAGACCAGACGAAACGGTTCCATGCAAAATTCGCTTCCTGCTTAGTTTGGGGGTGATCGCTATTGTTGAAGCCCATCTGAATGAGCTGCAGCCATTGGTTGAAGAATTGCCATTTGTCAAGAGGACAGCGCAGTAAACCAATGATGACGCTCCAGATCTTGGGGACTGAAGCCGTGAGTTGCCTGTCGTCCTTGTCCTTTGCCATGGTTTTTAGTTGCTGGTGGTAATACTCTGCGAACTTCATCTCTTCAATGGATGTATCAAAGAGCTCCATCACCTTCCGAGACAGTGACTTTTCTTTCCCGAATATGTAGACCGCTTCCAGACCAAGGAATATCGCAGCAGATCGCAGCTCTTTGACCCTGCTCAGCATGTCCGTGAAAAGGTCGTTCAGCCAATCGGAGTGAAGGACCATCAACTGGCGTGACTGTTGAACCAGGCGTTTATAGATGAGAATTCGAGACATCACAATGCTCTTTCCCTTTAGGTTGTCTTCGATGTTGCGGAGGGCATTCATGAGGCGGCGGACGCGATCCGAGGTCAAGACCTTTGTGGAGAAGTCTTGCGTAGCGACAGCTTGCATTAGATGCCGAGCCACATCTTTCGGTGTTGCAGGATCCTCAAAGGATCGAATGCAGTGATCTATAAAGAAAATGCCGAAATCGCTGGGTATCGTCGAGGCAATGGCGGGGAAATGCAAAAAAGTAGCGAGAAGAGAAATAGCGTTGTTGACAAGAGGCGCATCTGGTCCTCCGTTGGTGGCATTCTTGGAGGTGATGTCTCGTTGGATGAACTGCACAAAGAGGCTCATCTTAGACTGAAGGGCGATTCGGTCCGGGAGGTTGTTGGACGTCTTCAGCGTCATGACCAGTGTTGTGTAGGCATCCCGCTTCGAGTCCCTGTCTGCTCCGGCGAGCTGCTTCACCGTTGACTCCAACATGTCTGATATGTTTGCTGATGTCGTCAAGCTATCTGGCTTGAGACTTGAACTTAGGGGACTCGGCGAAGCGGTTTGTTTGAGGATGCCCTTGACAGGTTTGGGCTGAGTCGAGGCCGACGCCGATAGGGGCGATGATCGGGATTTGGCAACAGCTAGACCTGGGTAGTTTGGTGCTTCGTTGTATTGCGCCTGGGCAGAAAAGCCCACACGTTTCCTTGCTCTTCGTCCGCTCGGGTTCGTGGAGTCAGCTCCGGAAAGTGGTGAGTATACGCTCGGTGGAGTCTGGAGACTTGATCGAGGGTCTGAGGAAGGAGGGAGGACGAGGAGATGCTTCGAAGTGGTGGCATCGGCAGCCAGGCTGGTCTCGCGAGGTGGTGTCGGTGGGCGAGGGGGTAACGACTCTAGTCGGCTCGAGACAACCTCAACAGATCCCATGGTTGCGAAGAGGTTCCCGTCGAGTGGGAAGGGATTACCAGACTCGGGCAAGCTCTGCTCTATGTCGACTGGCGCATAAGTGCGTCGGACTCCAGGCAGGGAAAACGAAGGAAATGACGATGCGTATGCGTAAAACCAAAGGCAATATACAAATCTCGCTCACTATGCAAATGGAAGAGAGTGACGGGAGGAGGTGGGCTTTCCGGCGGAAACGAGAGTGAGGTATGGAGACGGTCGAAGGAGCGAAGCCGTGTACGGACGACTACGGAGTGTGACTTGGGACACGGGGCCGGGGTTGTCTGGTCAGGTATCCGTAGCCAGTTCGCGCAAGTACACGACTTTTTGCACCTCAGCACGACCTTCTCTTCTCGATATAAGGGTGGAGCGGGTTGGTTAATTGGCTAGCGCTTGAGGATGCTTAAACACGTCCACGATTTCACGTAAAAACGCGAGCTGAGCGCGAAAACCACTTAAACAAGTGGCCCGTGCATGTCGTGTACCCCCGTCGTTGGCGCTGCCTGGTTGCCCGGGGGTTGGGCCGCCGACCGTCGAAGAGTGGGGTAGTGGAATGAATGGCATCCACCGCAGTCTCCAAATTCGCATCCATCCGTGCCCTCCAAATGGAAGCGTTCCGCACCATAGCAACATGGAAAGTGCCCCACAGCTTCGAGCATGATGCTTACTAACGTAAGGTCAGACAGGCACTCCTGCCACAGGTGTGGCTTGCGCACCCCGTACTGCGTAAGTGCACGGTCTGCTCGCTCGCGTCAACTGCCAACTGCCTGGCGGGCCACCGAGTGCCCCTCTTCTTGTGTAACGACGGTGGAGGAACGGAAGGAAGGATTGCTGGTGTCTCACGGTCAGTCTTCCATCTGGCTCATTCCCCTTTCTCAGCCAGATACCTCGACATTCCACTACAGCCACATCTTCACTTTAACAAACGACAACACCAACAAATCAACAATATCTTCTACTTTGCACGTTGAACAAGGTCGACTGGGTGTTGGCAAACTTACATCACCTACACGAATCGCAGCTGGACAGATTCAGCTATTTTTGGTGGATGCACTACCGAACCTAAGGTAGGCCGAAATCGTCGAGGTCGGTCAGACATCAAGCCACTTGAATTCGAGATCGAGTGCCACAATCACATCCGTTGAACCGCATATCCTTTTCTCGCCACTACAGGAAGTGGACATCTTCCATCTTGTGATCCCCAAAAGGTAATCCAATTTTGTCTTTGCATCTCACATTCCTTTCTGAAGTGTGCTGCCCATCATGGCATCCAAGTTGAAGAGAATGCTGAGCGTCAAGGAACGTAGGGTCTGCCGCAAATCAAGTGCCCCTAGCTTTGCTCGGCCGGGCTCGCCCAAGCTCCGCTCCGTTGCCGATCCCGACGACAAGCACAGCTCCGCCCGCCGTACCATGTCACAGCCCCTCGCCATGCAGGCCAACCTGGCCGGCCCTGGTAGGTTGCCCGACCAGTTCAGGCCCATGAAGTTGTCTCGCTGACAATTCTTCAGCAAAACTTGAGGCTGTCACTGCTCTTATGAAGAAGTTGGAAGACGACCTGAAAAAACCCACTCTGCTCCCTCATCGTAAGTTTGATCTACGATGCAATACTTCTCTCAGTCATCCAGCTAAAATTACATCTTAGAGCGTGATGCTGCTCTTGAAGAGCTAAAGATCTATGGGCGGGACCCTACCAACGCTGATCCTATCTTTACACCAGAGGTCATCCCATCTGCCTCCTACGAGTGCTGTTGATGCTAACAGACTACAGGGTATCGAGATGCTCACAAGACATGCCTTCGTAAGCCCGTCAAACTCTACGGCAAGGGCAGCTTTGAGAGTTTTGGCCAACACGATGCTATTGAATCCTCAGGCTCGCCAAACATTTGTTGACCTTGGCTACGAGGACCAAGCTTGCAGGAGATTGAAGAATGACAGCTTCGACGATGAATTCCTTGTCTCCAGGGTCTTGTTCCTCACCACCTACGGAACCAAAATCGATCTTCTTGCTCTGATTCAGAAACATAGGTTGGCCGATATCGTGATTGAGAACCTTTCCAAGCACCAAAAGCGCCTGGGAAGTTCTCAGACCCATGTATCAGCCGATCCCATGGAAGACATGGCGCTCAACGAGACTTTGAAGCTGCTTTTCAACGTCTCGCATTTTTGCCCCTCCGAAGTGGCGGCATTTACAGGCGCCATTCCACACATCGTTGCACTACTTTGGAAGCATGATATTCCCTCCAACAAACCGCTCGACCCGCCATTCAATACCCTTGTCAACGCTTTGCTGGATCTCAAGTTAGAGGACAAAGATGTCCAGGGGGCTCTTTATCCGAAGAGTGAACCTGCAAAGGTAGCGGATCGCTTTATTGAGATACTGGACGCGGCTCTGAAGGCATATCCCGATAATGAACTGGAGCAGCTGGTAACGCCGCTGATAGGTGTCTTGCGGCGTGTGCACGATGGCGCTCCTGACGCTGCCAAGACGTCTATTAGGAAGAAGCTTCTTCCTACTGAGCAGGATAGAAAGGAGGTTCTTGGCCGCGGTACTTCATTGACATCACGCTTATTGCGCAACTCTACCAACCCCCTGACCCCCCACCTTCGGGAGGCCATCTCCTATCTTCTCTTCGACATGTCAGACCAGGATGCTTCAAAGTTTGTTGAGAACGTTGGTTACGGCTTTGCATCAGGCTTCCTGTTCCAGAAAAACATTCCCATTCCTGCCAGTGCTGCTGAAGCGTTCAGCACGGGCGAGGAGCAGCGGCCTGTCAATCCCATTACGGGACAGTTCATTGACAAGGAAAAACACGTTGAACTTCCGGAGATGACAGAAGAAGAAAAAGAGAGAGAGGCAGAGAGACTATACGTCCTGTTTGAAAGGCAAGATAGCACTTGCCCCACGACTCGGACACATGCTAACAGATCATTAGGCTCAAGAAGACAGGCGTCGTTGATATTCAGAACCCCGTGGAGCAGGCGGCGAGGTCAGGACAACTTCATGATTTTGGAGATAAGCGAGTGGAGGAGCTCGACGATTAAGATGAAGCATAGCATAGGGACAGGCTTAACTTGTCAAAGAATAGCATACGTGCATCAGACATTGGCGTAGTCATTCAAGGTACCTTAGCTTGAAACAACTTTTGGTGGTCTTGATTCCGTGATGGATTGATATGAGCAAAGGTCCGGCTGGCTTTATTTCTACCTTCTGATGTGACTCCCATCCAACCCTACCTGAGGCTTTCCCAGACCGTTTTCCGCCCCAGCAGGCCTGGCCATGTCAAGTTAAGGTCGCCCCTAGTAGAATTAAAGTTCAGAAGCAAAGGCGCGAGCTGTACTTGATCCCGATTTTCCAGACCTGCGTTGAGAGAGAGGTGAGCACATCTCAGTTGCTTTCGCCCGTTAGTCAGACGACAGTGAGTAGTGAACAGTTGCTCGTGCTCAGTATATTTTCACAAAGATCCCTCAAGATGGTTTCTTTGTTCCCACCCCAGACTTCTTGTTCGCCCTTGCATCTCGCTCCCGCAGGCAAGGTACCTTCTAGTAATAAACACCTGACCAAGACTGGACGGTTCCGGTGCATTGTTGGCATCCTGGTCCTTTGAAGCACGGTATTGAGGTAATAATCAATTGTAGGTACGAGTGGAATTGTCTCGAGGCTGGGGTACTACTGATATGCCCGTTCGCCGTGGCTAGTTAGCTTTTGGCTTGAATTATCCAATTTACTGATTTAAATTCCAACTCGAGCACTTACCAGGTGGCTCAACTGGTCAGCTCACCGGACGGACTTACTTTACATTAACTTAACACCCCAGGCCTGGTGTGAGGGGAAAAAAGAGATGTAGGTATGCGTTCACCTTCCATCAAACTCGCCTGGGAGGATCTTTTTCCCAAGCAACTGCCTTCCTTTTCTGAATTACCCCCCCCCCCCCCTCCGGACCTTCCTCGGCTCAGTCAGGTCGTTGAGGCTCTTTCCTTGGGTAATGGTTTTCCGACTCGGCAACCTCGCCCTGCTTCCAACTTGAGTAGACTGGATGCATAGGAGCTTCTTCCTCCTTCCATCACTACCCAAGCTATCTAACTCAAGATAGACGAAGGTACATGGATTTCTCACTCTGATCCTTCCGGGCAGCTTCGCTATATTCCACCTTCTGTCTAGACAAGGTATCCAACTCAAGAATATCGTCACGACCATCCCCATTTACGATGTCGGTGCCACTGGTCTTCAAGGGCCGAGAGGTTGCAATGACCCAGAACGAGCTTGCCGCTTCCTCGGCTGCAGCGTGAGTTTTCGGCGCCTCTGTTGTTTCCCTCACTAACGCCAAGGTCTATACAGCAAAGCGAACGGCGCCGAGAATCAGGACGAAGATGACCTGATCCCGAAGATCGAGTCCGACTTGGTCGAGCCTGTTGGTGCCTCCGAGAAGTCGGCCAGCAGAAAGCGCCAGTCTAGTCAACCCGCCACCAGCAAAGCTAGCAAGAGACGTAAGTTGCTTGAAGGCCAAAAGCCTCTGGATGGGTCTGCTCAGAGTGTCCGAGCCTCGATCGAGAACAGAGCCGCGCCTGCTACGAAGAAAGGACTTCCTCTAGATGCTTCCGACTCTGATGAGGAAGACGGTCCCGACGATCACGGTCCTAGTGATACTGAGAGAGATGATGGTTCCCCTCCGCCGGTGCAAGCTCCTAAAAAGCGCGGTCGTCCCAGAAAGACTACCAACGCTGTCTCGATCAAGTCCAAGAAACCCACTGGTAAACCGATTCCCGCTGGACCAGTCACCAAAAGTAAGTCTAAGAGTGGATTCACTTGCGTTCTGGTGGTCTTCACCTACTTTTACCCGTTCTAACCTCTCTGATACGTTAGCAACTGCTCTTCGTCGATCTACTCGTGCTTCTACCGTAGAGAAGGCAGTTACTGAGAAAAAGGTAGCAGTACCTTCATGCCTAACTTCAAGACCGCACTGAGATTGACACCCTGACAGGCCGTGACAACATACGGCCGAGGCGTCGCTCGCCCCAAGAAGGCTACCAAGAAGAGCCCTGTAAAAGGCACCTCGAGTTCTCCTACTTATTCTGAGGAGTTCTACGTCGTTGAGAGGATCGTTGGCGCACGCGTTGACCCCAAGACCAAGGTGCAGATGTACATGGTGAAGTGGAAGGGATACGGCTCGAACCAGAATACATGGGAGCCAAAGGGAAACTTAAGCAAGTGCGCTGCTCTCATCAAGAGTTTTAATGCTTCCCAAAAGAAGGAGAAGGGAAAGAAGTGAATAGCTTTCTGTCGTCATCAAGATAGGCGGGTTGTTGCTGGCGTTACTGATACTTATCGGTATTTCGGGTTCATTTGGGTTTCATGGTTTCTAGGCGTTCAGTGGAAACGACATCGGCTTAGAGGAAGCTTTCGACAAGGTATGCAGAGGAATTTCCAACGAAAATCCGACGATTATATCCCAAGTTGGTTCATACGGCGAATTTGGAACTGCTCACTCGCGATTCAATGGGACTTTGACGGACGGACAGTGCTGCGCAGGGATGGCGTGGGGTGGTGTAGCTAGGATTTCACAGGCCTGAGATTGGTCAGCTCCTGCAGCTAAGCTCTCCACTTGAAATTCCCCGACTGGTTTAATTCACTGCCCCCTTACCTCCATCTCAGGGTTCACAGTGACCTCAACCCTTCCTTCAACGTGTCCGCCGGGTGGCTCTCAACATCTGCTGACTTTTTTTTTTTCTTCACTTCACTGCTCTGCTCTCCCCAGTGAATTTGTCGCAACTTCTGCCATATAGCCTGACGACACGACATCCGAAGACGGCCGACGCATAGATTGAGCCAATACCAAGTACAAGCTTGTCCCGTGTTCCCCGTCGTCAGACACCCCAGCCGCAATCATGGACGCCGTCCGCTCCGCCCTCCAGCCTGTCACCCATAACCTCCCGGCCCCGATCCGCGACCTCGGCGTCTCCATCATCGGCGAGCACTGCTACAAGTCACTCCTGCTGGACATCAACGTTGAGGATGTAGACTGCATCAAGCTCGGCCTATCCAAGGGCATCGGCCTCGGCATCGTCGGCGTCTCGAGCATTGTCAAGCTGCCGCAGATCCGCAAGCTCACCTCGTCGCAGTCGGGCGAGGGCATCTCGGTGCTGTCGTACCTCCTCGAGACGGCCTCCTACCTCGTCTCGCTGGCCTACAACTACCGCAACCAGTTCCCCTTCAGCACCTACGGCGAGACGGCGCTCATCATGGGCCAGAATGTCATCATCACCGTCTTGGTGCTCAACTATACCGGCCGCGCGAGCCTGGCTGCCGTGTTTGTGACGGCGTTGGCCGTTGCACTGGGAACGCTGTTTGCCGGGAGCTTGGTCGACATGCAGACGTTGGGATACCTGCAGGCTGGCGCGGGCGTGTTGAGCGTCGCTAGCAAGGTTCCCCAGATCCTGGCGATTTGGTCCGAGGGCGGCACCGGGCAGCTTAGTGCATTCGCTGTAAGTCGATTGCTCCTCGCCCCGTGTGGGAAGACTCGAAGGATTCAGGTGCTAATACGTGTAATCAACAGGTCTTCAACTACCTCGCTGGCTCCCTCTCCCGCATTTTCACCACACTCCAGGAGGTCGACGACAAGCTCATCCTGTACAACTTCATTGCCGGCTTCCTCCTCAACGCCGTCCTCGCGTCCCAGATGGCGTACTATTGGAACGCGCCCTCCAAGAAGGCCAAGGGCAAGCAGAAAGTTCCCATCCCTGCTGCCCCTTCCACCGGTTCCTCGTCGGCTACTTCGACGCCCGCCAAGAAGGGTCCCAGCACCCGCCGTCGCGGTTGAGTGCGTGGTTCTCTCGAAAGGGGTAGGCTTTCCCCTTTGAATGCGGCTAGAGCGTTTAGATACCATGTTGTTGCTTCTATAATACAGTGAGCACATTTAAGAACTTGTTCCACTTGCGTACCCTTCGTGAACAGCCTCTTTATTGACGTTCTTAACCTCGGGTTCCAGAGGGCTCTGTGCCGTTTGCATGTACTCGACACGTGAGGTTGCCACAGCCTTGCTCAATCGGCTGGACTAAGCAAGGTATCGTCAATGTTGTTCGACTTGGTGCAGCCAGCCCGAAGCATTATCAACTCCAGTAGACCGGGTACTCTCGGAACTTCCGTGATGAGAGAGAGAGAGAGCTGCGTCCAAGGTTTGTGTTCCAACCTAAGCAAGGACCCGGAGCCTCGGCCTTTCTATTAAACAAGAGCCCCTCGCCTGTCCAGGTTGTGTATGGTATGCCAGAGCGCCGCTTTACATACTACAGCCTACAGGCCCGCCGAAGATTAATCGATGTGACGATACAGAGGCTGTATCTCATCGCTCGTTGCGCCGCAGCTGTTGACCTGGCTTGTTAACGTTACCGAACTCCCTTGGTTGAGGCGCTTCCATGCGGCTGTTCACGGGCAGATGTGTCACGAAGGGTGTCAAACGAGATATGGAATCGACGGAGTGTGTATTACGAGGCCTCCGGTGAGGTACGAGGTCGTATGGCATTAACGGCGTCGCATTTCCCCCCTGTAGTCAGGGTTCTTCTTCTCCCCCTCGGCCGCCCACCATCGCCATCACCACACAATCCCCGCCCTCCATCTATCTTTTCTCGCGCCCGCCCAAAATAAAGAGAAACAAAACCGTAAAAGACGTTGGCAAAACTAGGTATGCCCTTAGGCAGGGACCCCCCACTTCTCGTGGTATCGTAGTCTGCTATCCAAATTAGAATCCTGTTCACGAGGAGATTGAGTGCTAAGAAAAGGGGCAACTTACATGCTCGCACAAACGACAAAAAAGAAAAGCCGGTCACACTTCGGCGCTCAACCGCGCAGAGAGAGGAACGCGACCAATCCCCCCACGAAAGCCACAACCCACAGCGCCATGCCGACAAGCAGCATGATGCGCAGGTTGCGTCTCTGGTGGAACGAGAGGCCGGTGCACTCTCCGCCGGTGAGGCCCGCCAACACCCGATCCCACGACCAGACGAGGGTGACGGCCCCCACGAACGGCAGCAACAGGGTCGCCCCCATCACCGCGTAGTAGAAGACCGCCTGGCGACGGAGCGCGCCCCGCGAGAGAGGGGTCTGGTCCCGGACAGTCGCCGCCATGTCCGCGAGTTCGGTATCCGTGCCCCGGCCGCCGAGTTGACGGACGGCCTGGAGGGCACGGTACCTCTCCATCACCTCGGAGGAGTAGAGGTGGGGAGAGGCCCGGCGGCCCGCAGACTGGTCGATGGCGAGGGCCTCCGCCGCAGCTTGGTGGCTGATGCTTGCCATCTTGCTGGGGGTGGAGACCCTCTCCCTCGCCGTCGCCTGGTCGGTGGTGGTTTGGGGGCGCGACACCGACGAGTACTGCGTTGGGAAGTACTCGCGGGTCGGCCGCCCAAAGGGCTGTTGTTGGCGATCTGGAAGCAGTTGAGGTTAGCCAGCGAGTTCCTGGGAGCCTAAAATGAAAAGCAAAGGACTTGCTTCGAGCAGGGGGGTTTGCTCCCCCCGAAGTATCTTCGAGCTTTTTTTTCTTCGAACAAAATTCGAACAGAGATTCGAATGGGATATTGGAAGGAGGTGGGAGAGGTTTGGAGTCGAGGTCTTGTTTTGGTTGTTTATAGATTGGGTGACCAACCCTCGGTTTGGAGAGTGTTGTTTATGGGAAGAAGAAGAGGAAAGAAAGCAATAGAGCGAGGGAGGAGGGGAGGGCTTATAGATGTTGAGAGGGCAGTAGGGCATAGACATGCGGAGACTGGATACTTACCAATGAAGATGGTACGGCGATCGATGCCTTGGTTCTCGGTGCGGGAGAAGAATGATCTTGTAGAGTTCTTTCTCAAGGCGGGGCGAGGATAGACGTGGCTATCGCCGTTTGAGGAATAAGGCCGGCCGGGGGAGATGATGTGTCCTGAAAGAGTATGGTCCTCAAGGCCGCTCGCACGACGGAAAGCTTGAAGCTTGGCTGCGTCCTCACGGGGGACCAGGGGAAACGGCAGGTTGGCATACTCGTTGCGGCTGGGCTCGGCTGCCTCTTCATGAACCTGTGCTCGATGGTTCCGGACGCGATCCCAAGAGAAGTCTGGATAGGGAGCTGGCATGGGATCGAGCTCGATCTCCTCCCAGCCGTCTTGTCTTCGCTGTCTATTCTGCAGTGCGCGCGCAGGAGGCGATAGATAGGAAGGAGAGGCAGAATGAGAGGGGATCGACGGTAGAGGGGTCGACGTCTCCCACCATGCTCTCGCCCGGGTGGTGGAGGGCTCGCGGCCTTTGTGGGAAGTAGTGTGGTGAGCGACAGGATGCTGTTGTTGATGCTGAACCAGAAGTGCATCTGATACGTTGGCAATGCTGCTACCAGTCATAACTCTGCCCACAAAGCCTGTAGGGAACTCGCGGTCATCGGTGACAGTTCGCCAGTCTTCATCTCCCTCCAAGCCAGTCCGCTCCTCTCCATCTTCTGAGGCGACTGTGGCCATGCGCGTGTGATCGATGGCGTTGTATGGCTCTGTTGCTTGCATGCCAATCTCATCTCCGGTGAATGGGGCTGGAACAGGAACGGGAACCTTGATACCGGATTGGGTGATCTGCCAGTCGGGCTGAATAGCTGGGGCATGGTAGAAGTCATTCTTTTGCTGATGAGAGCTGCTGTGATAAGGTGACTGACGTGAATTCTGAAGATTGGAATGACGAACACGCCCGATAAGACCACTAGATGGCTGGCTGAGACCAGTAACGTGGTGAAGCGCACGAGAAACTTCTTTCTCAGCATGAGGGCGTAGAAAGACCTTCTCTTTGCCAGGCTCAGACTGCTCGACATTGTGCTCCGAAGCATGGGACGATGCGTTGGAGAAAGCATGGAAGGGGTCCAACAACTTGACTGGAGCCTTTCCTTTGTCCAGGTTGGTGACCTCATCTTCGGAATAGCCAGAGGCGTCTCCATCATACTCGGAATCAGACTCTGATGTTTGCTCGACTGTAGGGACAGGCTGGTCAGCAGGGATCGAGGGAGGGGGTAGAACACCACGATCGATGAAGATAGGTAAGTGGTTGCTCTGGTTGCCAGGCTGTAAGGCTTCGTGATCAAGAAAGATGGGATACTGAGTTCCGTTCAAGCCAGAAAGGTGAGTTGTGTTGAAATAACCAGAAGGAGCCTCTTTCTTGACGACGTCGTCAATGTGGGAAGATTGGTCTGCTTCCTCGGTATGCCATGAGGGACTTGCTGCGACTGGGGGCGAGAGAATAGGGGAAGAGGCCAAAATAGGCGAGGACCTTGGCTCAACCTTGATTTTGTTCATGGAACCGTGGTCAATGGAGGCTAGACTGTAGTCATCACCATCTTCTGGGTAGAATGAGGAGGCATCTGGGTACTCAGTGGCGGCATGCTGGCTGTCGAAAGGATCATCGATGGAATCTTGTCGGTCATGCTGCTCCTTGAACTCATGTAAGGACAAATTCAAATAATCAATGAAGGCGTTCTCATCATCCGACAGGTATGGAGAGGAAGATCTTTGAGGACCATGGTCTGTCGTCTGAGCTTGAGACACGACAGTAGAAGGCGAAGTTTGCTTATCGACCTTGCTCTGCTGGCTAGATGCATTCGGCTCGGCAAGTAGCTCGAGGCTCTTCGGCTCCTTCTGACCCTTAGAGTCTTGAAACTGGCTAGAGGAATTGTTCGAGGCACTTAAAATGTCTTCGACTTGCTCCTCCGTGAGCTGCTCTCCATCGCCTAGCTGTCCATCGAACTCAATGGGGATCTTGGGAGTTGGAGGAGCAATGTGTCGATGAGCTTCATTGAACGAAGCATAAAGGGCCTTGTTCGGGGTGAGAGACCGCTTGGAAGGTCGCTAGACAAGGTTAGTATGATACCCTCAATGTTAAAATTAATGAGCGACAAAGATATCTCACCTCTTTGATCCCTTGATTGTCAGACATCTTTTGCGACGTGAGATCTGCTTTCTGCTGAAAGAGATGGATTGTCTCGGGGCAAGGATGAAAGAAGTGGGATGAAACAGTAGAATCGTGCTTCCAAAAGAGATCGCCGATGAGGCAGGGCAGTTATCGCTGCTGTTCGAGAGTATTCGATTCGCGAGTAACCTCTGTTGTCGTCTGTGATATCGCAGGAAACTCAAGCCTAGACAGGGAGAAGGAAAGCGGTCAAAAATAGTCGTTGGACAAGTGATGGAATGTCAACTTTTCCCAAAGGTCAAGGTGAAGCGACGTGAGTATGCCGAACTGGCGGTACAAACTTGATACCTAGGGCGAATTGTTTCAATGACGCTCCCAATGTAGAAGTGCTCTGGCGAGTCCGTAGATTGCTTGACTGTCTCGCGCCCCGAGACCTTTGACGTACTGAAAAAGTTGCTTGTGCTTGAAATCTTGGAAGTCCTCAAGTGAATGCTTGAAAATCTCAGTAAGTTGGATAAGCAAGGTGAAGGTGCGGATAGTTATGAGTATCTCTGAAATAATTTCAGAAAGGCGCATTTCCTGGGGGAGAAGGGTGAGGAATTTTGCAAGAAGCAGACAAAAGGGTAGCTCATTGACAAAAAGTGATTGGTATCAAGAAAGAAGAGTGAGGAATGCGAGAAGGTTGCATGTGAGATGGATATCGTGCAATGAGAAGGGTTAGAAGGGGACGGGAGAGGAGAAGGATTCAAGGCAAGCTGGTGAAATAGCTGCTGCTGTGTGAGAGAGAAATCCAGCAGCGTGACTTCCTGCGAAGTGGGAAATGAGGAAGAATTTTCCAACGCGGTGCGATTCTGTTTCCTAAGAAAAAAACCAAAAATCCGTTCAGCCGGGCAGACGTGATGCCAAACTCGAGATATCAACAAAGCCCAATGTGTAGAATGGATGTGGGTCCCAACACCTCTTACCTCCTATCAGCAGCTGTAAACTGCCCTTCGAGGCAATCAGGCGACGAGGATGCTTTATCTTTTTTCTTTCCCAAACCTCAAGACAAGGCTTTGAATTTTCATAATTTGGCATTGGCAATAAGATATTTCAGGTTATCATCCGTTTAGCATAGTACACCCCATGGTCCCATACAAGCTGGTCTCGAGGTTTACTACATCGTTTACGCGGATCCGTTTTGTACTTACGTTTTCAGCCAGGAGCAACATTAGCATGACGATGAGAATTCCGAGAAAACAGAATTCATAAGAATGTTGAGTCCACATCACGAACATGGGTAACAAACGGTCTCGAGTGTATCTTCTATGCCATAGTTGAACCACCAGCGTGTGAACGGTATCGAGGAAGGAAAAACGACATTTGAATATGAATGCCGCATATATTCTGGCTTAAAAATATGGCGAGAGGCATGTTACATCTGCACAATTTTGTAGATGCCAGGCTACTCACAAGTACCCATATGGAGAGGACAAAATTCCAAGAAAGAAATGCGCCCAGCCCAGCCGTAACGTGTGCTGCTATCCAGTCATTTGCTTGACTACCGTAAATAGACAGAAGCCACGAAGTTCAATAGAGATTCAGACAGAGAAGCGAAAAAAGATATGTGGGAGGTTTGATGGCGAGTGTGCGAGCATCTGTTGCGCGGGCAACGTGAAGTATCGCGGACTCTTATGCTGTAAGGAGGAACGAGATGTCGTTAGATGAAGCAGGCACGACCGAATCGTTCGCAGATCCACTTATTTTCCGATGGCCTAGACCCAAAACCGTTAGTTCTAAAATCGGTGATAGGTGATAAAGATAAGCGATAAGACAGTGCCCAGGCACCTCATGATGAACCCCCTGTCAATGGACCCTGTTGGACTTCCTCCTTC
This sequence comes from Colletotrichum tamarilloi, assembly GCF_030869305.1. Taxonomy (NCBI): domain Eukaryota; kingdom Fungi; phylum Ascomycota; class Sordariomycetes; order Glomerellales; family Glomerellaceae; genus Colletotrichum; species Colletotrichum tamarilloi. The sequence goes on along the minus strand of NW_026849415.1, from coordinate 33,065 downwards.
TGACAAGGCAAGCCAGCCTCCAGATGGCCATTGCTTTGATTCCTTCTTCTATCATCCGTGTGTCGGCATGTCTGGGCCGAATCCACTGCTACCAGCTCATACACCTTGGCATTGATGAAGGTATTCCAGGATATCTGCGACGAGCTGAGCGCCTCAATATTTTCAGGGTCTGTCAGCCTTCAGGGACCATCTAGTGCATCGGCAACGCAGCACCCGAGACCTTGGTATCCCTCCGTCCATCATCTACCATTTTGGGGGTTTCCGAGTCCAACTCACGATGTCCAGTCGAAGCGTGCGTCCCATCGGCTTCAACTTGGCGGAGGAGTGTACGTTGCGATTTCTGCTGATCGTGGAAATCGAGCTGCTAGTGCGCAACCGATCGACGGCAGACGAAACGCACCCCCTCATCGAATTATTAATGTTCTTGGGATGGCATCACAGCATCATCCCCCAAAGTGACGAAGACCTCCAATTTCTCCACTTCTACCAAGAGGGGAAGTCGGGATATAGGTTCCATGGAGTCTCGTCGAAGCCGCAGAGAAGAGTCAAGCAGATAGAGTTCGACCTGCCCGCAGTCTGTGCTCGTCTCGTCCGAGCCTAGAAGACCGAAAAATCAAGATTGACAGGCGCAAGTAGTCAATGTGTTGCGGGCCTCATAAGCCAGCATTGCGAGATTACATCGTTCTTCGGTTGGACTTGGACTTTTGCTTGGTGGACATGGAGAGGCGAACAAGCAAGATCCTGAAAAACACCGGCTGAGACAGCAAAGATCGGCACCGAATTCAATAACCGGGACACATCCCTGACGAAGACAGGGCGAAAAGCATTGTTTCGTCCCCGAGTGTCACGTATGCACCAGCAAATGCCGCTGTCAATCAACTGGACCCTCGTTTCCTGGGTGCTCGCTGTTTTGTTGCTTGATGCATCAACAATATTTTGTCGGAATCCTTGGTGCATCGCAAACACATCGCATAGCATAGCATCGCAGCGCAGCGCGGCGCAGCCAAGGAGTGTTGTCTGGATGCAGTACGCAGGCCCGACTGGACGAGGTGTAGGAGTCAGATTCCCGGTCACGGTCTCCCTTGCCTTCCGACTGGGTTTGCATCGGAGGATGTTCCGTGGGTCTCGCCGAGCCGTCATGGATGATGGACAAGTTGTCAAGTCGGCAACAGCAACAAAGCAGCAAAGGAGCGGCTGGGCGGTTGCTTCAGTGGATGGCAATTTCTTGAAAAACCGAGGGTTGGAAAGCCTCATTAAAAGGAGGCGACGACAGTCGACGTGGGAGGGACAGATGCACGGAGATGAGGCAACCAATGAGCGACTGAGACCGAGGCTGCAGAACCAATCATGGGCGGCAAAATTCCAGCCCCTTTGCCGAATCCAGATCTTGATGAACACCCGCTCCCTCGTCCTCGACTTTTTCGCCTCCTCCTCCCCCGATGGCTTCGCCCACCTGTCACGAACCCCACCGCCCTCGCATGCCTCAACCTGGGATCTTTCTTCCAATCCCGTGTGCAGTCGGCGAACCATCGACTTGGGGCGGACTTGCAATTCCCATTGTTTGGCGGCTACGGATACATACACGCACGCAGAGGGCAATACCTATACTCCGTGTGCATACACTTCCACACCCTCATACCTTGCACCGTGGGTGAGACTGGACGACGAGAAAGAGGAAGCGGTCGAGCTGACCGTCTGTTTAGGTATTGTTGCTGCACACAACTCGAGACAGCAGCATAACCTTACCCTGCCCGCTATATCATCATATGCATGCACGCACTATCAATGTCTTGCCTGACAAGCACCATCTCACAGTTGAGGCGGGCAATAGCAGCGGTGGACAAGGTTGGGAAGTCTATCCGTACCCAGAGCTTACTGTGTAGGTTCGTCGAGTTCCAACGCCAACCCGCCTGGAAACGCCACGTTCCTTGCACCGGTCGGGGGATGGCAGCGATGGACCTCGCACTAAATCTGCGATGCGCAACGCCGCACACGCATATCCGTCTTAGCTCCCTCACACCGCTCGTACGACGGTGTCCGCTGCCCGGCTCCCGTCCACCCAAACCTCTCGGTTGCTTCGAGTCGCCCTCGTCCCGCTGGTTGGGATTCTGCAGATGAGCAAGCCAAGGGGGGCCTAGACGGGCCATGCAACGCTGTCCTGCCCTGAGCTGGGTCTCTCCATGCAGCTATGTCTGTCCAGCAGAACAGACTGGCTCTCAGAAATCGTCCTGCTGTGCCAGTCCCTCGCCTCACTTCGTCGTGCCTCGAAACTGAACCTTTGTTTCGTTTCTTTTACATGGTCCTCCCGAGCTATCCATTCCTCGTTAGTTGCCGTACGCAACTTCCAGCCGCCGGCGCCGGGCATCCTTCTCCACCGGCCTCTTTAATGCGGTTCCGGCGCACATGACACCCATACCAACAGTGGTCGCCCGTATTTCACCTTGAGCCCCCCCCGGCCTGCCACACTTCATCACACCTCCGACCTCCCGAGGTTTGCCCTTTCCCACCATTTTCGCCCTTTCCTTCCATTTTGCAATATCTCAAGAATGTTCAATGGCGTTTTGGGTGGTCGGCGGGGAGGCAAGGCCACTTTCCCAAGGTGATGGCCACGTCCTCAATTCCGATCTCTACGTTGTGGGTGGCAAAAGGAGGATTGGTCACGCTGATGAGCGCGACATCTACGACGGCAACTCTGAGTACGCACACGACGACATGCCCTTCCAGAAAAGGGCCCGTGTATCACATTTCACGTCCGACTTGGATCCTGTTTGTCCACCGCGGGGATCGATTCCCGTTCAGAACCTGTCCTTTTTAGTAATCCGAGAACAAACATCGCCAACGCCCGAGCCGGCTGAAGCCGATGTCACCTCATCGCAAATGGAGCGCACCGCCTCTGGCTTGTCCATCTCGTCCGATACAGACATTTACAGCGCCGCCAGCGAGGACGATCTAAGGCTACTCGACGACGATGTTGCGGCTAGACTTGTCGAAAATCGGTTGCAGCTTGGCCGACGTCGTACCAAGGATTCTCAGCATGAACGAATCCTGAGATCACTCATCCGACCACGATCTCGGCATGCCGAGTTCTCCATCGATAATGATGCGCTGGAAAGCATTTTCTCCGCCGCAAACGAGATCTTCTTTCACAACAGTCTATCACAGCGCGTCACTTGGGATTGGTCCCATGCATCTAGCGCCCAGTACAAGGACCACATCATCGGCACTACAGCCCTTCGACGCTCTAAAATGGGAGGCTTCGAGACTCTTATTGTCTTATCGAACCCAATCTTGAAGGACAAGCAGTACAACCGACGACTTCTCATCTCTACCTTCTTACATGAGCTCATTCATAGCTACCTTTTTATCAAATGCGGCGTTAAGGCTCGTCAATGTGGCGGTCATACCGCTGGCTTTCGACGGATTGCGGAGCTCATTGATCTCTGGGCTGGGCCGGACAACTTGCACCTACGGAACATGGAGGCGGATCTGGACCACTTCCGTGAGGACGAAGACCATGTTCCTGAAGGCGATGTGCACCCTATGGGCAGACCCTGCAGACACAACTTCCCCGCCTTTCAAGAGCACCTCAACCCCCGTCACCACACATACCACGACAACCAGACTTACGAGAGGTCTCGATACAGATCTCAGGAACGATGGGAGTATCACATCAATGACCATCGCGAGTACTTTCCAGTCAGCAGGGAGAGCAGTCCCACATCTACGACCATAACGACGACTGAGGAAGACTACGACGAAGTGGAGCCGCTTGAAGAAGGTGAGATCCGCGAGACACGTGGCCGGCTCTTCTTCCCTGGCAACTATGTTTCCAGCAGGCAGTCATCTGCCCACGAACGAAACTTTTATGACTCATACGACGGGCAATGGGCCCGTATTGATGACCGAGGGGGGATTGTCGTCTTGGGTTACGACAACGCTCCACAGCAGGCCATCCCGTCATACGTTAGGGGATGCCGAAATGCGTCTCCCACATGTGTATAGCACGTTATTCTCTTTGTCTGGATCTTATGGCGAGATGGTCTCATTAGGCGGCGAATCATATTAAGCATGGCGACGGTGTTTTACTATACAATCTTGGGGGGTGTTTCTACCCACGTCAGGTTCCTACAGGTGCATTATCATGGGTCGGCGGAAGGACTATCATAACCCATTGTAATCCATCCTTCTATAACCCTCTTCATCTAGATCTGTTATTTCAAAGCCTTGCCTAGCATGGCAACTTTACCAAGCTGTCACACTATCACTCGTTCGCTGCCGACCAGTCGCGCTGACTGTTGCCCACGCCAGCACGGCTTCGAACACCGCTATGAGGCAGTCTAAACTCCCTTCTCACTCTGCGACATCGCCGACGGTGAGAAAACTGGCTGACCGAGCCCCCGGTTTGAAACCATGCGCCTCTCTTGGTAAACGCTCTGAGGTGAGGGGATGCGTGCTTGGGCCGCGACGGTTGACCGTTGTACCAAACAGACGCACCCAAGCGCCGTCGGGACGGGATGGCGAGTAAGTGTTTACAAAACGAACATGGCAGCGACATGACAGCCCGCTGAGAAATATTTCTTTGAACCGACAAGGAGGAAAGGAAGATTGTCCACCCGCCAACTATGCTACAACTCGACATGGCGGAATCGAAGCGGGCCAGGTTTCTACCACAACAGTGCCAACATCACTCGCGGAAATCGCACAAGGATGATCACTTACCGCAACCACGGTCTTACAACATCAACGACGTTGCAATTACTCTATCCGAATCTATGTTAGGGCCGATCCCATGGTCCGCCTCCGAGAAGTCACTAAAGAACACCGTCGCCCGCGTATTAGTCGACAAGGGCACCGAAACAAGTCCCAAAGTCACTTCGGCAAGCACCGTCTTCTCCATCATGAAAGCAATCGACGATCTCTGCTTCCTAGGCTTGCTCTTCCCGACACCCCAGATCAACCACATATCGCACCCCGTCCTTCTAGAAGTCGGACAAACGCGGGGTAGGGTGGGTTGGACGCAGCCGCTGCGGGCTAGTAGGCCCGGGGCCCCCAGCATCGTCATCCGCCTGAGCACGGTCCGTCACCGCGATGACGGCACCACCACCACCACCACTACCACCGGTACCGGCAAGCCGCTACCACTCAGGGAGATTGTGCAGGTTGCTGTTCACGAAATGGTGCACGCATACCTCTTGTTGCTTTCGTGTCGGAGAGATAAGTGCGATGTGGATTTTGATATTATGCACCGTGACTCTGATGGCGGGGGCCATGGGCTTGCGTTTGTTGCAGTACTCAAGGCTGTGTTGGGGCAGATTCAGAGTTGGGCGCCGGAGTTACGGGACTTTGGGTTAACTGATGAGTCTATTCATCCGTATGAGGACTTTGGGCTGGAGTTGTGGAAGAGGGGGGATAGGATCTCGTCGAGGAGCAAGGGGCAGCGTGTTTGGTGGCTCGCTGCGAAGCCTATGTAATTGGTGAGGTGTGAACAAGCCTTTTGCTTTTGGCGTTGAGTACTGGAAATGGTAGAGCGAGCAATCGCTATTGATCTTGTTCGCTAGCATAGAGTGTCTTTGCGTCACTTACTACATCACCTTTGATAGTCGGACGTCTTGCTTGTAACTTTGGTGTCTTTTCTACGAGATCGTAATGAAGGGAATTGACAATCTACCTCACTCACAGACAAGAATTACAAGATCATATCAAACATCGACATCAGACTCAGCAACTGGTCTTTATTCAACACACCATCTGAATGGACACTGTCTCAGGCTTTATCTTCCATTTACTCAATTCTTACTTCTTCTCAAGAATCATCTCAACCCTGTAACTACTTGGTTGTCATAAGCGACGATCTGAGTGAGATATAACTTACTTGACAAGCTTGAGTTTCGTAATATTACCGGGTATGGAAACCAGTCTAGCCGCTTGACTTGTAATTGCTACTTCTAGTTACTACTTAGTCGATAACCATTGCATCCTATCGCTCAAAAGACTTAGCAGCCATCCCGAAATCCACAGGAACTAAGCGCTTACTGAATTTCCACACTTTGCAAATTAATGGATTGATGTATGCGTGCGAGTGCCTTGGCGAATTGGGATGAGCGGGAGGCCTCAGGTACCAGCCCATCGCAAACGAAGTATCTTGCTTTTGGGCGATCCGAAGGAGCCTGTAGAGGTGGTTGACTCATGGCTTCTTTCCCATTCGTCTCTGAGTCTTTTGACAAAGCCCATCTGAACAAGTCGTAGATCTAAGAAGCAGTCACTCGTTCGTCATCTTCCTACCAACCCGCATTAGGCCATTACACCGCCTCAGAACTTGTCGTCTTTCTCAACCTGCATCTTTATAATCAGCCGCCAGCATATCCCGTTGCAAGTCGCCAATTTAAGCATAGCTCACTTAGCCAATGGAACCACGGACAGGGTGGTCAATTTTCAGCCGACCGCCAAGACATCCGTCTTTGGCAATTTTAGCCAGGGGTTTTTGATGCTAGCGCAATGTCTCATGCATGATCTCCTCCGTCTTACACCTCCAAGGTTCTCACCAATATTTTTATTCTGTTGCCTGTTCAGTGGAGTCCCAAAAAGAAAACAGCACATTCTACAGAATTCATGTATTTGCGACCTTTGGCACCTCATTTTGCTGTGCAAATGCCTCTTTTACAAATGCAAGAGTTGGTTTTCGGTTGGTCAAGATGGAATCACCAGACGCACCGCGTGAACAACGTCCTTTGATTGCAAATCCGGCTCTGGAAGGCACAGACAAGACAAGGAAGACGCTCAAAGAACCCATTGTTCGAGAAACGACGAGTCGCGGCAACTCGATCTACGAGCCATTGCAGAACCCGGATGACGGCAACTCGGCGACGGCCCGTAGCGACAGCGGCAAGGGCAGTGATGCCGCACATGATTTCCAGAAGGTCAGCTGGACGCCGTTCGTGATCCTGGCTGATATCTGTGCGGTCGTACTCCCGGTTGGGTTTCTTATCTTTGCCTTCTTGGTGTTGAGCATCAATGGGCAGGAGACAGACGAGGCCTCTGCTGGACAATATCGCAATGCATTCACCATTGTACGTATTCTTTATCTTACGAGTATCCTGTTTCACAGTTCAATGCTGACATGGACTCTTCTAGCTTGCTACCCTCTTCCCCATAATATTCGCGGCTATCATAGGCCGTCTCATGTCCCAAATCGCCCGTTGGAAACTCGAAAGGGGCGCCACCATGGAAGCGTTGGAGCAATTGATGGGAAGCCGGACTGTCGGTGGCACGCTATTGATTCATATCCAGCTTCGGGCCGTCAACCTCCTGACGCTATCACTCATTCTGATATGGATCTTCTCGCCTCTGGGCGGCCAATCCGTCTTGCGCATGCTCGAAACCCGACCTCGAAGCGTGGTTACTCCTTCAAGTGTCGTCTATTTCGACACTGATGCCCGGTCCCAGTTTGCATCCTGGTCAGATGCTTCGCCGACGAGCTACGCGTATAACATCAATCGGATGTCCATTGTCAATGCCATGTACAATGCTCTGATTCTCAGTCCCGATGCCGTAAAGAGCGATTCCATGGATGTCTGGGGAAACGTCAAGATTCCGGCGCTATCGTCGTACGGTAATTTTGAGACAACAGAATGGCAAGACGTCCCAGCAGATAAAGAGAAGCTAGAGTTTTCATCTCTCGTCGGCGTTCCCATCACGCATGTCGCTGACGGAAACACAACCATCTTGCTGGAATCGAGCTACATGCACTTCGCATGTGACAATATCAGCGTTTCAGCGTTCTCGTACGATACCCAATCCGGCCCTTCGTTCGCCACAGCCGTCATATTCAACGAAACTTCGCTCTGTATGTCCGACCGCTGCAGAACCGTCGCCAACGGGACCTGGCAGGGTTGGAACCTCAACCAGACAACCTCCTCAGACGGCATGTCAGGATGGAACCTCGCGCTTGACAACTTTGTAGATGCGCAGTGGAATGACTACGACTGGTACAGCAAGCGCGGGCTCAGGGTCGAGGATGCCAACCGCCCCAACGTATTTACGAATGAGAAGGGAGTGGTGGCTAACCGGACGACTTTACTCTTCCAAGCGAGGGAGCAGACTAGTTCCCGCGGACCACCAGATTACACGACGTCTCGCTGCGGCGTCACACAGAAATATGTCGAGTCAAGAGTGCGTTGCTCGCGAGACTCTTCTCCTTCCACCGCTCGACAGAGTTGTAGTGTCGCGGCGCAGCGCCCTTCTCAAAAGACCCACGCCGATGAGAATATCTCCCAATTGTCCTTTACACGAGTCTTCCGCTACGTCTCGCGGAAGCTGCCTCAAGCAACAAACCACTTTGGCTCAAGCTACACGTCGGATATCTCCTTGAACTACCTCGAGAACCCATCCTCGATCACCATGACTGGTGCAAATACGCCGCCGGAGCTGGCGAGCATCAATCCAGAGGACTTTGGGTACCGGCTTGCGCAACTTGTCAACTCGTACGTTTTCCTCAGCCAAGCTTTCTCAAACGCCCCCAGTGGAAGCGTAGACGTCAATGCCACATTTGAGCCCAATTTCACTGTTGGCGTCGACGTCGAGACTTTGGTGGAAGTCTTCCACGTTCCTGGTCTATGGATGGGCCTGTATATTCTGTCTTGTGTTATGCTTCTCCTAGGAGGTTTAACAAGTGCTGTTGTCACGCATTTTGTCCACGGGCCGGAGATTCTGGGATATGCGTCGACTGTCGTACGGGATTCCAAATATATGGATATCTCTCCTAAAGCTGGAAGAATGGACGGCATTGATCTCGCTAGGATGTTGAAAAATCGAAGGTTAAGATATGGGTATACTCAAATGGCGGTTGAGGGCACTGCGCTTGTAGGCGTTGGGTCACAGGAGGAAGTGGCAAGAATGAAGCAGAAACATTGAGAGGTCGTGGTGGGGTGTGGAAATGGAGATTTCTATTTTCTAGAAACGTTTGAGAGCATGAACAGCATTTATTTACAGGAGTGTCTGCTTCTATTTGCCGGTGTGATCTAGTAAAGTGTCAAGTAACTCGAATGCGATGGTCCAATTACGAGGTATCTGGGGCATGGGAGGCTCAACTCGAAAAGTCAAAGAGAAAGAACAAATACATAGACACTGAGTCGTCAAATGTGAGCAAGAACGTAGATGACTGAAGCGTATTGTTCGTTCTTTATCTGTTGAGTACATATAGTTTGATACGGCATATACCTCAAGCCCTGGACAAAGAGGCACTTTGTTTCTAGTCTCTAGGCATAGATACCAATTAAGGACTGTACATAGACAGCGTTCGCAACTCAATATGATTAGGCTTCAAGCCCACCGAGCTTATATTACGTCGGCTGTGGTCTCTGCCCGGCTTGTGAGTGGTCTACTTCGACGCCGCCAGAGACTAGAGTACAAAACTGTCGAGACATTGCCTCAAACATGGAGGCCCAACGACCGCGCCCTCCGAATCCTTCTGAACTATGTTCCTGCATTATCCACTGGCATGGACTTGGACCTGAGCTACCAGGTCAGTACGGCACATATCGCCTTCCAGATCTAGTCGCCAACACGATCGAAAACGGGCAAGCCCTGGGCTCCTACACCAACCTAGAACATCACGATGAACTAAAGCATGCACTAATCGAAGGATTCCATGAACTCTATAACAATCGAGACCCAAGTCACTATGCTCACATTATCAGGGTGGCGTCTCTGCTCGACCATTACTTTTTCAGAGGATGGCTTGCGGCGCGTCGACGACGAACGGGCATCGTGCAGTCGCATCTCAAAGTGTGTATTCGGGAGAACAACGAGGTCTGCCAGGAACAAGGCAGCGCTTCGCACGTGGAGGTGGTCAAGGAGCATGCTGGCTCGCTCCCCAGCGTTGACATTGACATTGACTCTGCAGGAATGTGGACGATTGCGCGAATCGTTGAGCTCCTGATCCATGAGATGGCTCACGGATATTTGATCTTGTTTACGTGTCGTGGGGGCTTTGATTACGTGGCTGGCTGCTCCTTTCACCATTCCACTGCGAGAGGCCATCACGGTCTTTACCTGCGAAAGCTGCTGAGGCATGTGTATCAGACTATTCAGGAGTGGGACGATGTGTTGAGCAACTTTGGGACAGATTGTGTACTGAGCTGTCACTGCAATGATTCAGATTCTGCGTTTGAGAGAAGTAGATCAAGCACGCCAATTTAATCAAAACAGTTGGTTGAGACGGGAGAGACTGAAAACTACAAGAGTGTGTTCAAGATCTGTGGGTCCAATCAAGGCCGCAATTCTTTGGAGGAAAAGGTTCAGTTCAGCATGGTTACAGAATATTTTGTTCTCTCCAAGCCTGCAGTTAGTTCCATTCTCCTTGTATCAATTTCGCCGAAAGTTAGAAGAAAAAAATAGATTAAAAACTCCAAAAGATAATAAATTTGCTTAGCACCGTATCTGACACTAGGACAATAGCTGTGTGTTGAATCTCGGATACAACTCCCAAGATTCACATTTCTCAAATAACCGAGTTCGGGCGGACGATATCATCCTTCTAGGTTGGGATATGGCAGATGATCCTATGAATCCTCAGAACTACAGCATGATACGCAGACTCTACATGACAATGCTCGTCTCCCTAATCTCCGTTGCTGGAAAAGATATACGCATTCCCAGTGTACGCCATCCACGCTTTCGCAGAGCCAATGGTCGGGCAGCTCATTGGGAGTTTCGTACCGGCGACGTTGGGATGGCGATGGCTTGAATGGATCATGCTTATCATGGCAGCTATCGTTCTGGTCGTCATTGTCGCGTTCCAGCCAGAGACGTATGCTGGGCTGATACTCTGCTGGAAAGCTTCCATTCTCCGGCATGAGACTGGCGATGCACGATACAAAGCACCAACCGAGGTCAGGCAAGAACGTCTCGGTGTCTGTCTCAAATTATCCATCTATCGACCATTTGCCATGTTCTACTCAGAACTCATCATCGTTTTGGTCTCGCTTTACCTTTCAATTGTCTACATTGTCCTTTTTACCTTTCTCGATGGTTCTTCCTACATTTTTGGCGAAACCTACGGCTTATCCGCCGGCATGACCTCTTTGTGCTGGGCTAGCATGCTCATAGGTATTTCTTTTGTCAGTCACCTGGTACCACATGTCTACGGTCGAACCACGAAACCGTGCAAGTCACAATACCCCAGTGTCATCGTTCCTGAAATGCGACTTTGGTACACCATGCTTGGGGGCGCACCCGCTGTCCCAATCAGCTTTTTCTGGATCGGGTGGACTAGCAATGTGAGTCTACCCCAAATTTTCATGGTCAGCTTGATTTACGTTGTTAAATGAAACATCTAGACTGAGATTTCCATCTGGTCTCCTTTGGTTGTCTCAGCGCTCTTTGTCTTCGGCATTACGACTATCTTTATCGTATCGTACATGTACTTGATCAACTGTTATGATGCCTACTCGGCTTCAGCGCTGGGATTTCTCGTATTTACACGCTACGCCGTTGCTGGTGGTGTTACTATGGCTAGGGCCCCTGTCTACAAGACTCTAGGCGTTCAATACACACTCTCGATCCTGGGCACTGTCAGTGCAGTCATGGCCTTGGTCCCTTATCTGCTTTACAAGTATGGACCAATGATCCGGAAGAATAGTAAACACGCTTTCAATACCGCCAATTGAGGGTGTCAATAGAATGATAGCAATCATAATGCTGTGCCTCGCATGTCCGTCGTGCGAGTTGTGATCGTCATAATTCACGTGTTAAATCTGAAATCTTCGTGGAAGAAATGTTAAGCCGAGCACATCATCCATCACATGCTCCATCATTACCTCAGACCATGTTCGGAGACTGGGCCGCTGTTTTGGTCGTGGCCTATATGTATCGCTGCAGAGCCTCTGTCGCGGTTTCATTAACAGTCGCCTGCGAGGTATTGCGAGAACGGGCAATTTAGATTTCCATGGCTGCAACTCGTTCTCAGGAGAGTGTAACACCTTGGCAGATGCTTGCTGCCACCGGATCGCCTGGTTCCGCATCGAGTCGACTGGCGGCCGCTGCCTGGCGGTGAAGACGCCTGAGGCCAACTGCTCGTGGCGCTTGGCAAGAAGAACTGTCGCCGCCGTATACGCGATTGCATACCTGGGTCTTGACATCGTTACAAACCTTATGACTTGAATGTGAGTGTACAAAGAACAACGAACGACCATGCAAGAATGGACTCTGTTGCTTTTTTGGGGTCAAGGTTCGCGTAATTGGTTTGGAAAATCTTGTGGACTCCTTCACCATGTGCAAGAGCATATTTGCTGACCATGTCATCAGATGGGCATTGCTCGTTGGCTCATCTGAACGGCCATTGTCAATTCTGATCTTCTTGAGGCAGAAGTCTTTGACTCCCTTTTCCACCTGATGCAGAAATTGACTATTACAGTTCAATTGACCTCTTCGTCAAACCACGGTTCGAATTGAGTACCCTGTGATACGGATAACAACAATGTCATTTCAGTGCATAGGCTGGAGATGGTAATATCCTTTCTGCTACGAATAAAGAACATGACTCTCAATCTATGCAGTACGTTATCGTAGCCCTCTTTCATTGAGTGAACCCAATCTACCGACATAGCGTCAGAGGACCAAAAGTGGCAGTGTTTGCATTGCCCACGTAACAACGGTGGATACGATGACGTGGGTTCTTATATCGTCACATTCATTCTCGGCCGCTCCCAACGCTACTTTCAACTTAATGAAGGTGAGTGGCTTGATTCGATCGTTATCGCATTTAGAACGAGATCTGACAACAATTTGAGACTGTATCCCATTGAGTGCAGATGGAGCCTATTTTCGCCAAGGGTGGGGTGAACCCAATGAGATTCATTACCTGGAAGAATCAGGAACATTTGCCCAATGAGATGCTTTTGTATGGGTGTTTTTGGACTAGTAATGGGTGACTGCGGTCTTGGTGAACAGGAGTCCATCCGCACTGATGGGATAGCTCCACTCGAGCAATCAAACTTACCAGGCACAAACGGCTCTCTATTATAGTCAGGTCCTGTAGGCGCTTGGTAACACATTATGGCGACAAAGTACAACCAGTTTTTTGTTGCTGAGATTTTATTCTGGCGCTGCACTTGGTTGCCCCGTAACCTAGTGGCTTCATCAGTCACTCTTTCTGTCACACTGATTGTATATTACATGCCTGACCCCTAAGGGACCGTAAGTTCACACCCGCCCACGGTTTGACCCGGACCCTAACTCGACACGCATCAATTGTGGACGGCGGAAGAAACACTAGCAAGAGATGTGACAGCTAGGAAAAGACGATGATTGTTCGTGTGATGATATTCCATGCAACAACGCGTCAACCCAGCTTTTACGGCACATGGCAGTGATATGCGCGCTTGGACGTAAAGTTTTACTGCGTCGATCAAATTAATGCCTCATCAAATCACATCCTGCGGTTTCGGTCTGTCCCTGATCCAAACATGATAACGTGGCCAGACAAATCCGCAAGTTGAGTTCGTGTAGGCGCTTTCGGCGAATACGAAGTCAATATATCGCACAATTTCAGGGATAACCTTCATGATTTCAAGAAGTGCAATATTCTTCCCAAGGCAAGAACGTGTACCGCCCGAAAACTAGTAGCAGCAAGTTAGTCTATGCCCACCACACTGCCAACAGTAAGACGCAAACGAGAGCCAGTTACTGCGAATGACATCGCTGCTTTTTTTTCAGCACTCATTGTCTTGTCGAGCCATCGCTCAGGCTGGAAAGCATCGGCGTCGGGACCGCTCACTTCTGGGTTTCTGTGGATCGACCAAGCACTAACTCCAACTTGCGTCTGCACAATGTTAGCGCGGTCATCGTGTCTCACTTCAGTTCGTAAGAAACAAACCTTGTGTGGAAAGTAGTGGCCTGCCAAATACTCCCCTTCTTCCGGCACCTCTCGGGGGGAGATTGTAACTATGGAAGGGTGCAACCGTAATGCCTCACTGATTACGGCGTTCAAGTATGGCAATGCTTGTGCCTGACTGAAAGTAATTCGTCCAGGACCCAAAGCATCGATCTCAGAGCGAAGTTTGGCCAACTTGTCAGGGTGGTGATATATGTGCCAGATGGTTGCCGACAGCGCAATGCCCGTAGTGTCGGACCCTGCGACGTAATTCGAACCGCAAGTGTCGATGATAGATCCAGTATCGAGTTTGCCCTCGACAACTAACCCAACTGCCTTGGCAACGAATGGTTCACCCTTGCCACTTACCACCCTTGTGATGCCCTGAGTCGTTTGGTAATGTTCTGCTTTGACTGCAATCATCGTCAAGAGTTTTCGCAAAGGAGTGTTTACATACGGGACGAAATTGCCAATGAAGTTAATTGCGCGCTGCGCACATGTAAATAGGCGAGAGACCGGGGCCATGACGGACGACACGTGAATGATACTTCGAATAGCCGCCAGAATCCCATCGGCAGTCGGGCCCCTGGTCATCAAATCCATACTTTCATCAAACTAAAGGCAAGATATAACTCGAGTCAGAAAATGCTTACTTCATAAACAGATAATGGCTGAAGCAATTGATGCAAGTATGGGCTTGAGATGGGTGGTGGACAAATCATGATAGTTGCTTGGGACTTGAAATCTTCGATATTAACTCACAGTAATTCCTGAAACGACATCAAAAGCATAACATTGTAAGAATTCGGGCAAGTCGAATGGTACACCAAGCTTGTTTCGGGATGTGTCGATCAAAGCTCGTAGCCTATCGAGGCACACGTCTACTACTCGATCCACGCCGGGCTCGTAATGGACTAAAGTTGACATGGAATACAAAGAGCTGATTTGGCGCTTACGCAAAGCATGCTCGGCCTCATTCTTTACGCAGATGAGCGTTGGGTGGGTCGTGTCCGATGCAAAAGCATCATACCAATTTGGCTTATTCCACTTGCCACCGAATCTGTATATTTTCCGCATGTCTTCTGGCCCGTTGAAGCTAAACAGATTCGGGGCTAGTCTCACGACAGATCCTGCCGACAGTGTTAAATCATGGTCCATGCTGATGGGATATGTAATGCGCTTACCATACTTGCGATGCAATGCCAGCAAGCGGTCTTCGTAATTGCCCCGATAGCTGTAGTACACTTCCAGCCAGTTCGTAAATCTAGTTAAAGCTGGTTCCGGCACTTTGCGTAGGGGTGATATTAAATAACTGTGTATGGCTATGCCAACCGTGTATAATAGAACCGTTGCAACGATGCAAGGTACAAGGGCTGATGGAGTTACGCACATCATGACTCGTTGATGTTGATTATGTAGATCTGAATGACAATCTGACGCATTTCCAAAAGTCCAGCTTCAGCAAGTATTTGAATACAATTACATTGATACTGTTAAGTCAAACCGCAATCCAGCTTCCCGCTGGGTCATCGGCACGGCCTGGTTGGCGACGCCGATGGTCCGAAGCTGTTGGCCGGATTAAACTTGGAATACGTCCACCTCTGCATAGTCTGCGCCTCGAGAACTCCGTCTCTTAATGAGACCCTTACGCTAGAATTGTATCATAAACTTCCACAACATTATGGGGGCTTGATGGTCGTAGCGCGGCCTGCTACGACCGAATAGCCCAAGAACTTTCAGGCACAACTGGAATAAGAGACGGCCCACGCCCTACCTGACGGCTTTAGGGCCCTTCCTTATTCACAAAAATCATTATCAAAAGGGTGTAACTCCTTGGGAACAGAGAAGCTATAGTGTCGATTATCTAACCGGAACATATGAGGGGGGGCTCATTGCAGCGCGAGTTCGTGCGAGATTGAGAATTTCTGCCGTCCCAGTTCGAACGGGGTTCTATCTTTTATCTACCAGTCAACACCGGCTTTTGCATGTCACATGCAAGTCTAGCATCCCTTTATTCAGATGCATTCATCAATCCAACAGCGGTGTTGTCAAGTCTTCAGCTGGATGCGTCATGCTTGTTGCAAGAAGTTTCTATTTGTAGATGGAGCGATTGAGGGCACCCCACGGGAATGGTTAGAATGCACTTTCTCATTTAATCGCTCTATCGTGCTACCCAAGAACCCTGCTGAGTCTCAGGCCGGGAAATGAATACGTGCCGTGAAGTTGCATTGCCGTCGCCAATTCAAGCGACAAGTCGTCGATGTTCACGTTCGAATAACAAAGCGATGATGTTGCGTAACGGATAGAGATGGATTCGAGACTTTGTCGAGAATACATCTTGCTAAGTACAGTTTCATTCCATAGCAGGTTTGAAGGTCTTGGCCCATTCAAGAACTTCGTACACGTTCTTGTGCGGTGGAAATACAGGATACCAATATTTCACAATTCGCCCTTTGTATATGGCCAATGTCAGACGTTTGACCAACTGTTTCCCTTCGTACTCGAACAGAGGCAAGCTCAGTGCACGTGCAAATTCAAGTTCAGCGTCAGAGAGAATGTCGTAGGGTATATGACTTCTCTGGCGAAACTCCTCCTGAACCTCAGTGGACTGAGTAGACAGACCAAAAAGTCCATCGATTCCAGCATCGTAAAGCGCTTTAGAGTTATCGCGAAAGGAGCACGCCTGAGGCGTGCACCCTCTTGCCCCTGGAATCGCGTCCCATTCGGGAGGGATTGTTTCGTTGGCGGCAGCCGTGCGTGGATAGCAAAAAACAATTGTCAATCGATCTCGGCTCGAAAGATCAACGGTCGTCGAAATGTTGCCGGCAACCGGCAAGCTGACACTTGGAATCTTCAGATTGAGCAGGTGATCGCAGGCGCCATCGTTAACCGGTGGCGGGAGATTGGTTGGGAGGGTCGGGACTATGTTATGATATCAGTATCCGTCGAGCAGCATTCTGAGGAAATTCTGGAGTTTGTACTTGTCATTGCAGAAACTGTTAGTTGATTGCGGGAGCAACTAGCCATCTGTTGAGATGTCAGGAAATGTTCCAATGTATAGAATCTGGCCTGTTCGCCAACCAGAGCATTGCTTGGTTGGGTTTGCCTAGTTTAGGAGGATGTAGGTGTCAGCTAGTCGTATCGGTAGCGAAATCCGCCCTTCACCGGCCGGAAATGATTTTCCGAGAGGCTAACGAGCACCAGATAGCTACGATTCTCCCCGTCCCCGGTATCTATATTCTCATGGTGTCCACTCATTTGAGCAATCAGCCGACCCTATTCCACTCGACATTTCCTTCCATCTCCACAGGGATGAGGTTGAGCCTGTGTCCTCTGCATCAACGTACATTATGCCTCACAGGGAACTTTCTGACGCGTGCGGAGCACAGTACGGATAAGATGAAGCGAATTGTTCCTAACTTCTAACTGAATGTTGGTTGTTCACTGTGTCCGCCATGACGCACCCAATCTCAGTACCGAGACTACTGAAGCCCTGCATGACCCCTTTTCGATCACCCTCGCTCATTTTCTGGCTCATCTTGACTTTTCCCTCCATCTTGATAACTTCGATCTCAACCCCAATAATTGCCTTTTCAACAGATCGATGTACTTGACAGGAGCATCCGATACCCTCCACGGCCTGGAATTCGATCTTTGCTCATCGAATCCCATCCTTTTTTGCTCGTTAAACTCCGAGAGATCGTGGATTTGCTGGCTGAGAAAGGAGGCCACAGATTAAGACTTGGAATTGATATACACGGTCGCTTTGCCGTACACCTGGACTGCAGAGTAATTCCACGTTGGAACAACCTTCCCATTTACGGGCTTCTTCTCCGTGTAGAATCTCGGCGTGACGTAGTGTTGTACCGGTGAAGTGAAGACGACGAGTACGTTACGCTGCAGGGTTATCACAGCAGTTCCAGATTCGCCACGGGACAGCTCTTCGACGATGTCTTTGCTCTGAGGGTTTGCACGAGCTAAATGACCTCGCAGCCGTCCCAACTCGAAGTCGCTCGACTCATCCTGGGCATCCAGCACAAACGGATTGTGGCTGGACTGTAAGAAATTTGTCACGTAACAGGGATAGTAACCGCACCTCACAAGATGCCCGTCACGTGCTGTATCACGTGTATATCTCAAACATCGTGTATATAGACCTTTTTCTTTTGTCTATTTCCACTTTGATAGGCTAAGCCACTTTACCACACTCCGTATGCCCATTGCTACGTGCCATAACTCGTGACAAAATCATAGCTCGGTGAAACCATGGCGGTAGTGAACTGGCCGAGCGGATTCTGACGAACGATATGTCGAAGAGCGATGAGACTCTTCTCAGCATGTGCTGCTCGAATATACATGGTAAAAGAAGGTGTGGCAACGTGTGGATAAGTCAAGCAGAAGAGAGTGAGGTTCGGCGAATTTGATTCGGTATCACACTGTCGCTCGCAGAAATTCCCCTTTGGGAGAAAAAGGGCCTCAGGCTAAGCCTAATATGTTTCAAATCGTTGTCTCTAGTACAGTACATCAGCGATCAGGATCAGTTGCATAGAGAGGCTGCCGAGGTCGGAACACGTATTGATCCACACAACGGAAAAGCATTCCCGAAGATGAGAGTGTCAAAAGACGGAATTTTATCATGAATGAGCTGCCGCTGACTAATCTGGTGGCGCCTATCTACACACCCGATTCCTAATACAACAGCTGCATGCGAAAGATCGAATTCTCAACCATTTCTCATTCCGCGATTTGCCAACATCTTTTTATCTTGTCATACCAGCAAGCAATTACAAACCGGCTACAAAGCATCGCATCGCGGCCACCATCGAATGCGTATTCTGCTCGCTCTGTTACTGAGCACTCCATGATGGAACTCGATCACGTCACTTCCTATCTTCCTCACGCCAGTTCGGAACAGACACCAGCAACCGCGGACTCTGCTATCTCGATCCCATCCAGAAGTCGATCGGTTGCCATCATCTTCTCCATCACATGTATCACCGGAATCAGCAACCTTTTGGCCGGCTTGTTGACGGTTTGTATACCAGTGATTGCGATAGACTTGGGCATAGAACCTGGAGTTCAGTTATGGCCAGCTTCGGCTTTTGCTCTAGCCTGCGGGTGTACGTTGCTTCTCTGCGCCACGGCTGCGGATTTACTCGGCTGCCGGCGCGTCTGTCTACTAGGCGCTATGCTTCAAGCCGGCAGCGCATTGGGCGCCGCTCTTTCGAGAACTCCAACTCAGCTTATCGCTCTTCGTGCTTTCGCGGGTGTCGCAGCGTCAATGTGCCTACCCAGCGCCACGGGCATTGTGTCGTCAACTTTTCCAACTAATTCCAGGCCGCGCGCGCGGACTGCTGCTTTTTCCGCTATGGGTGGTGGCCAAGCTGTCGGGTTCGGATTAGGTCTTGTCCTAGGCGGTCTTTTCAGCGACACAGTTGGCTGGCGATGGGGCTTCCATGCTACAGCGATTCTCAATGTGCTTGTGCTGGTCATCGCCATTTGGTCGCTGCCAGTAAGCGTTGACGATGCTGCACCCTTAGGCAGGGACACTGCTTTCCGCCTCCGAACCGAGCTAGATTGGCTGGGAGCATTGATCATCAGTACGAGCTTAGCATTCTTGTCGTATGTCCTAGCCGTTGTCACGGACTCTGACGCCAGCTATCGCATGCGACAACCGCTCAATATTGTATTCCTTAGCGTCGGTGTGGTCCTCCTGCCTGTACACGTATTTTGGATGCACCATCAAAAGCTACAGGGTCGACCAGCTCTAATTCCCAATGAACTATGGCAAAGCAAGCCGTTCACATCAGTCTGTATCACAGTCTTCCTTGTTTGGGGGGCTCTCAACGCTAGCGAGCAGCTCACAGCATTATATTTACAGGACGTCCGCGGATTCTCTACGTTGACGTCCTCCCTATACTTCCTTCCTGCGCCAGTATGCGGCATTCTCACGAATATTGCTGTTGCTATCTTCTTGCCGCGTCTGAAGGCGTCATATGCCGTACCCGTCGGTTGTCTCGTTAGTGGACTTGCGCCGCTTTTACTAGCAGCATTATGCAAAGTTCAGGGACCCAGCTATTGGGAGGCCATCTTCCAAGCAATGGCCATCAATCCAATCGGAGCGGACTTGATGTACACTATTGCTATGTTAGTAGTCACAGACGCATTTCCGTTAAAGACGCAAGCGTTAGCGGGTGGTGTATTCAATATGGTTGCTCAGATCGGAAAGAGCGTCGGCATCGCTACGACCGCAATCATAGCGCAACAAGTATCCTTACTTGCAAAAGGCGTCGATACAAGAGAAGTACTTCTTCGAGGGTACCATGCTGGGTGGTGGTACAATTGCGGGCTGAGTTTTGTTTCTGTAGCCGTGAGCCTATGGGGGCTGAGGAGCGTTGGGAGACTGGGTGTGAAGCGTGACTAGAGGACAGGTTGAATAAATAACTGAGAGCGAGCTGTAGATTGGTAGTCAACCTGGGAACGAAACACCGACACTGTCCAGCTTAATACCACTTGCACGCCGTAGAGATTATTAGTGGCGAAGTGCATTGCGTCCGCCCGGGGCTGACAAGCGAAAGCCGTCGTTGCTGTAAGCCTCTGATAGCATCATCGGTGACTAACGAATTGTGGTGAATATTGTAATAAAGTGCTTAGATCTCATAGCGTAACGTTTGTTGAAGCTGGTCGTGATCCCTGACATTTTAGGGGTATGTCTTTATTAACTAGATTGGGCTTGAACCGGAATTCGTTCATTATGTTTTGAGCTAACATACCTCACAAATAACAGTGCTATTAATCTTTTTAAGGTAATTATTGTTGTCGGGCTTAAGCTGCGCTGATAAAATTCGTCCTCCTGAGAATGCTTTTGAGGGATAAAGAGATATTGTCGGATTAAAAGTCTAATTCGACCTCGGCGTACGGCCGACCGCGCAGGGGCTAATTACGGCCTATACTTTCAATTATTATAACTTACTGAAGTTATAATTAAAACCTCTATTTTATGTATGGCCGCCGTTGCTGGTGTGTGAGTGAATCTAAAGATTAAGGCTCACCACCATGTCCCACTTGGCGGCGGCAACAAAGTCGAACTAAGCAGATCTCCAACACTAGGTTGTACGAGTAGCCTTAGCGCAAGCGTGGTAGAGCTAATGTTGTGTAACGTACGGGATGTCATCCTTCGTCGCCCCGTCGACAGGAATGTAGTAGCGATAGGTACTTATCAGTGACAAATGTTGGCCGAGGTAACCCGCTAACAACTAAGTTCCAGGCCGTCTTGCTGATATCAAGCCATCCGAAGCTACAGTTTCAAGCTTCAAGTTGTCTTGGAGAAAGTGATTTCATGGTATTATTACTATCAATGTCTGTTGTGACTCATGGTCTGGTGGTATCCTGATGTGCCCAAACTCCCAATGCTACATTTACCCAAATTTCCCAGCCAGCCCCGGAAGAGATAACCCCAATTTGTTGATGGCGCCTTCCAGAATGCATTATTTCATAAAAGTCGTAGGTTCCCAAAGTCCCATGTTGTTGTACATTGTTATACCATGTGCGCCGGGCTCGGCCGAATCACTTCTTCGCTGCGCTCCGTCTCCACCACGTAGTTACCAAAGCTGCCGGGCTTCTCGTTCGGAGAGTTTATCATGTATGTCTCGACCGCTTTGGGAGTGGGCGAGAGCGGCGCGTTGGACGCCGGGCTGCGGCTGTGTCGGTCGACCGTCGAGGGAACAGTCCTCGAAGTCCCCGTCCTGGTGACAAGCAGGCCCATGCGGGCTGCGAGGGCTTTGAGAGGAGGCAGGCAAAGGCATACCATTGCCGCTGAAAGCTCGCCGAGGGACCACATGGCGGGCTCCACGTTCCAGTAGGTGAAGTCTGAATTGATCTTCAGGAATTGGAGGCGCAAGACGGAAATGCCGACGATGCTAGAAGGAGAAAAAAAAAGTCAGTCAGTCAAAATCGAGCATGACAGTATCGCAATAGCCGAAACACTCACAGGAATCCGAGGCTGAAGATGCCAAGCAGGTACAGCTTCTGAGTCCTCGGAAGTTTGAGCTGGATCAGCGCCGGCAGCGGCAGCAGGAAAATGAGAACGTCCGTCACGATACTGCAGGCCCCGAAGAGGTAGAATAGGACTTGCTGAGGAAGACACTTTGCCGGTACTGAGTGGTCCCAAAATCCCTCAAGGGGAATACACCATATAAAGGAGATAATCACAACGCTAAGCCCCCAAGCCCCTACGAAGATCATGGCTGCGATGTAGTACTTCTTCATATAGTGGGTGACCAGTACGCGATAATACTGGAGCAAGAATGCCATCTTGAATGACAAGTGTCCCAGGCTGTAGAAGAGAACAGATACCCAAAAGCACTAAAGCGGTTGAATTTGTCAGAGCGGGTTTGATACGATTCTGGGGCAAGACTGCTTACTTTCATGAACCCAATCATTTCTCCTGGTGGAACCGTCTGTTGGTGTTTCCCGAGCCCATACCGCGTCACTGTCGTCGATTAGTCTGAAGTGTTCAACTCGCATATTGCAACTTGAAATGGGCCAAAAACTCACTCACTGCCTGCGAAAGACCGACGCCTAATACCGATATCTACCACAGTCAGCTTTTCCGTCAACACACCACGAAGGCTTTGCCACGGTTTGCAACCTTTGGTTCGAACTTACCAACGAGAAAGCGGCAGCCCAGTCGTCGATACCAATTCTCTTGACAATGTGGAAGCGGGTCCAGAGTCGCAGGATCAATATGCCCGTTGATATGAAGAGGCACATTGATATCACTCCCAGGACCAGGGGCGACTTATCCTCCTGCAACTGCTCGGGCGATAACTGTGGTAAAGGATCCATGTTGGGCGTATGGATGGAACGCGCGATCCGCGCTCAAAAAGAGCTTCTTGATATTTGATTTAAGGGCGTGTGTTTCTCTTTCTTTCTCTCTTTCTGTCTCTCTCTTCTCCTGTCTCTCCAAAGACTGGGTCTAGGGGTCCTCTCTCCCTTGGGTTGTGCGACGAGGAAGGGTGTTTAAGGCTCGCGGGGGGTTAGGGGGCTTGTGGGGGGACTAGCCATCCCTTATAAAATAAGATCCAAAGACTATCATCGAAGAAAGCCGGATCTTGACCCCAAAATGTCTCAAAGCACGGTTGGCAGCGAGGCAGACCGATTCGCTTTCCTTGGCATTTGGGCTGAGAAAGAAACAATCACAAGACAGTGGCACCTACCTACATTCTTGGGCGGGCTGTAGCTGTAGCTGTAGCTGTAGCTGACGGCTGGCGGCTGTGGTCGACGATGGACGGTGGCTGCGAGAAGAGGTTGCGCCTTGGACGCATGCAGTCAATGGAGGCGCACGACAAAAGCAAGGGAAATTCCCATCCGTGCCACCCTTTTCTTTTCGATCGATGGGAACGAGTGAGAAGGGCAGCAGGCAACAAATCGGCTCTAGACGTAAGACTTTGGATCAAGCAGTCATTGCTTCTTCTTCCCTCCTTCTCGCGCCGCAAGTGGTAAAGTGTCTCTCGCTTTCGGGAGGGCCTAGAGGCCTAGAGCTGAGACGGCGGCTGGATCATCCCCCCCCCCCCCCCAACATTCCAGAGGGTGCTGGCTTTTGGTGGCGTTAGTCTAGCTCACGGGAAACCGCGACACCGTTTTCAAAGATCAGCTCACCCAGGACCAAAGAATCCTCTTGGTTCGGGAGTATCACGAATAAGAAAAGAGCCCGCTAGATCGAGCGCCTGAAATTGGGGATCGAAACGCCGTTCCCCCGGTCTTTCTCGTATAGTTTAGCACCCAAAGGCAAGAACGCGGGAGGCCTTGTGCCGCGATGACCCTAAGTATCCGCGCCGACATTGCCCAAAGGGAAAGCACATGCGAACATTCATCGACTTGCACCTCGCCGAAGGTCGAACTCGAGAGCCGAAGTCCACGTGGCGTTGTCATCGTGTGGTTCGCATCTGGTAAAGTCTCGCCTCTCACCCGAAAGTCCGAGGTGGCCTACTTTATTCGTCGTGAAGAAGAGCCACAAAGATCATCCCCCGTGATGATTATTCACCATCTTGGCCGTTTGCTGTGCAGAGATGGAAGTTTCCGAGACATCCCTCAGGAGCAGATGTTCTGGAGCTCCCGTGGCTGTGGTATCACGATGCGACGATAGTGGCTCAACCCTTGAAATGGAGTCCTATTGTATATATAGGCCTAGAACGGCCTGAACATTCCTCCATCTTGTCTCTTTTTCGTTTTTCGTGTTTTTTTTTCTGCCCATTCTTTCACTCATTGCATCCGCAGATTAGGATCTCTGATGCTACCTCGGGCCTTGAGTTAGGTTTGCATATGCTCGCCCGCATGTCGTTCAACAAACGAGACATTTTTCGGAGTGATGCAGGAAAAGGCAGGTTGGAGGCTCAAGGCAAGAAAAAAACAAAACAAGACTTTGTACAACCACACTCCCCATGCAGGGTTGCGGCACGGCCGAGGCCGTACCGTACGGATGTACGTGCGTGACAGTACGTGCGTGCGTGCGTGCGTGCGTGCGTGGGGTTCGGTTCGGTTGGTTTGGGATGGTTTGCATTGGATGGGATTGGATTCATGGGATGTTTCCTTCTTCTTCTTTCGTGCCACCGGCCGGCCAAGAGCTGCACGAAAGTCATCAAACTGGGGAAAGATCCCCACTAAACAGTGATCTGAGCGGTTCGCTTCGCAAATCGCAACCCTCTCGCTGTTTCGCTTCTTATGCCACTCTGGTTGATCGGCCACCAATTTCTCTTTGTCATGTTCCGAGCGAACAAGAGGTGCCAAATCCAACCTCACACGCACTTTTGCGGGAGGGGAGGGGAACAAGAAATTGTGGGGTTTGCCGTTGGTGGTCGGATGTTTGGCGCGGCTCGAGTTTTGACGCTACAGTTGCATTTTTGCAATTCGTATCCGTAGAGCCTCAACACTTGGTAACACTCATTTCAATTGCATTAACACACCTTTCTCTCAAAATTCAATTGTCGCACTTCTTGACACGATGCGACACAATTTTGTAACTAGGCCCCCTATTCTTTGCGTCTTTTTCGTAGGAATTGCGACTCGTCAGAACTTGCATGCATACTCGAGTCGTGTCTCGCTGCCACTTGCTGATAATAAATAGCTCGAGCTTTTGGGTGGCTGGCTGGCTGGAGCAGAATCCTGTATGAACAAAAGAACGTATTCGTAGTTGGTCAGGACCATCACAACTCAAGTGTTGTTTGTGACGTTTTATGTGCGCGAGAATTCTCGCATGATCTGATGAGCAAAACCAAAGATATTCTGCCAACTCGCTCGCGGCTTGGTCGCCATGAGGTTGGCGAAGCAGATCAGTCTGTGTCTTTGAACAAGCTAGTTGGCGTTCAATTGTTGACTTCCATCAGTTCGAGCCCTCCTGCTCTGTAACGATCGCAAAGAGCGACTCAGAGAGAAAATATGAAAGATAACAATTACGAAAAATCCTGGGGACGAGAGACTCTCCGGACAATTCGGCTCCAAGAAGGCACCGTCGTTATCGGTTGACAATACTACTCCCGGACCAAACACGTCAATAATTCCGCACCTTCCGGAATATCAACTGAAAGTGACTTTGTAGACAAAAGGTGACTTTGGAGGCAAGTACATGATCGTCGTCAAAGAAACCATCTCCAACCGTCCAACGAAGCAGGGCCAAGTAGTAGCGGTGAAGAATTATCGTATGTGATTGCCACACCAACATGGGCCCCGACAAAGGGAGCAAAAACTCCAACATGGCCAACAGCACACATGTCCAGGTTATGGGGATGGGTTCATGCTGTTGGTTTTGGATGAGTGCGTTGGTGCAGGTTGGATGGCAAGCAAATATAGTTTCAGGTTGGACACGGAATACTGGACGGAATAGAAAGGTGGTGGTGGTGGCGCGTGCCAAACTGTCGGTTCCCTCGGTTAAGCGGTACGTTATTTCGCAACTGCAAGACCGTCAGGGAGAGGGAGAGAGGAGAGGTTGGTTTGTCTTTCTTTGTAAGTTTCGGTCGCTTGGCCGACTTACCTAGGAAAGTTCACGTAGTACGGATATTACTCCGTAAATGTTGGAGTGAGAAAACCTGCATATAAAACCCCGGGCCCCCTGTCCTGTGTACCGTACCCTGCCCGGCTGCACTTTGCTTCTTAAGCGGAATTGCCGCAGGAAAGCTGCATGATGCGCGCGCTGCAGCGATGCAGTACCTAGACGAGCTGCTAATACTGTCCTTTTTGCGTTTCTGCAACGAACAAAATTCC
Organism: Colletotrichum tamarilloi; assembly: GCF_030869305.1. Classification (NCBI taxonomy): domain Eukaryota; kingdom Fungi; phylum Ascomycota; class Sordariomycetes; order Glomerellales; family Glomerellaceae; genus Colletotrichum; species Colletotrichum tamarilloi. The sequence continues at coordinate 6,937 of NW_026849415.1, read as the reverse complement.
CTCAGTACGTAATCCGCCGGTCAGCAGGTCGCAAATCATGCAGGGCCAGTTCTTCCGGTAACCCTTGCATCTTCGAGTCCTTGGACTCTGATGATTCCATCGATTCCATACAGATACCTGTCCAAAGAAACCAGTCTATTTGGTTGGCGATGCCTGCAGAATGGCCCCTCTCTCATTCTCCAACAAAGAAGGGACAGGCAGAGAGAGGAAACAGCCCCCCCCCCCCCCTTCCTTAGGCCCCCCAGAGTATCACTTATCATCGCACAGGATCCTGCATCACACTATTGGAGACCCAGCAGGAAACCTTCACAAGTTCGCAAATCATTCCTCGCATTTGAGCTGGCCCGCTCTCCAATCTTCATATTTTGCAAAAAAAAAAAAAAAGTCGAATCATTGGGGTCGCACGACATGGAGCCTGGGCGTGAAGTGGGCGGGGGGAGGGGGTTGATGTGATGTGATGCGATGGGTGTGTATTATGCTGGGGCTTCGGGAAACGCTCCAGTTTGACCCCGTTTCGTCCCGTTTCGTCCGAAATTCTTCAATACCACATGGCAAGCGTACCCGCGCATTCCGGACAGTGTTTGTGGGAAGGCGGCTCTTGGTATTTATATCACGACGGAACCGTACGTTTTTTTCGTCTCGTGCGCGCGCATGTGTTTGCGGGAAGAAAGGGAACAAAACGGCCACAAGCAAAACAGAAGAAAGAAAAGAAATAAGTTCAAAGATCCTGCTAAAATGAAGCTAGAAGGAACTTTTGGGTATCCTCGTTACAACGCTAAGCCCTCCTTCCGCGGAATTCCCCTCCCATTACCCCTCAAACCATAAGCCTCCCTTCGGACATGGCTTGGCAGCATTCCAGGCTGGTCTACAACTCCCGCCTGCTACAAGTGAGGTCACTGAGGTGAGTGATAAGCACTTGACCATCCCATACCCGCCTGCTACCTTGCCTCTCTCGCCGGGATCCTACTCAAATCTGGATCAGAACCCCGAACATCGCCAGTATCGATGGCACGCACCCCACGCCAATTACTTGGTGTCGGTGGATCGCGTGGACGAGGTCGCCCGGCTGCTTCCCGTCTCCTTGAGGATCTGGGCCTCCTCTAGTGCCTCTCGCTTTGCAAACTCATCGAGAAGCTTGTGCGCTGTCTCAAGAGGTAACTCGGCTATCATGGCCGATAGGTTCTACGGAAACCGGGTCAGTCGATCGAGATCTCTTCATGCAAAGGTTTACGGCCGTAAGGGGGGCGAAGTAGGTGAGGCGAGCGTTACAGCGCCGGCCGGAGGCTTAGCCTGAAGGCCAAAATTCCAGAAGAACGGTACGGTGAGGTACTTACCGCGGGGAAGATGTCGGACGGATGATACTTAAATTCCTCCATCATGCGGTTCAAGCGAAGTACCTGCTTCCACGGAACAATGGTGTCTCCAATCAAAAAGGTAGGGAACCTTGCCATGGCGAGCTCTTCAAGGATCCAGCGACGTTGAAAGTAGGAGCGGCCCATGAAGTCGTTGGCACCGGCCCAATGTGGCATCAGGAACGGAATTTCGCCGTCGGGACCAGGAGCCCATAGAGACGCAATGGGGACCGCCCACTTGTGAAATGGCGCGTAGTCTTCGGGGTGCTTTTCGCGGTCGCCGGGGTCGCCCCAGTGGGGCGGCATGGCGTCCTCGATCCGCGCGAGAGCGGCCATGGCCTCATCGGTGTCGTCCCTCTTGTCGCCCAGCCACCCGACGACAAGCTCCGCGTTGCGATAGATGTTACGCATGTCCGTGTGCTGCTTGGACTTTTCCACGTCGTCACGTTGGTTGACGCAGAGGAAGTCGCACCACACCCTCAAACACCTCGACTCCAGGTCACTCTGACGTGAGCTACCGAGACCGAAGAGCTGCCTAAGCCATCTCGGGGCGCCGTGAGGCCGCCTGGCCGGCGTCCTTTGGAAGCGCTGCGAGATAGTCGGATAGAAGACGGCGCGGACCTGCTTCAGTGCCTGAGCCAGATGAGCCGTGATAGTGACGGCATGGCCGCCCACGAAGATCTTTTCGGTCTCGGCCGCGTCGCCATAGAGTGACGAGAGGGCGATGTACTCGCGGGACAGCTCATCCGTCAGGCGAACTGTGACGAGCCGACACTCGACTGGATCGCTGAGGCTGCGCGCGGACTGAATCTCAAGCAGGCGGATCTCACGCCTCGAAGGGTCCAGACGCCGATATTGAATGCTCATCTTAACGGCAGCAATGCTCTGGTTCGGTTCGGCGGAGCGAGCGAGCGAGCGAGCGGGATCGGGCGAGAACTCGGCCAAGCAGGAGACAGCAACAAACAGTTGTCTCGATTGTTCACCCCTCACAGATTCTGTGTAAGGTACCGGTATCCGTATGTGCTTTTTTCCTGTCTCTGATATGCCGATTCCTGTGCTCCAGATTCGGTCTCAGGTGAGGGCCTGTTGCTACCGGTATCTCCCTCTCTCTTCTTCTCCAGTTTCTGCAGGTTGAGCTGTAGGAGAGTGGAAAGGGTGGCAGGGCAGGGGTGGGTTTCCAACACTCAGTCTCACACTCAGTTTCCGAGAGTAAGGTAGGTATTACGAAGTATCCGTACGGGTCTGCTGCTGCTGCTGCTGCTGCTGCTGACAGGATTTGACTTGACTTGCGGCGTGTGAGTGTCTGGGTCGCACACCAACAATGCAACGGCAGGGCGAATCTGAAGCGCGTCCAGCGCAGAAGTGAGGACTCCGAACGGGACGCCGGCGTTTATACCAAGAAGGCGCAGATGCGGGCCCAGCGGCTTGGGCAGGGGATCTCTGGGGGCATCGATGCTGTCGGCTGTTCCCAATGCCATGCTCGGGTTGAGATTTTCATAGCACAGGGGTCCAGACTCCAGCCAGACATTCCAGCGAGACAGAGAGAAGCCGAAAAAGACGGGCACAGCGTGCCAATGGGGCGTAAAGGTCGACGAAGTTCGACGGGATACGGCTAGCTTCCCCCTCCTTCAGAAGGAGACGGGCTCACGCTATCCAGGGGTCGCAGGTGGGAAGGTTCAAGGTTCAAGGGGAAGAGGGAGGGGGTGTGTGTCGTAACTAAGTCTTGATGCGTGGTTGTGTGCTTGTGGACTGGTGGTGGTGGTGGAGCGTGGATGCGTGTGGTGGTCGCCATCAGAGACATTCGGGAACATTTCCAAGGAGAGCGGCACGGCAGTCGTACTGGCAGCAGCGTGGCGAGCGGCTGGTCTATCGGTTCGGTCATTGCTTTGAATAGTGACACAATTTGACGAGATGGTGGACGGGGAACAATGAAGCTGGATGACAGATGCACCACGCAACCAGCACGCGAAGTTGAACTTTGTGGTGAGTTGAGCAAAGAGCACATACGTACTGTGCAGTAGACGGCAGCAAAAGGGAAAGAACCCTTGCTTGGCGTTGCTTGCCTGGTTCTGGCTTTGGCTGCCTGCTACGTACCCTATGACCCGGCATGGACCCGGTGGAGAAGGCGACGGCTGAAAACGGCCACTTCTCTGCTGCATTTGTGCAGAGACCCAACGTACCAAGAAGACCTTGTGGATTTCCCTTTTACCTGTGGAGGGCAACGGAACACTTTCGTCAGGACACGACACGCACGCAAAGCCGCAAGTTCGCGTAACGTACGGAGTAAGCAAGGTGGTGGCAGGCTTGCACGCTTGGTAAGGTAGGACAACCAGACCCAGAGCATCGAGTGGGCAGAAAAATAGGTCATGGACCATCCATGGTAATTCAAATGTTCGGCGATCTAAAAGCCAAAGCAAGGTTTTTCCAGGTTTCTCGCTCCGATGCCTCGACCATTCTGCAAACGCAATCTCCCTCCTCCGACTGAGACCCCCTCCGAATGGTGAATCTGCGCCCCCATCCGCCATCCGGCAATTCGCGTGTTCGTGCGCGTGTTCGTCTGATTCGAATGATTCCATACAACGGCCGCAACAGCCACATAGTCACCAAGTGAACAAGCAACTACGCCGTAACTGTCCACAGTTCCAGACCCGTACGGCTCACGGAACGCCGAAGCTGAGACGGGACCAGAGGGAATGGGACGGAACACCTAGCGAAAGCGGCAGCCATCTTGTGTGTATTGGAGCTTTACTGCTCTGGGTTTGGGAGTCTGTGAGTGCAGCGTGCCACCCCCGCCCACCCCAGCACCAAGGCACGAAGCCACGGCATGGCTCCAAGGCATGGCCCGCAGCCACCTACTTGGTCCTTTACGGCTACCGCATTACGGCTCTGATGGGATGGATTTCATGGATGGATTACCTATGGGTAGCCTGTACGGATACTGTGTAAGGATAGGCAAGCTGTTCGTACTACGTACACAGTAGGGGAAGAGCCCCCCTTTTCCACTTGGCAACCGTTGGCGGGCACAATTGGACCCGTCCTGACAGTAAGGTAGGCGCTCCGTACTGGGTTGAATGCTAGGTTTGTGTGCTGGGTACGGAGTGTATGGAGGAGCAATTTGGAGATGATCATGTCATGTTTGGGAAGCCAATGTTCGCACGACCCCAGATGACCCCCACTTCCTTCTTGCGACCTGCGTGTATGGGATGGCAGGTACGGAGTAACACAGGCCCTGACAGACGCTGACGGCTCTTGCGCTCTTGGGTGGGCTCCTTTTTTATCTTCTCTTTTTCTGGGACCCGTTCCTGCCGTCCCACCACCTCCTGACTCGGGGCTACCATGTTCCTTGCTGACTACAAACTCACGTGCGTCGTCATCACCGCACCGCACGCCGCAACTTCGCAACTCCCCCTCCGAAAATATGCCATGCTTCCCGTCTTTGACACTGCCCTAAGCCACCTCTCTTGCGGTCTTACTACGCTGCACATATATCGTCAACCCGGGAATACACCCATTTTAGGCACACTTGGGGAAACCTGGCCGTCAACAGCTTCACATCCATGGTCCATGATGCGATCCGGGAGTTGATGCGGTTTCGGGATGATCTCACAATCAAACCCCCCTCCACGGAGTCGCCTACGGAGCACACACTACCTCACCCACACAATCCCTTACATCCAGCACCATGACAGCACACCACTCTTGTGACCTCAAGTCTGGACTCTGTAGTGTAGTCTGTACCCGAGCCTGCGTATCGGCACTCGACCTTAGTTCACTTGATATTTCCTGGCACCATGATCCATCGTCTACTGCGTGGTTGGTCTCCGTCACGGACCTTCCTCCGTCCACTCTCGCACAAACTTTGTACACCACCACCACCATCTTTCTCTTGCTGCATTGCATGACCACGATCCTTGGGAATGCTTGCCCATTCCCCACTAACAACTTGTCAACCCGGTCCAGCCTGGGTAATGTCCTCCCTAGGGGCCCTGGCTAGACCGCGGTACCAATGCACATTGTAGCGTGTGTACACAAAAGTAGTGTACCTCCAACAACGAAGGACAAACCTGCAGCGTTGTTGAACTAGCAACTGGGACTAAGCCCACTTTGCTCTTAACCCTCTCCACATGCCACACGAGCCAACGGCGAACCGTCAAACGGTTTGGTTTGACCTAGGGATGAGGGAGCGATGGCTGGCGATCGAGGTATCAAATCGCACCGCATTTTCTCTCACTTTGCCCTGATGCCACTATTCCTTACCTCTTCCAGATCGTTGCCTCGCTCACCACCTCACCATTGCCGCCGTAGCCAAACCTGGACCGCCGAATGCCTCCTCCTTCTCCTTCGCCCCGGCACCTCGCTCGAAATGGAAACCTCTCGATGCCCTGCCACCCACATGCCTTTCATCTCGACCTCCCTGTCCATGGGAACATCGCGAGCCCATGTTAGGAATAAAAAGCCCAGGTCTCCCCCGTCAAGAGGTTTCATGGATATGGTCATTAGCTTCTTGTCTGTGCTTCTTCTAGACTAAACTCTACCTACACCGACAATTCATATCCAGTATTAACCGCCCTTACTAACCCACCGCCCTTCCTCTAGAGCTCGCTCCTCTTGAGCTCTCACTTGTTGCCCTTAATGTCCACCTCGCCCAAGATTATGGTCAGCCCTCCCGGTCTCAGCCCTGGAGGAATCAACAGCGCCGCTGTTTCGGTTGCCCAGCCGTGGCTCCGGATGCTCAGCTCCGTGTGGGGAATGTGCGCCCCGAAGCGAATCCGCCTCGAAGATGACCTGGCAAAGGAGCCCAAGCGGCTGGCTGCCCTCTGCAAGCCCATTTGCAAACAGATGCTCGAGGACCTCAAGTACCCCGGCGTCCCACGGGTCAAGCGCGAGTCCGTCGAAGCGCTGCTGAAATATATGCACAAGAGAGCCGTCGAGATCGGATGGCCACTCGATACCCCTCTCTCCCAGAAGGGGTTCCGCCTGGGCTTCTCACTAGCTGCGGTATGTATCCCACCTCCTTACCATTCATGCTACCCTAAAGCGACGTTTTGACGTTTGAATAATACCTCGTTTTTATTTTGGAAATTCTCCATGGATTAAAATGTGATTGTGATAAGTAGCGTGCTGACGGAACACCCGCAACAGATGTGCCATCCCCGTCACCCGATAGAAGTGCAGGGTTATGTTGGGCTCTTCACCTGGCTCGTCGTTCAGTACGACGACATCGTGGGCCAGAATGAAGGCGGAATGGACGAGGCCCAGCACTTCCAGCGGCGCTTCCTCAACGGCGAGACCCAGCCCAACGCCATGCTCGAAGGGCTGGCGGGCCTGCTGCGTCAGGCTCCCGACATTTTTGACCCCGTCATGGCCAGCCTGTTGCAAATCTCGGCTCTCAAATTCATGACTTGCAACCTGCTCGAGCGTCACGATGGCTTCCAGAACATGAAGACCACGCGGGGCTGTCAGGTTGATATTATCCGTGCCTCGGACTGGATCACTGTTTCCTGGAACTACTTCCACGACCACTGGAAGTCATCCCTCGTTGGGAACGATGCCACATTCCGCGATCTCGACTTTGGCCATCTTCA